>NC_060124.1:198087123-198401851 GCF_021461395.2 Schistocerca americana | reverse complement strand
AGACAACCACCCAGCCAGGCGGACGAGTGAACGGATTGTAATGCAAGAGGACACCTGTTAGGTTTCCCGCAGGACTCAGCATCTCTTAGTTCCTGCGGTCGGCATTTGGGTGTTGGCATGGCAAGCTGCACTTCTTGGCATCATCACTGAACACTTTGTGGTACCAGGAGAAAGGTTGAGCAGGGTGAGGAGGAGGTGGAGACTGTGACAGTGGGGGCAGCTTGTCCTTGTTGATCTGTTCCGGTAAATAGACCGGTACATAAGCTGCGATCCTAGAGTGCTCAGACAGCGGAGAGAGTGAGCCGATGCTGCCAGGAGAAGTAGACAAGGGGATGGTGGAGAGAGCCCTGACTCTGCTGGCTGAAGGTCGGTATGTGGGGCGGCTGTGCCGATGAACGGTGTGGAATGAACTGGCTGATGTTGCCACAGAAGTGAATACAACTGGTCAGCGATGCGTAGGTGGAAGCCGATGGACTTGAATGAGTGTGGTAACAGATGGATCTGTAGATCAGTAGGTAGTTTGGCAGACCACACAGCCCATAGCATGGTGTTAGGCGTGGTATGCTCACTCACGAGCAATTGGAGGTGGTGCCAGAGTTGTGAGGGGTACGTTCCCCCAGGTGCTCCTCATAGAGAATCTGATTATTAAATCTTGTGTCGAGCAGGCAAGTCATTCCATTATAGTCTTCTTTGCAAACTCGTATTTTGATGCAGGCAGCGGTGAAAGGAGCAGGTCACAAACCAAATCTGAGTGGTCGTCGAGGTGTGTAATGAGGCAGAGAAAGTTTGAGTTGTCATCAGACACATGATGTAACTCGAACAGATGCTCAACGAACGCGAACCATTTTGCCGGTTTGTCCTAGTATAAGGGTGGTAGCTTTGGTAGGCGGCCAGGAGGGGGTGACAACAGCGGCTTCGGTGTCTCCTGGGGTAGCAGCTGAACTGAGGTTAAGTCAGAGGCCGGTGCGGTAGGCCCGGATTTATACTAGGCGAGCGAATCCGTAGTAGCGGCAGCTGGCATAGTTGACTGTGTGTCACGAAAAAACAGTGTGGCAGGCACAGATGGTACCGTGGAAACAAGCAGATGGATGGCACATGAGGGGGGGCTCAGAAACTGGACTGTGAGTGATGAGTACTGGATGGAAATGACCTGCTTCTGGAACAGGGCGAGAGACCGGTGCGGCAGACACAGGTGGTGCTGTGGGAGCGGCAGGTGGTTGACTGACCAGAAACGAGACCCACGGAAGTGAGGGGGGGATTGAGAACGCCACCCGCGTGGAAACTGTCTGACGCATAACATGCCTGTAGTGCATTTGGCGGGCCACTGAGGCGGGGTAAGGGGTCCATGTTACGTAAAACACTGAATTGTGCATGTAAATTGGACACAACTGGAACACCACGTGTGCAGAATGGATCCAGTGCAGTTTGTAGTAATGGAGGCATTGCACACGGCCTGAAAGTAACTGATGTAGCATGCTGGTGGGTGGCTAAACACATGTTCGAATGGAGATCACTTTGTTCTTGAAACACTTGATTTGAAGAGACACAATTCGAAATATTGTTCAGTTCACATTTCACTGTCGGATGGGCATACCTGGTGACGTGAAATCTGAGTCCATTGTTCACTCTAATGACGTAGTTGTCAACCATTGAAAACTAATGAGGTTAGCACACGGCGTTGGTTGAGAACACGAATCATTGTACGTAAATGACGAAACTCGGTGAGCAGAGTTGTGCTTCCACCTCTTTGAACAAGGCATTATTTGGTGTTGTCATTGTGTAGTGCATATAATCTGTTGCATAAACATGGGCGCGGAAGACGCAAAACATGAACGAACTGCGGGGTCACCACTATGGGAACGGGATCAGTAATCAGGATATAGAAAACTTAATTCCCATATCTACATCTACATTTATAGTCTGCAAGCCACCCAACGGTCTGTGGCAGAGGGCACTTTATGTGCCACTGTCATTACCTCCCTTTCCTGTTCCAGTTGCGTATGGTTAACAGGAAGAATGACTGCCGGAAAGCCTCCGTGCGCGCTCGAATCTCTCTAATATATGTCGTAGCTCATATATATTTACACTTAACACTGTGTCCATACAGAATGAAGTATAACAAAGAACTGACTGAAGTAAAGTTAAGATGGGGGCTTGACAGATCACTTAGAGTTCACAGATATTAAGTTCCGTGATCGATATGAACTATCGACACCACATAATTATAAATATTTGGAAGGAGAACTACTAGGATTCTTAAAGTGTTTATTTGGCTCTGTTCAAAAGCATATTAGCAAAGCCAGCTTTCAATCAATTCCAAAATAATCACCAGTTTGTCAAAAGTATTGTTTGTATAACTATATCCGTTAATTTCATTATTTAAACAAATAATTTGACCTAACCTTTGAGGTAGAAGGAACTGTTAAAAGAGAAGGAATTTTTTGATGTATTCAGATTGTTGAATGAGTTTTGTTTTAATTGTAATTTATTATTGTGAGGATGTATAAAGAACCGATTTTTAGTCCTGAGTCAGTCAGTCCACCTCTGATTTCCAGACAGGAAATAAGTATTGGTTAAATTAACAACAATGCTTCAACTTAACAGTGAATAAGTGTGACACACACAGACTGTGTGTTAGAACAGTTAATGACAATGTCTGTTTAAATTATTTGAAAAATAGTATCACACATACTGTATTATTCTGCAAGAAATGTGAACTGTGTGATTAGGTTTTTACTGCTCATAGGGATATTCAACAGCAAACTATTGCAACAGTATGCTGATGTTCCTGCAACCTATTAATGAGGCTTATCAACATTTGCAGATTGTGAACTGGCCATATAATTGTATAATATTGGGGGGGGGGGGGGGGGGGGTAGGGGGTGTTGTGAACAGTGAAAGTAAAGAACTGTAAAATGCAATTGTGCAACTGTCAGCTACATCATTTACAGTAGTCAGTGTTGAACTTCTGCCCCCCCCCCCCCCCACCCATTTTTCAGTCAGTATAACAATGCAGTATGCCAACACCGAGGACTATCAACAAAGAAATAAAGCAGGCGAATGTCACAAGTTCCGTGTGAATACATCTATCAAAACATCATGTATGTAAGAAAAATCTTAATCTGTACACTACAGACAGCACAGTACATGACCTTTGAACCAAATCCAGACAGTATTTACACTGAAACAGAAGAAATAAATCAAAAACTCAAAATAGTATATTATGCTATGGAATAAAGTTGTGCAACAGACTGCCACAAGAAATAAAAGATGCAAATGATCCCCACACCTTTAGCCAAAGCCTAAAAAAATATTTACTAAATAATAGTACTACACTTTAAATGAATAATTAAAATAATTATAGATTGTAACTTAATGTTCATAAATACTGCACTATGTAACAAGTAGAACTAATTAAAATACTATAAGAGGAATGTTTATATTAATAATAAATATTGTACAAACATCTGACGACATCCATACGATGTATATTGCTCTATGGATGAATAAATAAGTCAATCAATCAATCATACAGACTAAAGTCTTACATTACATTAAGACCGTTGCCTGCCACAAGATTTAATGTTGCTTGGCGATACTGTGGGCACATGACACAGTAAGGAAAGTACATAGGAAATGGAGCAGAAACATAAGGTGAATCGTTTTAGAAACAATGTGAGCTGCAAACAGGGGAAATTCAAACATGTCTGTAGTTTCTGTTTATATAACTACATCTATATCATCTACATAACTAATCCACAAGTCACACTTAAGTGAACCACTTTCTCACTGTTTCTCTACTATTCCACTCTCTAACAGTGCTCTGGAAAAATGAAGACTTAAATCTTTCTGTGTGAACTCTGATTTATTTTATTTCAATCAGCATTTTTCCCTGTGTTAATGGGTGTCAACAAAATATTTTCACATTCAGAGGAGAACGTTGGAGATTGAAATTTCATGAAAAGTTCTCGCCGCAATGAAAAAGCTTTTGTTTTAATGATTTGCCACCTCAACTCTCTCTCTCCCCTGTTTTGTAATAATACTAAACAAATTACCCTTCCTTGAACTTTTTTGATGTCCTCATCAGTCCAATTGGTGAGGATCCCATATAGACAGCAGCAGAGGATGGACAAGCATAGTGCAGGCAGTCACTTTAGTACTGGGACTGACTTCACCAAGGGAATTGAAACTTGTCACACAGAGCAGAGACCCATATTGATGAGACAAGACATTATGACCACTGCCCACTGTGAGTTTGAGTGCCAGCTGAAGCAGATGGGAAGTCATTCTAGCAATGATACAGGCCAGAAATGAGGATAACCACTGACATGTGACTTTGACAAAGAGCAGATTGTTATGGCCTGGCACATGGGAATGAGTATGTTGTGAACAGCAAATCCAGTCAGTTTTTTGTGTGCTGCTTTTATGAGCATCTACAGGAAGTGTTAGAGGGGTGATGAAGCCAAGAGTGGGTGACAAGGTGTTGGACAGAATATGGATGTCAGAGGCTTGCCTGTTCTGTAAAGCAGGATAGGTGGTGATCTGCACATTGTTGAACATAGACATCTGAAACAGACAATCTCCCTACATGTTCCAACCTTGACCCAACAACATTTGCAATCATAGAGCTTGGAAGTCCAATGGAAACATGTTGCCTAGTTTGATGAATTATGTTTCTTGTCACATCAAGTTGACAGTCATACCCAGATGTGCCATTATCCAAGTGAACACCTCTTCTAAACATGCAACATGCCATGGATGCAGGTCAGTGGGGACAGTATTGTGCAATGGAAGACATACATTTGGGAGTCCATGGGACTGTTTCATGACAGCTGTGGATTATGTGAACATTAGTGTGGATCACCTGCATCTCTTTGTGCTTCAATCTTTCCCTATAGTGCAGGAATCTTCTAACAGCATAACTGTCCATATCACAAGGCCAGAATTGTGGTGCACTTGTTTGCGATGCATGACAGTGAACTCATGTTGATGTCTTGGTTACCAAATTCACCTGGTCTGAAACCAGTGAAACACATCTGGGATACTCACTGAAATTTCCACTGTGCAGCAGAGTGTGGGCTGGTACAAAACTTTCTGGCAGATTAAATCTGTGTGCCAGACCAAGACTCAAATTTGTGACCTTTGGCTTCTGTGGGCAAGTGGTCTACCAACTAAGCAACCCAAGCACCACTAACAACCCATCATCACAGCCCTAGCTCTGTAAGTACATCATCTTTGACCTTCCACACTTCACAGAAGTTATTCAGCGATGGGTCATGAGTCGTGCTTTGTCAGCTCGGTCGGTAGAGCACTTGCCCACAAAAGGCATAGGTCCCAAGTTCAAGTATCAGTCCAGGACCCAGTGCTAATCTGCCAGGAAGTTTCATATTGGTGCACACTTCACTACAGAGTGAAAATTTTGTTCTAGGAACTTTCCCTGGGCTGTGGTTAATCCACGTCTCCGCAATATCCTTTCTACCAGAAGCACTAGTCTTGCAAGTTTTGCGGTGGAGTTTTAAAGGTAGGAGATGATGTACTGGCAGAGGTAGGGCTGTGAGGAGGGGTTGTGAGGCATGCTCAGGTAGCTCAGTCGGTAGAGCAGTTGCCTGTGAAAGACAGAGATCCTGAGATAGAGTCTTCATCTGGCACACTGTTTTAAATTGCCAGGAAGTTTCAGCTGGGATTCTTTTGCACACCAGCTTTATGCTCACAAACCACTGGCCCATAATTTATGGGACTTGCATATACTGCACATAGACATCTGGTGTCATATACTTCCAGAAATCTTCCAAGGACTTGTTGAATCCATACTGTTGTTGTTGTGGTCTTCAGTCCTGAGACTGGTTTGATGCAGCTCTCCATGCTACTCTATCATGTGCAAGCTTCTTCACCTCCCAGTACCTACTGCAACCTACATCCTTCTGAATCTGCTTAGTGTATTCATCTCTTGGTCTCCCTCTACTTGTTGAATCCATACTATGCAGAGTCATTTCTGTATTGCATTCCAAAGGTGGACTAACTCACTGTTAAGCAAGTGCTGATATGTTAACTCACCAGTGTCATTTGAGGTTCAAAAACAGTTTAACACTAATACAGCACAAAAAATACTTTGTCAGTAATGCATGAAGTCTTTTTAATTTTGTGACAGATCTAACAGATTCATTTTTTCAATCATATGGTATAGAAGAAGCACATACATGCAGGGAAATGGTAGTTATGTTGAATAAGTGTAAGGAAGGTTTTTTTGTCATTGATTACAATGGCTAGTTCCATTGTTAAAGGCTGATTTGAAAAAAAGAAGTCGCACAAAAAAAGCATGAATTAATATGTACAAGTTACTACATCCCAATACTGAAGGAGTAACAAGGGGAGGTATGAGGCGTGTTTTTTAAGTAAGTACCATTTTGAAATTAAAAAAGACGTGCTAAGATATCTCAATAATTTTATTTTTACATGAAAGACTGTACCTTAATCTACTTTTCTACACAATTTCCGTCAATATTGAGGCACTTGTCATAATGTTGTACCAGTTTTTGAACACCCTCCTCATAGAAGTCTGCCACCTGACTTGTTAACCACTGCATCACCACTGTTTTGACTTCACCATCGTCTTGGAAGATGCTGACCACCCAGGTGTTTCTTCAGGTGCAGGAACAGATGGTAGTCACTGGGTGCATGATCTAGAGTTTCCCATCGAAAAGATGTGATGAGATCTTTGGTCTGATTCACCACATGTGGACAGGCATTGTCTTGCAGCAAAAAGATGCCCTTGCTCAACTTCCATGGACTATTGCTTTGATTCTATTGTGACATAGGCTACCCATGTTTCATCCCCCATAACAATTTGGCTTAAGAAATCATCACCGTTGTTGTGGTACCGCTCAAGGAAAGTCAGTGCACTGTCTAAATGTTTGGTTTTATGCACATCCGTCAACATTTTCGGTACCCAACGTGCGCACAATTTTCGGTAATTCAAGTGCTAGGTCACAATGCCATACAAAACACTATGAGAAACATTAGGAAAGTCATCCCACAAGGAGGAAAAAGTGTCTGTTTTCTCTCACCTTATTGTCCACTTCCTGCACCAAACTTTCATTAACGACTGAAGGACACCCACTCTGTTGTCCATCATGCACATTTGTGCAGCCATCTTTAAATGCTCTCACCCACTTTCTTACCATTCCATCACTCATAATGTTTTCTCCATAAACTGCACAGATCTCATGATGAATATAGATCACTTTTAGGCCTTTAGCACTAAGAAATCTTAAAACAGCCTGTACTTCACAGTCGGTGGGACTCACGATTATTGGAGGCATCTTAAACACGCAGTACACAATGTAAACAAGGAAGAATCAGACTGTAATGGTGTCAGTGCATAGATTAAGGTACAGGCTTTCATGTAAAAATAAAATTATTGAGATATCTTAGCATGTCTTTTTTTAATTTCAAAATGGTACTTACTTAAAAAACATGCCTTGTAGAATGAGGAATGAAAGGGTAAGGGAAATAGTGAATGATGAATTATTGCAGAGCAGGCCAGAAACATCAAGGCTAAGATGGTATAGGCGCTTAAAGAGAATGGAAAACAAGTGGATTCCCAAGAAGAGACTTGAAATGGAGATGTGAAGGAAATGACCAAGAGGAAGACTGAGGGATAGATGGCTGGCTGAATGGAATGGCGGAATGTGTTGAAAAAAAAAAGAAAAGAGAGAGAGAGAGAGAGTTGAGGATTGGACCAGAGTAAACACAGAAAGATGGTGGAAAACAGGACTTAAAACTTAATAGAAAACTTGTTTTGTATATCTGCTTCAATTCTTATAGGAAATTAGCAACTTTTTAGCTTCACAGATTATAAGATATCCAGTGGGCTTAATTTAATGTTATTTGTTCACTACCTTGAAGCACATTGCACCAGCCAAAATGCAGTCCCACTGTAAATGCTGCTCTTACACATGGGATGAGTTGGTTGACATTCATAAGCAGCTGGAAATCGCACTGACTACTGTCAAACGAGTGGGAGCCACTGCGATCAGAGTGCTAGAAGAGCTCTTGAGAGCCATTTACTTGTGACACCTGTACCAGGAATACTTCAGGTACTGTCCTCTCCCATGGATCCTATCTCTTCTGCAGAAAGTACAATATCTGTCATTACCCATCCACTTGACTGTGAGTGGCATGTCAATGGTAGCTCTAGGCATCCTGTGCAGGGAACAGGGAGGACTCTGGGTGTTGTACTGATCCTCCTAACCAATAAGTTTGAGGTGAGGTGCTGTCTTTCACTGAAACCAAAACTGAGCCAGTGGGACTCACTTCACCTGTTTTGGGGAAACCTGTTTTGTCCAGTGTTAGGAGAAGGCAAACACAAAAGGGGAGAGGCCTATTAATTGTCAACAGTTCAAGTGTACGGAGAATGATGGAAAGGACACCAGGTGCGCTCAGGTTGTATGCCTGGGGGAGAATGATGGAAAGGACACCAGGTGCGCTCAGGTTGTATGCCTGGGGGCCTCATTCGATGTGTTGAACAAGCTATTCCGGCAGCCATTGAGGCAACAGGGTGCAACCAACTGCTGATTGTGGCACACGTTGGAACAAATGATGTCTGCCATCTGGGCTCAGAGTTTATTCTTGGTACATTCCGATGACTGACAGAGAAGGTTGAGAGGGTCAGCCTTGCACATGGAGTTTCAATGAATCTCACAATTTGCACCATTGTCCCCAGGACTGATCAGGGCCCCATGGTCTTCAATCGAGTGGAAGAACTGAACCAGAGACTTGAAAAGTTCTATGACAAGCTAGACTGCAACTTCCTGGACTTATGCCATAGGGTTGAGAACTGTAGGGTCCCCCTAAATGGGTCAGGTGTCCACTAAGCATCAGAAGCTGCTACTCAGGAAGCTAACTGTGTGTGGGGTGCACACAGGGTTTTTTTATATTAGGTGTCTCTCTGTTGAATCCAAATGATGATGGCTGTAGGAAATCCAGAAGTATCAGTGTGAGAATGAAAGAAATGCCTCAGAAATGGCTACATTGGTACCTCCGTCCATATCAAACCTACTAATCACCAGCAATATTTCCACTTTCACAGCTGCCACTCGTTCCGTACCAAGAAGTCCTTTCCGTACAGCCTAGCCACCTGTGGTTGTAACATCGGCAGTGAGGAGCGGTCCCCCTCAAAATATACCGAGACTCTCACTGAAACCTTCACAGATTGTAATTATCCTCCCAACTTTGTACAAAAACAAATCTGTGCCCTGAAATGAGAAATGTCCTGCCCACTATCCTTCTCATTCCACCCACAGTGGTATTCCGCCATCCGCCTAACCTACACAATATACTTGTTCATCCTTCTCTCCTTTCCAATCTCCCCCCCCCCCCTCCCCTCCCTACCTCTCACCTACCCTCCGTCTAACCTGCAGCACTTCACTGTCCGCCACTCCCATCATCGTATCCCTCCCCCTCCCCACCACAGCCTCCTCGTTACCCCCATCCAGTCGGCACTCCCATAATGCACTGGTGCTGCTGCTCGCAGTGTTGGTTTCAGTTGCCTGAGACTGCAGTCTCATATGTGTGTGTGTGTGTGTGTGTGTGTGTGTGTGTGTGTGTGTATGTGTGTTGTCTATTGTTAATGAAGGCCTTAATGGCTGAAAGCTTTATTTGTGACAGTCTTTTTGTTGTGCCTATTGCATCTCCGCTATATGGTAAGTAGCAACTTTCCTTTTCATAATATTGTTAGTGATGGGTTTGTCTGAAGGGACTGTGAAGTGAACATAATCAGAAATGATATATACTGGTGTTGAATTCATAGTTTTTGGAATCACTAAGCTAACTAGTGGCAGTGGTTGCCAGTGATGTTTAATCCATAGGGCTGGTGCTGTAGGTGGGAAGGTGTGATATGCAAAGCATAGCTCCAGAACGTTCAGACCAATTTCAGCTAACATTGGTACACATTTGTCTTACCAACTGGGAAATATACTGTACAGCTAGAACTCCTGCAATGCTCAAAGTGATGAGTTGGAAAGGGTGGCGGCTGGAGGAGGGTCTACATGTAAATATAGGTGTTGAATACATAGAGAAATTAAATCAACCTGATACTGGTGAATGCATATGGATTACTTCCTAAGAGAAAATTCTATGGGGCAAAGATATCATCAGCATCCCTTTTTTGTGGTAGTGAGAAGAAAGAAATGGTGCCACATAACCACAGTTCTGGAATGCCTGATGCAGTTATGAACGAATTTGGAATATGTACGATTTACTCTCTGGAAAGGAATATTCACAGATTGTGACCTCCACTTGATTTCCTGGCTACAATTAGCATATATCACACTTGACATGAATTCAGCCTTACCGTTTCATGTATTAGACAATGAACTAAGTAAGAACTTGCTGCTTATCTTTGTTTTTGAAGTTCTTGTACATGTCAAAACTGTGTAGTTATCACTTAGAGGCTCAAAATTTCAGTGTTGCATCTTCTTTAAAAATGGAATTGGTTTCTAGAAATAAAGCTGGCAGTCAGTTTTAACCATCATGCTTTTTTTAAGCTTCTTGTTGCACAGATAACTTGATGTTATGAACATTACACCATAAGCACAATACCATACATGACATACACATAGCGTCTCCTCCTAAACCATCTACCAAGCTTCTGACCCTCTGACTTTCAGTTATAAACATGGTACACACACTGCAAGGTCAATACACTTATTACATTTTAATTTATTTATGCAGGTTACTAATGCAAGTTCAGATTTACATTAAATACAATACAGAGACTGGTAATTTTTATATAATATTTCTCCTTTTTTGCAACGAGTAGAAAATATAAAAAATATAATTTAACATTCCTGCTCTTACAGTACAAAGAACTTCAAACTGACAAGTTGTTTTACTATTCTTGAAACAACATTACAATTTAATTTTTATTATTCTCTAAAGACACTTTTCCAAATTTTATGCATTGTTTTAGTATCACAAGAATCTGATTATGAGGACAGTATCAGTATTTGTGTGAAACAGGTAATGCTGTAGAATTTCTATTTGAGATGTAATTTATGCATTTAAATACTTGGATTATAGCATAACACAAGTTTGATATAATTTAAAATTCATTGTGAATATGCCTTCCTCTAAGTTTTCTAAGAGCTATACATTTTTGAAAGGTAATAACTTTTATATGAGTAAGTATGTAAATCTTGTAGCTAAGTGTTTTATTAGATTATGTATCAATTTGTGTTCTGTGATAGTTTAGATGGATTTTCATTTTCTTACACAAACTGTTGTCATTGCTTCTGAAGCTTTTATTTTTAGATATTTAAATGTCGCAAGCATAATCGTGATTGCGGATAATCAGAAACTTTTCTTTCCTTTATTAACTTGTGAGAATATAAATTGAATATTATAAAATACCTAAATATAAATGTTGAAGATAGTATCCTGATATTTATTCCTTCATCTAAGGGCAATATATGCCAACAACTGAGCTCACAAACTTTTAGTTAGTAAAGAACTAAATACATAGCACAAAAGTGTTAAAGTATCTGATACACAACCTGATTCAATAGTGAAGTCTCTAATATGTGATCTAAAACATTACAGCAGTAAGAAATTTCTAGTGTGTTTAGGGGTGGGGTGTAAGTGCAATGGAGTTATTTTAAAAAAATTTAAAAATGATCAGTACTGGTGTAAGAACCATAGCTCTGGGGTTCTCTAAGCTGATTGGTGTCCTTTTCCTCCATCCTTATTGGTGGGGATGGCAATAGAAAAGGATGAAATGTGAAGTCTAATACTACAACTCTTTGAGAAATTTCAAACAAATTTGGAATACATAAGACTGGTATACATAATAACTGGGAAACATTGAGTAATCAGCCTGTAAGTAAATAGACTGAAACTAAAAAAAACTTTTTGTTACTTTGCCTATTAATATTTCAGCTTGGCAACGCAGTGGATCACAACCAGTGTGAAATGAGTTACAGTGAAATGCAGAAAGTTCCTATTGTTTGTGTTTTGTCTTAAGATTTGTGTCAGATAACTTATGCTGACTCATTCTTTGTTGTTGATACACATTTCAGCTGAGCTGCATAGAATAGGACATCCATTAATCTTTGGAATTTTAAATGATTATAATGGAAGTATTTATTTACTTTTTACATGCTATGTCATTTAACAATGCAATAACTCACAATATTCTTCTGTGTAAACTTTTTTTAGTTGGAAATGTTTTAAAATCTTCCAGTTAGTTACCTAAAACAACAATAGCAGCATATAAAAAATCTGAATATGTAGCAACCTATACAAAAAATTAGTCATACACGAAACAGGTTGTTCTTATTTGTTGTACTAAACTGTTAATAGAATGAAGGACTCGTGGCTCCACTGAAGGAAGAAGATCGTCTGTCAGCAACGGTTTGGGCAGTAACAGAAGCTGCAGCAGTAGTGCCTAGAGGTGTATTTGTAGTTAACTCTGATGATGGTTGTCTCTCATGGAATCCATGTTTCGTTGGTCTGGGACACAGCAAGGCAGTCAGTCTGTCACATTATTTGCACCTGAGACCTCCGCGCAAACCCTGGAATACGTGCCTACTTACTGCTGCGTCACCTAATCCAGCCATTGATTGCCTTGATTCAGTTGACACTGACTTTCCACCAGGTATGAATTTTTTGTCATTATATTATTTCTAATTTGTTATATTTATGGAAAACAATGAAAGTATTTATTTATTTATTTATTCATTCGTGGAACAATAAATATTGTATGGATGTCGTCAGATTACAACACATGAGCACACATACATTTACAATTAAACAGGTTTCTAATTACATAATATTTTGGTGATAATGTCATATGTTGCTAATAATCTACATCTATGTTAAATATTCTTTCACAGTATAACAACTTTTACTTACTAAAAAGGTTTTAAGCTTTTGTCTGAAAGTGAGGGGCTCATTTATTTCTTTAATTTCTTGTGGTAATTTGTTATACAGTTTTATCCCATTATAAAATATACTTTTTTGCGTCTTTGCCTTGTTCTTTCTATCTAGATGGAGGTGGTGACAAGCTCTTGTTTCATGGTCATGTATTAGGCTGTTTGTGTTGTACATGTTGAGATTTTTCTTAATGAACATTATGTTCTGAAAGATATACTCACAAGAAACAGTTAGAATTCCTAGCTTTCTAAATAATTCTAGACAGTGTGCCCTGTTGTTGCTATTTGTTATTATCCTTATGGCTCTTTTTTGTACTTTGAACACAGTTTGTATGTTACTGGCACTTGTTCCCCAAAACATGATCCCATAGCTGAGGACTGAGTGTAGATATCCGTAATATGTTATTTTAAGACAGGTATTATTGCATACCGGTGCAAGGATTCTAAGAGCATAGCATGCTGTGGATAATTTCTTTGCTAAAATGTTGACATGGTTTGTCCATTTCAGTTGGCTGTCTACATTCATCCCTAAGAATTTGGTACTTGTTACACATTCTAATTCATTATTATTAACTTTTATTCTAGTGGCATTGTGTTTTTTGTTCAATTTGAAGTTAATATAGTTAGTTTTCTTTACATTTAGGGTTACTTTATTTTTTAATGACCAGTTTTGGACATCATTGAGAGCCTCGTTTGCTCTTTCTGACAGTTGTGTTGGAATTTCACCTGTTATTACTATGTTGCTGTCATCAGCAAAAAGTATTTTTTCGCCATGTCTGATACTTTGTGGGAAGTCGTTAATGTATATAAGAAACAATATTGGGCCTAACATCTTTGAAGTTGGTAACACTAAAAAACATAATCACTATAAAAAAATTAATTAGATTTATGCAACAAGGAAACAAATATTCATATGAATTTAAAGGAAATATGCAGCTTGTTTTTCATGTCTGACAGCTATCATTCCCATGTGTCAATAAACAATTCTGATGAAACTTGGCGGGTGTGTGGAGGGGGGGGGGGGGGGGGGCAAAATAATGAACTATGTATTTTTTTTGTGCCAATTTCACTTTTAAGGGGTAAAACACACCCCAAAAGGTAGCAGGCCTATTAGGTTTGGAGGGAATATCTTTGAAATGATGATATATAAAAAATGTTACTCATATAAAAATTGATATGCAAGTAATATTCTTAAAAACTGTGTAATCAAATTTTGTAATAATTTGAAATTTTGCAGAGTACCCCACCACCATTAATTAATTTTGAAAACTTAAAACTTTTGTTACAGTATAAATTAAAGAAGCTGTAAAGCTATATACATCCATGTGTAATAAAGCTGCTTTCTGGCATACCATTTTTGGAAAATAAGCTGCACACATAGTGCAGTCAGAGTATTTTCAATATACTTAAGTAAAATATCTAAACATTCGTTATTAGTCTAGTTATTTATTTTACATATATTTGTTGTATGTTTTAAATTGTTATTTTATGTTTTACTTTTTTTTCAATTTGACATATATGTATTTCGTTAATTGAAAATTATAAGTAACTTATTATATCTAAAAAGAAAGATGATGAAACTTACCAAACAAAAGCGCTGGCAGGTCGATAGACACACAAACAAACACAAACATACACACAAAATTCTAGCTTTCGCAACCAATGGTTGCCTCGTCAGGAAAGAGGGAAGGAGAAGGAAAGACAAAAGGATATGGATTTTAAGGGAGAGGGTAAGGAGTCATTCCAATCCCGGGAGCGGAAAGACTTACCTTAGGGGGAAAAAAGGACAGGTATACACTCGCACACACACACATATCCATCCACACATACACAGACACAAGCAGACATTGTTAAGGCAAAGAGTTTGGGCCCAAACTCTTTGCCTTAACAATGTCTGCTTGTGTCTGTGTATGTGTGGATGGATATGTGTGTGTGTGCGAGTGTATACCTGTCCTTTTTTCCCCCTAAGGTAAGTCTTTCCGCTCCCGGGATTGGAATGACTCCTTACCCTCTCCCTTAAAATCCATATCCTTTTGTCTTTCCTTCTCCTTCCCTCTTTCCTGACGAGGCAACCATTGGTTGCGAAAGCTAGAATTTTGTGTGTATGTTTGTGTTTGTTTGTGTGTCTATCGACCTGCCAGCGCTTTTGTTTGGTAAGTTTCATCATCTTTCTTTTTAGATATATTTTTCCCGCTTGGAATGTTTCCCTCCATTATATTCATATAAGTAACTTATTATTATGATACAAAATCATTACAGCAATGATAATCTGTAAATAGATGTTTAAAACATAACAATTTCTTACACCATTCACATAAAATGAATGGATTTTCCTCACATAATATAGATGACAGAGAACACAAAACAAAATCAGCAGGATTTCAAATTGTCACAGTGTAGCGCTTCGAGAATTTCCGCATAAATTCTAGAACCACTTGTCCTTCTACCATCTTGAGCACATGATATTTTAAATACACTCCTGGAAATTGAAATAAGAACACCGTGAATTCATTGTCCCAGGAAGGGGAAACTTTATTGACACATTCCTGGGGTCAGATACATCACATGATCACACTGACAGAACCACAGGCACATAGACACAGGCAACAGAGCATGCACAATGTCGGCACTAGTACAGTGTATATCCATCTTTCGCAGCAATGCAGGCTGCTATTCTCCCATGGAGACGATCGTAGAGATGCTGGATGTAGTCCTGTGGAACGGCTTGCCGTGCTATTTCCACCTGGCGCCTCAGTTGGACCAGCGTTCGTGCTGGACGTGCAGACCGAGTGAGACGACGCTTCATCCAGTCCCAAACATGCTCAATGGAGGACAGATCTGGAGATCTTGCTGGACAGGGTAGTTGACTTACACCTTCTAGAGCACGTTGGGTGGCATGGGATACATGCGGACGTGCATTGTCCTGTTGGAACAGCAAGTTCCCTTGCCGGTCTAGGAATGGTAGAACGATGGGTTCGATGACGGTTTGGATGTACCGTGCACTATTCAGTGTCCGCTTGACGATCACCAGTGGTGTACGGCCAGTGTAGGAGATCGCTCCCCACACGATGATGCCGGGTGTTGGCCCTGTGTGCCTCGGTCGTATGCAGTCCTGATTGTGGCGCTCACCTGCATGGCGCCAAACACGCATACGACCATCATTGGCACCAAGGCAGAAGCGACTCTCATCGCTGAAGACGACACGTCTCCATTCGTCCCTCCATTCACGCCTGTCGCGACACCACTGGAGGCGGGCTGCACGATGTTGGGGCGTGAGCGGAAGACGGCCTAACGGTGTGCGGGACCGTAGCCCAGCTTCATGGAGACGGTTGCGAATGGTCCTCGCCGATACCCCAGGAGCAACAGTGTCCCTAATTTGCTGGGAAGTGGCGGTGCGGTCCCCTACGGCACTGCGTAGGATCCTACGGTCTTGGCGTGCATCCGTGCGTCGCTGCGGTCCGGTCCCAGGTCGACAGGCACGTGCACCTTCCGCCGACCACTGGCAACAACATCGATGTACTGTGGAGACCTCACGCCCCACGTGTTGAGCAATTCGGCGGTACGTCCACCCGGCCTCCCGCATGCCCACTATACGCCCTCACTCAAAGTCCGTCAACTGCACATACGGTTCACGTCCATGCTGTCGCGGCATGCTACCAGTGTTAAAGACTGCGATGGAGCTCCGTATGCCACGGCAAACTGGCTGACACTGACGGCGGCGGTGCACAAATGCTGCGCAGCTAGCGCCATTCGACGGCCAACACCGCGGTTCCTGGTGTGTCCGCTGTGCCGTGCGTGTGATCATTGCTTGTACAGCCCTCTCGCAGTGTCCGGAGCAAGTATGGTGGGTCTGACACACCGTGTCAATGTGTTCTTTTTTCCATTTGCAGGAGTGTATAAGTGGGAGAGTGGAATCATATCTACTGCACCACCTGTTTCTGTGTGCAGGTTGGAAGTTTGTCATGAGAAGACTGTAAGCGTGGTGGTCGAATGACGCCGGCAAGTATTTGCCCCTAGCGCCACAGAAGCCGTGGTGAAACAACAAGAAGTAATTATGTAGTATTCTTTGCTGTTTTAGTGACTGTGATTATTGTTAAAGAAAAATGAACAATTGATTATAGACTTTTAAGTACTTCACATATTGGGCTCACTAGAGGCAAGATGGATTCATAAATTATGTGGTTGTTACACCAACTTTATTGCAGATGTATTTTATCGAGTCTAGTGTGAGACGAATTGGTTGACTTGTAAACATTCGAATATTGATGTGAGAAATATTGAATTTGTTCTCTGAGGAAGTTGAAGTATATGATGACTGAATTAAAAGTATTCTTTGAGTACTAAATTACTTCAAATGTAGTGAGTGAGTCTTATAAATTCCTGTTAACCAGCAGTATTCTTCGGAGAATAAGTTTTTGGTGATCGACGTAGCCGGAAATCAAGAGAAGAAGATCGGCTATACATACCAAGTAAGTCAACCTATGGGAGAGAGGTGTGTATTTTGCAATCCAACTTCACATCACTTCGGGTCATCTAAAGTGTTAGAACAGATGATCCTCTAAATATCCTGATTTGAATTAGGCATATTTCAGTACATTGTTAAGCCATGATAAAAAGAATTGATTATGTAATAGCAACTGCAGCTTAATTACATTGTTTCTTAAATCTCGATTAGCATCAAATTCATTCAACAGAACTAGACCTGAAAATCTAGTCACTCACAAGGTTCTTCCTACATCAAAAGCCATATATGTACTACATCTTTACCTGTGTTGTCGAGGCTTTTGGGATCATCAGGTGAACAGTTTTCTTGTCCTTGGGTATGGTGGTCAAAACGGTTTTTTCACACTGACAACATGCCTCATCTTAACTGTAAAAGGAACTAACTGTGATTTAGACCAAGAATTTGATAACCTCTCTTTGAAGCCCCAAATTTTCTTGAGACAGCATCGAAATCTGGTAAATAAATATCTGACCAAGTGAAAATATGTTTGAAGATGTTTTCTTTCCCAGTGAGAATGAAAAATCTGTATTATTGTTAGGGCTGTCACTGTAAAAGAACCATACAGAACATTATACCAGAGGACAAGGATCTAGTGATCCCAAAGGGTTCAACAACACTTGTAAAGTCGTGAGGTGTAAATGGCGTTCAATGTTGGAAGAACTTTGTGAGCAGATTTTCAGATATAGTTCTATTGAATGATCTTGATGTCAATCTCTTCTTGAGAAACAATATAATTAAGGTGCAGTCACTAGTACATAATCAGTTCTTTTCACCAAGGCTTACCAGCGTACTAAAACATGCCTGATGCAAATCAAGATATTCAGAGTGTCACCCACAACAATTTGGAATCCTGCTGAATTTTGTCTTATATTGTGTTCTCCATCATGTATATTATATGAAGAAATTTTGTTCATTTTATGTGCATGATATAAGAAAGCATTTTGTTTTAAGCATTTATTTCATTGTTGGAATGATTTCAAATCATAATATTGAGTTACTTATTATTTTCAGTTAACGAAGAAATAAAAAAAACTAACAGACTGCTTCACAAAATAACAAAGTGCTACCCAACATTTGTCCAGCTAGATTTCAGAAAACAACACTTCATAAACAGTGGAGATCTCCCAAATAGCAGGACAACTGTATGTCTGTGCTCAGATTATGAAAACAATAAATAATCTCAATGATCAACACAAACTGCCTGGTATCCTCACTGTAGCAGTAACTGAGCAAATGGAAATTTACAAGGAAACGTCTAAGATGAGAGAGATACCTAACATACCGGTACCAGTATCTGAAGGAGTCATAGAATATGGGGTACCAGCAGAAATGTCAGAAACATCCAGCAGAGTTGAAGAGGAAACAATTTCTTCAGACGAGAAAGCCTACAAACCTAATGTAAACTCACGTGCACCTGAAACCTTCAAGGATGAAGCTGTCAGCACATTCCACACACTTAATGCCTCATGCTCACTTGTAACTAGGACTGCAACCACACCAACAGCCAAGAACCATTCTACTAGATCCAGAAACTCATCAGCTGCTCTGCGGACATGTCAAAGGAAGAGCCTCAGGATAAGAAGAGCTGCTGTTCGTAGTGACTATTTTTTATGGGGTCTTCGCAATTCAAAGAAGAAGGAAAAGGCAGAATATTTACAGTGTCAGCAACAAGAAAGTACAAAGGTAAATAGTGCAGCAAATCCACTACATGAAACTTTAACAGTTGTATACCAAAATGTGCAGGGACTAGAAAGTAAATTAGCTGAAATAGAAGTTTTATTAACTGACTATCTAAAAGACATTAACATTCTATGCATAAGTGAGCACTGGGTAAAAGAAATGCAAGCGTCTAGCATAATTATTCCAAATTTTCAGATGATTAGCAAATTTTGTAGAATCAGCCATAAAGGGGGTGGGACATGTATTTATGTTAGGACAGGTGTAGAATCAAAAGAAATTAAATGTAAACTAAAATGCATAGATAAAGATTTTGAATACAGTGTATGTGAGCTAACCAAATTAAAAATTACTATTGTGTGTTTGTACTGATCACCATTGGGCAACTTTGCCATTTTTATGGAAAACCTTGAGAGACTACTGAATGAACTTAAACATAATGTAATTGTTCTTGGTGATTTTAATGTTAACTTTAAGAATGATTGTAGTAAACAACAGCAACTGTGCAATCTGTTTTTGTGTCATAATATGATGGCAACTGTAAATGAAGTTACCAGATGCGGAAATATGTCTTAAACTATAATAGATCAAGTATTTATAAACAAGGACAAATGTGAATATAACACTGAAGTAATTGACACTGGTTTCTCGGATCACAAGGGTATCAAATTGAGTTTAAATGTCACATCTTACAAGGACGCTGTTATCAATAACAATTACAGAGAAAGGAGATTTATAAATGATGACAGCATAAGAATTTTTAACTACATTCTGGAAAATAACAACTGTGGTAGTGAATCAAGTGGTGATGTCGACACAACGCTTGACTCATTCCTTGAAAGCTACAAACACTGCTTCGATGTTGCCTTTCCTATAAAAAGAGTCAAAACTAAACATAAAACCAAAACATGGGTTACACAGGGGATTAGAAAGTCATCAGACACTCTCAGAAAGTTAAATAAATCAGCTAGGAAGAGTGTAGCACTGAAATCACATGTGAAATGTTATAGAAGCCTGTACAAGAAAGTAATAATTGCAGCTAAGAAGCTTGATAATGATTCATATATTGAGAAAGGTAACAACAAAATGAAGTCAACTTGGGAGGTAATAAATAAAAATATAGGTAGACACAAAAGAAAAGATAACAGCTTTGTCATTAAAAGTGGGGGTAAAACTGTTAAGGACCCACTTCACATTGCCAACATATTTAACAAACATTTCACAAATATAGCCACAAATTTAATTAAAACTATATGCAATTCCAGTAGCAAGGTAAAAATCCCCATGAATGACATGACACTGTTCCTTTATCCAGTAACTGAATCAGAGGTACTAAATGCTATAAATAAGTTAAAAAATAAAATGTCATGTGGATGTGATGGGATTCCTGACAAAGTCATTAAGCAAAGTGCAAGAAACATAGCCTCACATCTCACTGAAATTATAAATGAATCTTTTGAGACAGGGGTGTTTCCATCAATACTTAAAATGTCAACGATAAAGCCACTTTACAAGAACAGTGATAAATATGATGTTATTAACTTTAGGCCTTTATCGATGTTGTCAGGTTTTTCTAAAATAATAGAAAGGATAATGTATCATAGATTATACAAATTTCTTATTAAGAATAGAATATTGGTTAATGCACAAAATGGTTTCTGTAATAATAAATCAACTGAAACAGCTATCTTCAATTTTTTACAACTTATTCTAAATTGCATAAATAGAAAGGAATCAAATTGTGGATTGTTTTTAGACTTATCAAAGGCCTTTGATGTCATCGACCATAAGTCACTGCTTAGGAAGTTATATGCCTATGGGATACATGGAGTTGCCCACAAATGATTTGAATCATATCTGTTGGACAGGTATCAGAAGGTGGAGATAAGCCATAGAATGTATTCATCAAGATTCGAGAGAGTTTTGTAAGGAGTACCCCAGGTATCTGTATTAGGGCCATTACTGTTTTGAATATTTATCAATGACCTACCAAGTCAACTATCTGAAGCAGAGGCAGTACTGTTTGCTGACGATACAAGTTTGTTTGTTAAAGCAAACAGTGAAGCTGACTTACAGGAAAAAGTCACATTAGCAACAGACGAAGCAGACAGATCGTTAAATGAAAACAGACTCATTGCGAATGCAAAAAAAAAAAAAAAAAAACAACGTGGATCAGCTTCAGGCATATTACAAATAAAATAAAAACTAACCTTACAGTAGAACTGGGTAAGTGTAAGATTGAACAAGCATCATACACTCCATTCTTGGGAGTATTGTTTGACGAACACTTAAGATGGGAAAAGCATGTAATATCATTGAACAAAAAATTAAGTCAAACATGTTATATACTTAGAATGCTTAAAAGCTCATGTAATATTAAAACAGTGTTATGTGTTTATTTCTCACTCATGCACAGTTTATTAAGATATGGTGTACAGTTTTGGGGGAACAATAGTCTAACAAAACATTCATTTAGAGTACAAAAGAAGGCAGTCAGAATAATAAAAGGTATAGGATGTAGAGACTCTTGTAGGCATGCTTTCAGAGAATTAAAAATCATGACACTACCTTCCTTATACATATATGAAAGCAAATGTTTCTTAAAAGAACATGAGGAATTTTCTACATTAAACAGAGACTTTCACAACGACAAAACAAGGAATAGGAATGATTTCCACAGAGAAATTCATAAAATAGCTATGTATCACAAAACTGTACTATACCAACACAAAATCCTCTACAGTGCTCTCCCCAAAGAACTAAAAATAATACCAAAACTGCACATATTTAAAAGAGAATTAAAAAAACATGTTATTGAGCAATAGTTTTTACAGTATTGAAGAGTTTGTGAATCATTGACAATGGAAGTGCAGTTAATATTTCCCTGACGTAATAAATATGTGTAATTGCTCACATTTAAATACTTGCTGTTTCTATGAAAGTGTGAAACAGTGTTAATGTAAGAATGGAAATAATCTTTGAAGTGAGAATCACTATTTTTTTTAATGTTGTTATCCTACTTGCATATTTTTATGTTAATGTTCTTATAGTTCTATTAAAATTGTAATGTCTAAGTGACAAGTAAATTCAATTATAAATTTTCATGTACATGTACTTTAAATTGTAATGTTTATTGACAAGTCCTATGTCATTTTGATGATGTACTACAAGGATACTAATAAATTGAATTGTATTGAATTGAAACATATAAGTCAAATGGAAAAAGGTAAACCATAAAATAACAATTTAAAACATAAAACAAATATACGTAAAATAAATAACAAGATTAATAATGAATGTTTAGATATTTTAATTAGGTTTGTTGAAAATAATCTGACAGATTATTTTCCAAAAATAATATTTCAGAAAGCAGCTTCATGACACACAGATGAATGTAGCTTGAATGCTTCCTTACCTAATGTTTTAACAAAAGCTCTAATTTTCAAAATTAATTAATGGTGGTGGGGTATTTTGCAAAATTTCAAATTATTACAAAATTCAGGTACACAATTTTCAATAATGTTAATTACATATCAACTGTTATATGAGAAACCTTTTTTATATGTACGTACAAATGAGGTCTGCCACAATTATAATACAAGAAGTTGTAAGACTTTATGTGTAGATAGGGTAAGGACAACACAAACCCAAAAGCATGTAAATTATTTTGGAATAAAACTTTACAATGCTTTGCCAGTCTTCACGAAGGAAATAATAGATGAAGTAAAATTTAAGACTAAGCTTAAAAATTACCTTTTAAGCAAAACTTTCTATGACATAGATGAGTACTTTGATTGTGTGTAAATTTATTGCCATAATTTTTAATTTATATCTCTAAATTTGTACTTTTAAAAGTGCCTTGAAAGTTATATTATTATGTTTGTAGTACTTATACTTGTATGATAACTTTGTTGGGATAATTCCTACATCATGTAAATGATTTATGGGAAGATAATGAAATGAAATGAAATTGAAAAGGATATTCCCTCCAAACCTAATATGCCAAATTACCTTTCTGGGTGTGTTTTACCTCTTGAAAGTGAACAATTTAGAACATAAAAAATATGTATTGCATCATTTTGTTCCCTCTACATATCTGCCACATTTCAAGATCATTTATTGACACTTGGGAATGTTCCTTTGTGAGTGGCTTTTGAAATACCACAAGATACATTCTTGTGATTAAACAAAGAGAGTGCTCTGTTAGATGAAATCCTTACGTAATAATAAATGATTATGACAGTCAATGTTAACTTATTTTTTTAAAAATTGGAACTGTGTATGTTGTGCAATTCATGACACTGCAGCTGGGAATGAGAGCTTAACAGAAAGAGCAACTTTTAGTGAGATACAAGTCATATAATACTGCATTATCAGATCTATAGGTTATCTGAAAACTTCTATTTGTGTTCTGAAAAATTATGAGTTTAAAGCGGTAATACTGGAATGAAGAAAAGTAATTTTGCTGATTAACTGATCACTGTGGTGCTAAACTGATGTGATATTCTGACTGGTCAACTATTTGGTATCATTTTGTGATTTTGTGAGCATTTAATATTCTGGTTGAACAAGAGTAGTACTCAGAGTGGAGAAGTGGGGCAAGTATTTGGTGCAACTTCCATCCCCTTAATTTTGATTTGAGTAGTAATTAAGTTATGTGATGATGACTCTTTTCTTTTTTCGTAAAGTAATGATTAGTAAATCTATGCTACTGCACACCTTGACCTTTTGCTATTTTGCAAGTGGAAAAGAGGCTCAAATCTTTCAATTTTAACCAGTTTCAGACAGCTATGACTTAGAGTAATGTGTTGTAGTGTAATGTGCACTTGATTTTAAATTTTTACTAGTCCACACCTTTGGTATTATAGTCAGTTTTAGTACTAATTATTGTGATGCCATGAGGACAATGTAATGTATTTATTTAGGATGTAATGACGATCATTTGCTATTAGTGTTAAGCATTTTTTTCTTAGACTTGAGTTAGAAATAAAAGTAAGTGTACTAAACTAGGGAATTTTGTCTAATTTTTTCATGTACTGTGACGGAGGAGAACCACCTGCAAGGGAAGTGATAGCAGTGCATTTCCTTACTAACTGCCCCTTGGACCTGTTGAAAGCCTGGACAACTTGGTGAGAAAATGTGTAAAAGCTCATTAAAAGTGTGAAACTGCTTGTGGAAGATACAAAACATTGAGCAAGTGAAATTTTCTGTCTTGTGGAAGATACAAAATATTGAGCAAGTGAAATTTTCTGTCTGACAGGACATGTATCAAGTGATGTGAACTTAAAATGTAATCTTCGCTTACCCAAAAAGAACATCACTTATGATGAGGACGTCTAATTTTTTGTTAAAAGTATAACTTGTGGATATTTTGTGCATCTGTACAATATACTCTATGTTAATATTTTGTATGGAGATTTTCATATGGCCAGTTCATATAAGTATAAATCTGTAAAAACATATGTACCATAATTTCGATAAGATTGATTATGTAATATTTTTTGTGTGTAGATTTTTAACCTAATTTCTGGGGTCACTTGATTTGCCCAGTTAGCTATTTGCAACATCTATCTGGTCAATCCAATTAGGGGGTGATATGACAAAGCAAGCTTGGATAATTTTACTTCCCCTCTTGTTTTGCCATCTGCCTCCTTAAAATTAATTTTTTTCCTGTCTGAATAATTACCATTAACATACGTGAGTATAATCTGCATTTCCATACAAGAGAAAAGTTGGCCCTCAGTTTTAAAGAATATAACACCAGATCCAATTTTGTGCTTAGTTTTATGTATGTAATTGATTTTCTAATTTATTTTGACTATTACTAGTTATTATCTTTTGTTATAAGGTGAAATAAGTAACTTAAATTCTGTTGTTGACTTTTAAACAAATATAAATCCTGTATTAATTACAAACATGTGGAGGAACAACTAATAGTGTTCCTAAATGATCTATTTGGCTCTATTCGAAAACATGTTAGCATAAATAATTCCAAAGTAATTAACAGTAATTAACAGTTTTGTCAAAAGTATTGTTTGTGTAACAATATCTGTTAACTTCATCATTTAAACAAGTAACTTGGCCTAGCTCTTGTGGTAGAAGAAACTCTAAAAAGGTTGCAATTTTTTGATGTATTCAGATAATTTAATGAGTTAAGTTTTAATTGTAATTTCTGTAAATTAAATGTCAAACAATGTGTAATTTCAGTGCCTATTATTGTGCGGATATATAAAGGCCCAGTTTTTGGTCACGAGTCAGTCAATCCACAGCCAAGTTTCAAACAAGAACGTGTGTTGGTTAGAACAACAACAATGCATCAACTTAACTGTGAAATAAGTATTACACCAACAGGCCATATGTTAAGGCAATGACAGTGTCTGTTCAATTTATTTGAAAGACTATGAAATGTATGGTTAGGTTTTTACTGCTTGTAGATGTTCAACAGTAAACTATTGTAGCAGTATGTGGATGTTTGCCTGCAACCTATTAATGAGGCTTATTAAAAGTTAAACAATAGTATCTTTCACGTTTAAAAAAAACTAGCTATGGAGTGCCCCAGGATTCCGTGCTAGACCCTCTGTTGTTCTTGGTGTACATGTATGATTTGCCAAACCATTTGACAGTTGCAGAAACGGTGATTTTTCATAAAAGGATACACCGAGGATAATCTACAGCAGAGTGTCTCTAGGACAATAAATGAGACAGGAAAATTGTTTAGCGATAATGCTTTGATCATAAATAATGATAAAACAGTATTGATGAATTTCAGTAATATTAAAAGTAAAGCTAGAAGAAGAGTAAAAGCTGAGTTAGGGAACTATGTTATTGCACAAGCTCCATACACAAAATTCGTAGGTATATGGGTGAAAGAGCACTTGAAGTGGGAAAAGCATCTAGAAGTTTCAAGTAAAAAAGTAAGTAAATGCTGCTATGTGCTAAGAATGCTTTGGGAATGTTGCAACACTGAATCATTGCTACGTGCCTGTTATGCTTACATGAACAGTTTGCTTAGATATTGTGTGATCTTCTGGGGAAATACAGGTATGGCAAAACAAGCTTTCAAACTTCAAAAAAGGGCTATTAGAATAATTAAAGGGGTCCCCTGCAGAGTGTCATGCAGGGAAATATTTAAAGAGTCTAAAATAATGTCTCTTCCTAGCTTATACATCTATGAATGTGTATGCTTTCTGAAAATTCACCAGGAATTTTCAACATTAAATAATCAGGTTCATAACCATGAAACAAGGAACAAGGATGATTTTCACAGAGACATCCACAAAGGAGCACTCTACCAAAAAAGTTTTTAGTGCATTGCCTTCTACAATAAAGAAAATTAAAGAATTTCATAAAGTCATGATAGATCTTAAACAATTTTTACTAGCATATAGTTTTTATAACATTGAAGAAAATCTGAATATGGAAAAGTAATATTATTTATATACAGGGTGATTCAAAAATAATACCACAACTTTAAAAATGTGTATTTAATGAAAGAAACATAATATAACCTTCTGTTATACATCATTACAAAGAGTATTTAAAAAGGTTTTTTTTCACTCAAAAACAAGTTCAGAGATGTTCAATATGGCCCCCTCCAGACACACGACCAATATCAACCCGATACTCCAACTCGTTCCACACTCTCTGTAGCATATCAGGCGTAACAGTCTGGATAGCTGCTGTTATTTCTCGTTTCAAATCATCAATGGTGGCTGGGAGAGGTGGCCGAAACACCATATCCTTAACATACCCCCATAAGAAAAAATCGCATGGGGTAAGATCAGGGCTTCTTGGAGGCCAGTGATGAAGTGCTCTGTCACGGATTGCCTGGCGGCCGATCCATCGCCTCGGGTAGTTGACGTTCAGGTAATTACGGACAGATAAGTGCCAATGTGGTGGCGCTCCATCCTGCTGAAATATGAATCGTTGTGCTTCTTGTTCGAGCTGAGGGAACAGCCAATTCTCTAACATCTCCAGATACTGTAGTCCAGTTACAGTAGCACCTTCAAAGAAAAAGGGACCAAAAACTTTATTGGCTGAAATGGCGAACAAATGTACAACTAAATGAATCTTTATAGCTCCCTCAATTCACCAAAAGATAGTGCTTAGCTCTGCCTTTTGTCGTTGCAGAGTTTTAAATTCCTAAAGTTGTGGTATTCTTTTTGAATCACCCTGTATATTGATATAACATATTTGTATTTATTATCCAAGTTTTTGAAACAAATTAAATATAAGAAACTATATTGTAATTGACTACATCCATACAGTGTGCTGTGTTGGCAGAAGAGCCAACACAGTGTTGCTAGAGGAGGCCAAAATGCACGAGTTTAATTACACACTGACTGGCGTGAGGTCTGGAACAGGACAATATCTTGAGAATTGCAAATAAAGTACGTAGTTGATATAATACTTAACTTTAATCCACAATTGTAGAACATCGCTCTTGATGATGAATGCTTCATATAATAAATATCAATTGAATACGGCGCCTTGCTAGGTCGTAGCAAATGTAGCTGAAGGCTATGCTAACTATCGTCTCGGCAAATGAGAGCGTATTTGTCAGTGAACCTTTCCCTGCAAAGTCGGCTGTACAACTGGGGCGAGTGCCAGGATGTCTCTCTAGACCTGCCGTGTGGTGGCGCTCGGTCTGCAATTACTGACAGTGGCGACACGCGGGTCCGACGTATACTAATGGACCGCAGCCGATTTAAAGGCTACCACCTAGCAAGTGTGGTGTCTGGCGGTGACACCACACAGTGTATATTGTTAACGGGTGAATGAAGAGACTGAATTGAATGGAATTGTTAACTGCCCACGTAACTGTGTATTATTGGGAGGATGTGAAAAGTGAAAGTAAAGAACTGTGAAATGCAACTGTGCACCTGTCAGCTTCATCATTTACAGTAGTCAGTATTGAACTTCCACCCCACATTTTTCAGCCAGTATGTCGACAATGCAGTATGTCGACACTGAGGACTATTAACTTCACTCCCCATTTTTCAGCCATTATCACAATGCAGTACGTTGAAATAAAGCAGACAAATGTCACAACTCTTCTTGGGATGTATGTTCCTTCAACTTTTAACAGTAAACCATGCTGTGATGCAGAACACCTCTCTTGCAGTGTCTGCTATTGGTCTTGGCTGTGCATCTCTGTCATTGTTTTTGCACTTATTAACTGAATGTGTAATGAAATGCGCTACTCCCCTTTGGATTTTCAGTATTTTGTCTGTCAATCCTATCTGGTATGGATTCCAGACTGACAAGTAATATTTAAGTATTGGTTGAGCATATGTTTTATATGGTCTTCCACTGTTGATGAACTACATTTTCTGAGGTTACTTCCAATGAATCTCAGTCTGGCATCTGCCTTATCTGCAATTAATTTCATGTGGTTCTTCCACTTTAAATTGTTCTCTATGCGTACTTCTATTTATTTTATGGATGTGGTTGCTTTCAGTGATTGTAAATGAGTAATCATACTTTACACTTGTGTATGTTAAATGTCAACTACACTCCCTCACCAAGCATTGACTGTCTACATATCTTAATGCATTTTGCTATAATTTTCTAGCATTGCAACGTAGTTGTACACAACATCATTATCCACAAAAAGATTTGTGGAACTTCCAATGTTATCTACTAGATCCTACATATATATTGTGAGAAGTAATGGTCCTATAAAAATCTCTTTGGGTACGTTTGAAGTTACTTTTATGTCTGCAGACTTCTCTCCACTGATAATGACACGCTGTGTTCCATTTGCTAGGAACTCTACAATCCAATCACACAGTTTGTCTGGTATTCAATACGCTAGTATTTTGTTCATTAGATGGCAGCGTGGAACTATATCAGACTGTATCGAATACCTTCCAAAAGTCAAGGAATGTAGCACCTTCCTGGGTGCCTGTCTCTACTGATTTCTGGGTCTTGTGGATGAACAGAGAGAGCTGGATTTCATATGATCATGGTTTTCAGAACCCCTGTTGATTCCTACAGAGGAGATTTTTAGTTCCCCGAAATGTCTGGAAGAACATGTTCCAAAATTATGCAACAGATCAATGTCAGAGATGTAGGTGTATAGCTTTGTGCACCTGCTTGATGAGCTGTTTTGAAAACAGAAATGACCTGAGCTTTTTTCCAATTGTTAGGAACACTAGAGGCCTGCGGTACATTGCTGCTACAAAGAGGGGCAAGTCATTTCACACACTCTACATGGATTTGAATTGGTATACTGCCTGTCCAGTAGCCTTTCCCCTGTTGAGTGACTTCCATCACTTTTCTATCCCTTCGTCACTTACTTTGATATCTGTTGTTTTGTTGTTCATGCAACAATTTAAAGGAGGAACTACAGTATGATCTTCATCTGTTAAACAGTTTTGGAAAAAGGTGTTTGGTATTTTGGCCTTTTCTGTGTGATCCCCTGTTTCGAAGCCATAGTGCTCACACATTGTCTGGATGGATAGCTACAGTTCGTTTACTAATTTAACATATGGCCAAAACAGCTTGGTATTTTCTGTAGGTCAGTAGATAGACTGCTTCATGTGTGGACCTCATTTGCTAATTTTGGTTTCATTTCATTTTTGTTAGTCTGTAAGACTTTGGCCACATTTAAATTTGCAGTGAAGCTCTCTTTGCTTTGTAGCAGTTATCTAACACAACTGTAGAATCATGATGGGTCTTTTCCATCCCTCACAATTTTGTTCATCACATATCAGCATAAAATGTATTGTACAGTGCTGTCGGACTTTGTCCATTGGTATTCAACATTATCTGTACTGGAGATGAAATTTACATGTAGACCTGTCAAGTAATCGGAAATTTGTTTCTTGTCCCTCCTGCTAAACAAAAACATGTTCCTACCTTTCTTTGTATTCCTGTTGACAGCCATATTCAGTGGTGCTGTAAGAGCCTAATGACCAGTGATTTGCTGTTTTATGCTGAGTTGAATTCAGTGCATCAGTGTTTGTAAAATTATGCTTTCATTTAAAAAAAAAAAAAAAAAAAAAAAAAAAAAAAATACAATCATTCCACCTGGGACCTGTGGAAGGTACATTACCTCATTTGTTTCAATTGTAAATATTTGTCATGTATTATTGTTTTTCTGACATGTTCTACATCCTGGAGGACCTCCTCACTACAGATCAATTGGAATGAAAGTAAATCTAATCTAAATCTAATATAAAAGTTATGGTATGTTTGGCTCTGGCAGGTCTAAGACATTATTTTCGTGTGTCGGTTGTGCGATTGACTCCTCTAGGCAATTTTTGGATAATGCACTTAGAACAGTCATACAGATTCCTGTTCCTACTACCATCATAATCACCTGAGTCTCCCAGTCTGTCTCCACCTAATACTATAACATGACCAGGAAATTTACACAAAATATTCTTCCAATTTCTCAACTGTTCCGCCATGGCTGCTGCTGAGGCAGGGGGTCTATAAAAGCATTTGATGACCATCTTTGATCCACCTTTCACATTTATCTTCAGCCAACTTATTTTGTATTTTGAATCTAGTAATCTCACTACATATTATCATATTCCTTATTGGTATGAACACACCTCTACCATCAGCATTCACTCTACCTTTGTGATGTACATTCCTCTCAGAGTTTAGAATTTCTTTGCCATTAACATCAAGTTTCAGCCAGATTTCTGTCCTAGTACTATCTATAGTAGCTTCCTCTCTTACTTTGGCTTTAGTGGTAATGGAAAACAATTTTTATCAGTGACAATAAGCTGCCCTTCTTGGAATAGTTCGGCTGTCCCTCCAAGCATACCTCTTGTGCTGAATTGTGGCTGCTCATTACAATTAGTGAGCCAAAGTTCTCCTTGACTATCTACAATACTTATGATCATTACTGGCATGTAAATTTCTTTTGTGAGCTTGAGTAGCTTTTTGCAGTCAGCAAAAGCTTCATAGAAACGTACCAATGTAGAACTACTCAGCCTGGTATTATTCTGCACCTCTTAAAATATTAAACATTTTTTTCCTTAACTTTCATCTGAATTTAGTCATTCATAAGAAGTGTGAATATAAACAAATATGTAAATTTATAATTCAGGTGGGTTGTTTTTGATCCGCTAATTAGAAAAATATATTTTGTTTTGCTGGAAACCATTTTAATGAACTGATAAGAAGTATTACTACAGCATGTAATGGTAAAACTAGTATGAAATTTGAGTGTGATTGGCACTACTCATTAAAAAGTCAGCATTTGATTCCTTCCAGTGACCTGCTTCAGTTTTCAAAAAACTAATTAACTTCAAAGCTATATCTAATTAAGTTTTGAACATACCCAAAATTATTTTTACCATTTGAGCCAGTATGCCTGTTAGATTCTGAGAAATGACTTCACAGTCTTGTTGCCTTTGTTTTTCTGAACCACATAACACACTTCATTATTCAGTTAAGCCCTTAAATAAATGATTGACAAAATTAACATAATTTCAAATATGGCAACTTTCCTTTTAAATTGGTAGTCCTCAATGGAGGCATACAATATGCTAATGAAATAGCACTGAAAACTTTTATAATTTTCCAACTAATTACCTTTTAGTTAAACCAACAGGTCATCAATGTTATTCAATTTTCGCCTCACAGTTTTATAAACTATGATGTAATTCTCAAGATCAGAAAATATCATTACACTAGTTTCTAAATAACCTTTCCAGCTCAAAATTCTTCAGTTCTGGATGACATCTCTGTGTGACATCTTGTTGTATTTTTGTTAATATCTTTGGTAGCAGTTTGATTGCATTGACCTTCATACTCAGTTAACATCTGTTGTGAGTACACATACTGTCATCATCAAACTGATGTCTCAATGCTACTGCATTCACAATTATGATTACAGAAACATTTGTGCAATGGATAATTATGTACCGTATTCATTTTGATAGACTGTGATTTGAAAGACAGGTTCGTTGTCACTAAATACCGAACTTTTGTTGATGAACTATTCTAACTGCTGTGTTGAGAGTGAGGTCAAGAGACTGCAAAGTGGTGTTGTGCGCAAGTGAACTCACTGAATGTTCCTATTGTTTATAACATTTTTTGTTGTCCTTCTTTTGGATGAAAATTAGCAGGATAGTTTGAGCTAGATTTACCAGTGGAATAATATGTAAAGATCTTTCAGTTGGTATAGATTGGTCATCATTCCAAATGAACATATTTGATGTGAATAAATGTGAATTGGTGAAAAATTTAACACAAGGATATTATGTTCGTCATTGAACTGCACTACCAACAAAAGCATTTCAGATTATGATACTTTAGTTTTTCAAGTGCCACCAAGAAACTTCAATCTGCAACCAAATAAATGTTACAGACTGATGACTGGAACACAACTCCTTGATGATGGTGGGATCATTTTCAGTGGCAAACAACCACTCAATACACTCATTGAAATAGCTTAGTCAATTCGGAACTGTGATATTCCACACACATTGATGGCTTGTGATGCTTGCAAGAAGTCCCATTGTAGAATAACTGTCTGACTACATCCTACAAGACAAATTTCAAAGAGCGCATTCTGTAATTGATAGTTATTCTTCTGATATATGCTCCTGCTGTCTGACTGTACCTCCCATTTGCGACTTTCAGCACAGTTGTTTTCATATCATGGAACATAGTTTTCGTAAACTGACAATGATAGGTGTCTGATGTTATGGAAAAAGAAGCACCTGAGTCATTTAGCACCCACACTGCTTGGTCATCAATGAGATTTCCTGCCATTTTGGTAACTGTTGTGGATTGAGCATTTTGATCTGTGATGGCCTCACCTTTGTAGTTGGCCACTGCACTTAGTTTTCCTGAATTCAGTGGCTAGGTGAATGGCTGGTTCACCTTAGGTGAGTGGTTGGTTATTACTTTATTACTATTACTATATCTTCGTCGTTTACCAGCCGTGGCTGGACAGACTGCGTCACAAATACAATGTTTATCAACTAATTTATACAACACCATATACAAAATTTATATTACAAATAAAAGAAAATATTTATGCAGTGCACAAAAACACATAGAACATAGAGGGAATGAAATATAACTAAACAGGAAAGTAAAACTTCATAGCAGCAAATGAAAATACCATAAAGCAAAATGTTTACAAGTCCATGTAGATCACACACACAAAGTTTCATTTTGGCAAAATATATACTTTAAGTAAAACACAAAATTAAATGTACAGTTAACATAAAAAGAAGATTAAATTTATGCAAAATTATATGTAAAACATAACAATATTTATTATGTATGGTGACAGCATGTTGTGGAAGGACTTTGTCCTGTGTATGGGATGAGCTTCAGCCAACAGGTTGACATAATCATCTGCAGTCAACTGTCATAAATAGGACTTGTGTGATGGTTGATGTCTTGTGCATAATAGTCATCAAACCCTCGTCTTTTTACTCTGCATTAGCTCACAACATGTCTAGAGTGTCCACAATGAAAACAGAGTGACTTGTTGTCCTATGCGCTCCAGCTGTCTGTCATTTTATAAGGCATTTTATAAGGGGCAGTCAAATGAAAACAAGACAGGTGGGAAATAGTAAGTAAACTGTTTATTATTTCAAAAGTAATCACTGCAACTGTTAATACATTTATCCCACTGTGAGACAAGGTGGTCAGTGTCTTCATGGAGAAATGTTTGTAGTTGCCTAAAAAACCATTATTATACCCAGAAGTGCACCTCTTCATCTGAAGGACGTTGATGGCCAGGAATGTATTTCTTCAGGGTTTCTAAAATATGGAAATCACAAGGGGACATATGAGCACTGAATGGGCTTCCCAGTGAAACCTCTGCAGAATAGTCGAAACAAAAAGGCAGCATGCGGGGCATTATCCTGCAACATAATGATACCATCCGTGTTTGTTCCTAGATCCATCACATGCATGTGACACAGTACCTCATGAGCTGCTATTTGATAAACACAAAACTTATGATATCGGAAGATAGGAAAAAGTCTCTTGCAATAATACCTACAACATAGATGTCAGGTCACACAAGTCACACACAAAATGGATGACATTATAAAGAAATACAGCTCCAATACAACTATAGTAAAGGGTGGTGTGCCACAAGGGTCAATTCTGTGGCCTTTGTTGTTCATAATTTAGATTAGTGATCTGCCCACAGAACACAACAACAAGGTACTGAACAATGAGATCACGCAACAGTTGTTAACTGGGGACCCAACATGAATGATCTAGCCCAAAAATGTTCTTGTTTATTACTTGTATTGAAAAATCACTTCATAAACAATCTATTTTGCTTAAACATGAGTAAAACAAGTCTAATGGACTTTCAAATACACCACAAACTTGATGATGTGCAATAGAACGTGTGACGTTCACCTGCCTTATTTCTTCATTGGTAGTCCTCGGTATCAATATACTGCATTGTTACACTGGCTGAAAACTGGGGGAGAGGAAGTTCAACACTGACTACTGTAAATGATGTAGCCAACAGTTGCAAAATTGCATTTCACAGTTCTTTACTTTCACATTCATAAGGCCCCAATATTACGCAATTATATGGCCAGTTCACAATTGATAAATGTTGATAAGCATCATTTACAGGTTGGAGGCAACATCAGCATACTGCTACAATAGGTTGCTCTTGAACATCTATGAGCAGTAAAAACCTAACCACTCAGTTCATAGTTCTTGCAGAATAATGTGGTACATGTGACACTATTTTTCAAATAAATTAAACAGCCGTTGTCATTAATTGTTCTAACACATGGCCTATTTGTGTTAGACTTATTCCACTGTTAAGTTGATGCATTGTTGTTAATCTAACCAATACATGTTTCACATCTGAAAATCGGCCATGGACAGACTGACTGTGTCCTTTATATATCCTCACAATAATAGGCACTGAAACTATACATTGTTCAATGTTTAAGTTACAGAAATTACAATTAAAACATAACTCATTCAACTAACTGAATACATCCAAAAATTCCTTCTTTTTAACAGTTCCTTCTACCACAAAGGTTAGGCCAAACAATTTGTTTGAATAATGAAATTAACAGATATAGTTATATAAACAATACTTTTGTGAAACCTGGTAACTATTTTGGAATTAATTAGGCACTGGCTTTGCTAATATGTTTTCACATAGAGCCAAATAAATACTTTAAGAAAACTAGTAGTTCTTCTTCCAAATGTTTATAATCAGGACAGAATTTATATTTGTTTATAAGTCAACAATAGAATCTAAGTCACAAAACGATTACTGATTTCACCCAATAACAATCTGTAGCAAAAGATATTTACTAGGAATGGTCAAAATAAATTAGGAAACAAATTACATACACAAAACTAAGCACAAAATTAGACCAGGTGCTATATTACTGAAGACTGAGGGACAACCTTTCTCATTTATAAAAATACAGAATATACTCATACATGTTAATTGTAATTAGGTAAAAATGAAAATAAAGTGAATTTAAGGAGGCAGATGGCAAAACAAAAGAGGAAGTAAAGAGATCCCAGCTAGCTTCGTTACATTACCTCCTCATTGGATTGATCAGATAGATATTGCAAATAGCTAATTGGGCAATGCAATGACCACAAGTAACACCAGAAAGTGGATTTAACATTCTACACACAAAAGAATATTGCCTAAGAAATCTCCTTATCAAAAATTACAGTACATATGTTTTTCATATTTCTACATATATGGACTTTCCATATGAAAATCCCTAATATTTGCCTATAGTGTATTGTACAATGGCACAAAAATCCACAAATTATGTATTTAATAAAATAGGCATCTTCATCATAAGTGATGCCCTTTTTTGAATAAACAAAGATTGCATCTAAGATACATATCACTTTCTAGTCCTCTCTTGCTTCAAAGAATAAATGATCATGGGTTGCAAAAAGTTAAATTGCACTGTGCCTTGCAGTTCATTTTCAGACAGAAAATTTCACTTTTTCAATGTTTAGTATTTTGCACAAGCACTTTCACTCTTTTATTGAGCTTTAACACATTTTCTCACCCACTTGTCCACACCTTCAAAAGGTCCAAATGCTACTTAGTAAGGAAATGCACTGCTATCAGTTCCTCTGGGGGTGGTTCTCCTCCACTACAATACATAAAAAATTAGATAAAATACCCTACTTTAGTACACTCACTTTTACTTCCAAGTATAAGGAAAAAATGTTTCACACTAATGGCAAATAATAGTCCTTACTTCATAAATATATACGTTACACAGTTCTCATAACATCACAATAATCAGCACTAATATTGACTATAGTATGAAAGGTGGGGACTAGTCTCAAACTGTATGAACTTGAAAGATTTGGGTTTTCTTTTCCATTTGCATCATCACTAAAATGCCAAATCCTGGTTTGAAATTCACCTAATTTATGGACTCATATCAGCTTAATGCCCAAAATATGTACATTACCTGTAGCAAATGGTCAAGGTGTGTAGTAACATAGATTTACTGATCATTACATTTTGAAAAAAAAAGAATAGACTCATCATCACATAACTTACTTACTACTCAAATCAAAATTAAAGGATGGAAGTTGTACCAAATCATTGCCCTATTTCTCCACTCAGCTCTGAGTACTATCTCATTCAGCCACAAAATTAAATCCTCACAAAATAACAAAATGGTACCAAATAGTTAACCTGTCAGAATATTCGCATCACTGTAGCACCACAGTCAGCAAAATAACTTTTCTTCATTCCAGTATTACCACTTTAAACTCATAATTTTTCAGAATACAAATAGAAGTTTTCAGATAACTTATAGATCTGATAATGCAGCATTATATGACTTGTACCTCACTAAAATATTGCCCTTCTGTTAAGCTCTCATTCCCAGCTGCACTGTCATGAATTGCACAAAATACACATTACCCAATATTGCCTAGGTCAAGAATTTATTATCAATATAGTTACACCAAATTTGGTTGTATACAGTTATCTTCTTCATTATTCAATCATGTCTGTCACCTCCATTACTTCACTTACATTTCTCACCTTGTTAGCTAGTAGAGTGCATTCTCAAAAAATACCCCTACTGCAGAGACAGGCTCCCTAACCATTAAGACCCTAACATTAGTCATTATTTTATTATTTCATTATTGCTTCATTATCTAATAAATAAACACCTGCTCTGCGTGCAAAATTGATTCTACTGAAAAACACTCCACAGTAACAAATCCTTATGCTAAGGCAAACTTAATTCTCATTACTGATCAGACAAAATTACCACTTAGAAAAACTATTATTTCACTGTATTCCAACAAATTGCTTGAGATTTTAGCCTGAAGGGCAATTACATACAAATCTTGCTTATTCTTTCCACTCACATTACTCCAGGCAACTACGTTTAACGTTTTATTTCCTTAATGTTAGAACAGGCTGTACCATGACACACTTCTATAGGAAGTTATCTCCACATACTGACTGAACTGAGCACAGATCCTTCCATTATACCACAATTAATATTAATATCTAGTATTCAAGATGGTTTTTACTGCATATTGCCTTTGCTGCTGCACCAAATTATACTAATTTCACATACGAGCTGATTACTTCAGACATTAATTATAGTTTTCAGATAATCTGCACCTTTTCCTCCACTTATGCTGACACATTTTATTTTCTGCTTACTGTACCTCTCTGACTGACAGAAATTCTTTATCATTGACACCAATTTACTTTCACCACATTTCATAAAACCAGGATAAACACAGTATCACATAGATTTTTACCAAATGTGACTTCTGTTTTTTTTATTTTTATTTACTTATTTTTTATTGCCTTTTCTTCCAACCTCTTATGAATCCATGACTTTTCACTAACAGAACATAATATACATAAATAACACTGGAGAAACGTTTTCGAAAATATTCCTGTACTAAAGTATTCTGCTGTACAAAATCACATGGAAGTCAAAGACAGATTGTTTCTGATTCATTTGTAAACTACTGAAAGGATAGGAGAAGAGTTAGACTACCTCAGGAAGCACAAAAAATTAGAAAGACAGCTGGGGTAAGCATTATCGCTATATAATTGAATCCAATGTAGAATGCTGAAACCCCTACTTGCTATCTAGTTCAAAAGCTTTGATCCAGAGTTACCATCTTCTCCTCCTTTTCTTTTTCTTGAATTCCTTCTACTATTTCTGTGCCCATCCTGGCAATCCTCCACCTAGTCATTCCTTGAATTTCTACTAGAACTAGTTCTGTTCATCCTATTTACCTAAAACTCTCTCCCTGATTGATTATTACCATCAAAATTCCTCCTACGATTTTCCACTGATGCTTCACCCTCTCCACTTTATCAACATAATTCAAAAAATGAGTAATATTACTCCTAGGAGCAGGTACAAGCGATTCTCTTAACTTTCTGAGGCAACTTAGTTTCTAAACCCATAATTATTGATTCACTACCTCCCTCTTTGACCAAATATTTCAGTTTGCTTTTCAAAAACTGGCAGAAACCTTCCACAGTACCTTTCCTAGAGTCAGACCTCTCCTCCCCAACATTCACTCAAAATTTCTCTGCTATTTCTCTTTGGACCAATATTCATCTAAAAATGCTTTGTTAAAGCTATGCCATGAAGTACAACTATCAGCTACCTGAGCTGACGATCCATAAGCATCCCCTTTCAAAAAGCCTCTTGCAAATGACATTTTCTCTTTGTCATTCCATGTTTCAGGCAAATCATTAAATTCTCTATTGAAATCGAGTAGATGTACTTCTCCATACAGTTCAAAAGTATTATATTTCTTACAACTAACAAATGAAGGACTGTTTGGGACACTGCACACTCTATGCTTTAGATTTTGTACCTCTTTCACCTTTTTCTCCATTTCAGCCAATTTTGAATCTACATTTTTATTTACTTTTACCAGTTTGTCTTCTACCGTTACTGCACACTTGGTTTTTACCTCCCTTTCTAAATCATTTTAGATCTGATAGTTCGGTTCTCAAGTTTAACGCTATTTTATGCACAAAATTTTCAGCTTCTTTGACTTCATTGTTACACTGTTTCTTGGATACCTCCACCATCCTACTATAGTCATCAAAAAGTTTCTATCTCTCTTCTACACATTTACTATTCATTAATGTAAATTTTTCATTAGTATTCTGTACTACTTTCTTTACTTTTTCATCATAATCTTTCACTACTGCCTCAACCTTCTTATTTAACTCTGAAAGATTAAGGCCGACTACCTTAATTTCCTTTTTAATTTCTTTCTTCAGTTCATCCTTTAAGCTGGCCATGTCAGTTTTAATGTAACCAATTTTATTTTCCACTCTACTAATGCCATTTTTCATACCATTTTCCACCCTACTAATGTCTTCTATCGTACTCATACTAATCAAACTACTCATAATTTGCCTTAATATCACTTCCAGTTTTCTGTCTGTCATAAACTTTTGCCTTTGCTACTAGATTCTTCCTCCTTAGCCTTAATGACTTCATCCACTTCAGTACTGTTTTTGACTATTTCGGTCAAATCACCATACAATATAGATGACGTTTCTATCATCTCATCTACAATATGACTTTCATTCCCTTCATTCAAAGTTACAATCATGTCTGATTTATAGCCACTGTTGTCTACCATATCAGTCCCCATTAAGTCTTTCTGTTCATTTAAAAACTTAACCTCTAAAGCTTTGTTATCAATCACATTGCTTCCCTGTTGTCCATTCTCTGCCATCACACTGTCTTGTTTGTTAAGACCACCAATTCTAAGCTGCCCGATATTCATGTTGAAATGTGTTCAGACTGCAGGCCTCTGCCTGAATCCAATAAAGTGCCTCTCTCATACCAGAGAAATAAAAGTCTCCAGGCATCTACTGAATAGCAATGGAATCTGTCCTGATCCAGAGAAAATAATAGCAGTCACAAATTTTCCAATCCTTGGCACATTCATCATGTGAAGTGTTTTCTTGGAACATGCCCATACTACTGGTGATTCTTTCCTTGTCCCTAAGTTAGTTCATCATCTTCTCTATTGCTAGCATTGTGTGATAAGAAGTCCAAGACAAAACTTCACACTTGTGCTAGCAATTATGAGATATCTGCGATTATAAGACAGTTTCTGGATGATACTGAAAAGATGATAGCTTATACTTTCAGAGTACTCTTCAATTGCAAGATGGAGTACTCTACAACCAGGAAAGAGTGTCTAGCAGTCATTTAGTTCCAGTTGTATGTTTTTACAAACCATTGTGATTGACCATCATTCTATGTGCCAGCTGGTGAGCTTAATGGAACTGTAAAGTAATGTGGGCACTGAGGCTTCAGCAGTACAACACCACAGTGGTATACAAAGGCAGATGCAAGGACACCAATTGCCTTCCAAGGAATTCTTTGGCGAAGTCTCAGTCATCACTACATTAAAAGACGTTGCTGTTGAACAATGGTCCAGGGACTCTCTCAAGGTTCTATGATGTCATCTTGGAACATCTTTCCTGCTTCCTCCTGGATTGTCCATCGTTCAGCTGGAAACACTCTAGATGAGCATTGGCTAACGGGTAGATGATCTCCACAGTCAATGTGGTGTTTTATCGAGGGATGGTTGTTTTGTCTTTTATCCACTCCATCTCAGAAAGCATCTGAAAATTGGTGCAGACCAGCTAACAGTCTGACTTGTTCCACATCATATCGATAAAATAATCTGGAAAATGATCTACAGAACATGACATAACTAAAACTAAGCTAAACTAAACTGTTGTACCTTGGTCAGGCAAGAACCCATTAACAGTTCAATAGTAGCTTCCTCTCCTGCATTGTCTGTGGTGGTAGTGGAGTACAACTCTTCACTGATGGCAGCAAGCTGCCTTTCATGGACTGGTACAGTTATCTCTGTGCACATACCTTTATGCATGAGTTCATCTGCACGTCACAGTATAATTGAGCATACTGACTGAAGACTAAAATCTCATTGATGACGGCAAGATAACAACAACTTCAATGGCAAACAAGTCTCAGAGCAATCTTTGTTATGTGTACTTGACGGAATAACATTGTCAGTCTGGAGCTCTGATCTTCCACAGTCTATGAGTGCTTGTGATGCCCACAAGAAAATGTATGTGACAACAATATTATAATTACATTCTGTTAAAATTATAAATTCGAAGGTCTGTGTTCTGTTGCTGATAGTTATTTTTGCCGTACACATTCCTGTCAGCTGGGCATATTTCCCATTTGTGACTTTCAGCACAATTGCTTTCATGTCAGGGAACACAGTCATCTTCATCTGACAATGATAAGCATTTGACATTACAGAAAAGAGAGCCCCTGAGTCAACAAGTACATGACAAGTTGGCTGTTGATGCCAATATCAGTAAAATTTCCTGACATCTTAGCAACTGTCATCCAAGGAGAAGGTCCATCTGTGACAGCCTCACCCCCAGAGATGGTCACGACACAGATTTTTTTCTAAATTAAGTGGCTAGTGCAGTGCTGCCACCTCTTTAGAGTGACGGGGAACAGCGGCAGCACATTGGGAGTGACCTCATCTTGGGTTCAGCAAATAGAATTGTTGACAGTTGATGTCTGGGGTGTAGTAGTAGTCAAAAAGTTGTCTACTTTCTCTGCAACAAGATACAACATGTGCAGAGTGTACACAGTGGAAACACACTGGCATGTTGTTCTCTGTCATCCAAATGTCTGTGGTGCAGGGTATTATACTTGGTGGTGGAGTTGGTTGTACCTGCATTGGTCAGATGCTGGGTTGTCTTTTGACAGCTATGCCATAAGTCTGAATTGGCTGAGTCCATTCTTTTTGGTGCATTCAACTTGTGGCTGAGATTGGTGCTAAAGTTTGAAGTGTCACCTGTGTTCTCCCTCAAAAAATTGTAATTAGATTAAAAGTGAGAGCTGTTGTGGCTGAGATTGGTGTTCAAATTTGAAGTGTTATGTGTTCTCCCTCATCTAACTGTAGTTAGATTAAAAGTGAGAGCTGAAAGAGTACAGGAACTGTAGTACAGTCACCTGTGATCCTCTGTTGCTTTGACGTGCTTACGTATCATGCTTATTCCTTTCATTGACTTTGTCTCCATGGACTGAAATCTTGAGGCTGAAAGCATAAATCCAAACGATCTCTTGGATTCATGAAATAAGAAATATAGCTTCTTCATGAAACATTATATTTTATCTGAATGAGACAGCAGAAACATTTCTTTTAATAAATTTCTGTCAATGAACATTAATATCTATTACATTCATTGAACAGTCTTTCCACTTCATGGTATAGAGACATAATGAATTCTTCCACTGTCCTGTGATGCCATCCTTTTTATTGTCATGAGTTTCAGCATACTCTGGGGTGCTGCATATCTCTGAGAAGGGATGCACCTCCATAGAGCAGCTGACAACCCAGCAAGTGATGAATGGTGGTAAACAGCTGTCACATCTGCCCTGCCTTGTAGAAATACAGCATCCAGCCTTCTGATTAGAATAGAATAGAATCTTTATTTGCCTTTCAGTATGTTTTCCATACAATTGGCATCATCAGTGTGTTCAATACATTTTTTTAAAATTACAATAATGATTACTGTACATAATTGTGCTTGCGCAGAGCAAGCAGATATGCATGCTAAAGTAATATTGATAATAAAACAATTATTCATTCACAGTAGTAATAATAATAATAATAATAATAATAACAGTTAAATATACAATAGTATCAAGATATATTTATGGTACATCTTACGTATCCATGTAAAAGACTTTGTTGGCACATTACTGTCACAAACATATAGTTATAATTGATATGACAGTTTTTTGTTTCATGTAGCATATCTCTTTTGTGTCACTCTTTAGAAACTCATCAAGTGAGTAATATGGCATACATTTGAGTCACACTTCTATTGTTTGCTTAAAGTTATTCATCGGTAGTTCGCTCACAGCCTTTGAGAGTTTGTTGTAAAATTTCAAGCTAAGGCGTTTATGCCTCTTTTGTGTTAATGTCAGCCTTGTGTATGGTACATCTATTTTATTATAATTTTGAGAATTATGAACATGCACTTCAGATCTTAAATTAAAGTTCTTTACATTCTCTTTAGCATATATTAAACACTTATAAATGTATATACTAGGTAGTGTCATTGTCTTTAGTTCTTTAAAATGATTTTTGCAACTTTGTCTTGGTGCTAGTCCTAAAATGCACCAAACTGCTTTCTTCTGCCACTTGAAGATGGTACTTGAACCCACTGAGTTAGCCCAAAGAAGTACAGTTGTGAATGGAAAAAAGCAAATTATGTGGATATTAGCAGATTTTTACTGATAATGTGTCTCAGCTTGTGTAATAGAAAGAGAGTTGGAGCAAGTTTGCCACATAGATAATTTGTGTGTCTGTCCCACGTAAGTTTTTGATCTACACTCCTGGAAATGGAAAAAAGAACACATTGACACCGGTGTGTCAGACCCACCATACTTGCTCCGGACACTGCGAGAGGGCTGTACAAGCAATGATCACACGCACGGCACAGCGGACACACCAGGAACTGCGGTGTTGACCGTCGAATGGCGCTAGCTGCGCAGCATTTGTGCACCGCCGCCGTCAGTGTCAGCCAGTTTGCCGTGGCATACGGAGCTCCATCGCAGTCTTTAACACTGGTAGCATGCCGCGACAGCGTGGACGTGAACCGTATGTGCAGTTGACGGACTTTGAGCGAGGGCGTATAGTGGGCATGCGGGAGGCCGGGTGGACGTACCGCCGAATTGCTCAACACGTGGGGCGTGAGGTCTCCACAGTACATCGATGTTGTCGCCAGTGGTCGGCGGAAGGTGCACGTGCCCGTCGACCTGGGATCGGACCGCAGCGACGCACGGATGCACGCCAAGACCGTAGGATCCTACGCAGTGCCGTAGGGGACCGCACCGCCACTTCCCAGCAAATTAGTGACACTGTTGCTCCTGGGGTATCGGCGAGGACCATTCGCAACCGTCTCCATGAAGCTGGGCTACGGTCCCGCACACCGTTAGGCCGTCTTCCGCTCACGCCCCAACATCGTTTTGCCCGCCTCCAGTGGTGTCGCGACAGGCGTGAATGGTGGGACGAATAGAGACGTGTCGTCTTCAGCGATGAGAGTCGCTTCTGCCTTGGTGCCAATGATGGTCGTATGCGTGTTTGACGCCGTGCAGGTGAGCGCCACAATCAGGACTGCATACGACCGAGGCACACAGGGCCAACACCCGGCATCATGGTGTGGGGAGCGATCTCCTACACTGGCCGTACACCACTGGTGATCGTCGAGGGGACACTGAATAGTGCACGGTACATCCAAACCGTCATCGAACCCATCGTTCTACCATTCCTAGACCGGCAAGGGAACTTGCTGTTCCAACAGGACAATGCACGTCCGCATGTATCCCGTGCCACCCAACGTGCTCTAGAAGGTGTAAGTCAACTACCCTGGCCAGCAAGATCTCCGGATCTGTCCCCCATTGAGCATGTTTGGGACTGGATGAAGCGTCGTCTCACGCGGTCTGCACGTCCAGCACGAACGCTGGTCCAACTGAGGCGCCAGGTGGAAATGGCATGGCAAGCCGTTCCACAGGACTACATCCAGCATCTCTACGATCGTCTCCATGGGAGAATAGCAGCCTGCATTGCTGCGAAAGGTGGATATCCACTGTACTAGTGCCGACATTGTGCATGCTCTGTTGCCTGTGTCTATGTGCCTGTGGTTCTGTCAGTGTGATCATGTGATGTATCTGACCCCAGGAATGTGTCAATAAAGTTTCCCCTTCCTGGGACAATGAATTCACGGTGTTCTTATTTCAATTTCCAGGAGTGTATATGTAAACCTAGTAACTTGACATTTTTTGTATTCTGTTCAATTGGTTTCAGGGTGAAGTAAATTTCTTCAGTTTTCAATTTGTTTATTGATAAAAGGTTGGCTCTGCACCAGTCACTGCTCATTTCAGTTACTACTTTGTTGTATTCTATGATATCTTGCAGATTTTCTCCATCTGTTATAAGTGTCATATCATCAGCATACAGTACATTGTTGCATGGCATATAATTTGAGAAGTCATTGATGGAAACAATGAACAGGAAAGGGCCAAGCACTGAGCCTTGTGGAATTCCTCTCTTTACTTTCATGGGTGTTGACTTTTGATAGTTTATTTTTACTAATTGTACCCTATTGCTCAAGTATGATTGAAAAAATTGTAATGGTTTATCTACAATACCATAATGTTCTAGTTTTTTATCATTATTTCATGTGTGACTGAGTCGAATGCTTTTGTTAAATCTAACAGTGTAGCACAAGTGAGTTTCTTGTTTTCATATCCTTCATATATATTACTAAGGAGGTATTTAACTGCTTTGGTTGTCGATAGTTCAGATCGAAAGCCAAACTGGTAGTTACTCAATAATTTATTACTTTCAAAATAATTGTAAATTTGGATATATACACAGTTTTCTATTACTTTTGATATAATGGGAACTATTGATATAGGTCTGTAATTGTTTGGCATTTTTCTGTCACCTTTCTTCTAGATTGGGAGTGTAACTGTCATTTTCAGCCATTCAGTGAATACACCTTCCTCAAGTATGCGATTCATCAGATTTGTTAGGGGCATTAAGATTGCAGTGGCTATGTGTTTAACAATACTGTTGCTAAGCCCGTAATAGTCCACTGTTTTTGAGTTTTTAAGTTTCTTTATAGATTTGATAATATGGCCGGAGGTGATTTTTGACCAAGAGAATGTTCGGCGGCCGCAATTGGACCGTCGGCGCAGGGAATTGTAGCCTGACTGACGGACATAAATAACACTGACAATGAGCAGGCAGAGCATTCCATCAGAACCACCTGATGATGGTGGAAAGGTTATTAGCCGAAATATCATGGTACTTCAATGATAGTATCCGGCTGGACAATCGAGAGCCCTGGAAACAACACGTAAGCCAGGAAAGCCTCCGATCACATATAAGAGAGTTTCTTGATTGCTGATGTTTGTTGTTTAAGAAGGGTTACAGCAGCTGAAATATTATCAGAATCATGTTTACCAAAAGAAGAAGAAGAATGAGAGATGGCACAATTTATAAAATATTCGTTAAGGATGTTGCAATCTATAGACACTGTGGCTTCCTGTTTGCTCATATTGATTTCACTTTTTATTATATTCCAAGCTGCTTGACAGGCATTTTTTGAGCCTGCAATATATTCATCATTTACTTTACATTTAGCTGATTTTATTTCATATTTGTACAACTTCTTAAGGGTCACATAGTGTTTCCTGGCTTCCTCATTTTTAACACTATTATTTTTTAGTATAAGTAGCAGTGTCCTCATTTGCTTGAGCTCTGGAGTGTACCACTTTTATGCACATACAAATGAATTTGCGGACAATATACATATTTGTATTTATTATACACCGAATACAGTTTCTATGCACAAATGACTATCGATCATTCGTCGCTAACAGAATCAGGTGGCATCTTATCACTTTTATCAAGTGATATGTTAAACTTCAAATTCAGTACACCTCATCCTCAGCATTCTCTACTACCTACTGATGTATCAAGTTGACTTTCATGCCTACTCTCTCTTGCTTACTGAGTCCAACAATTCTGGTTGCCACACAATATTGTACCTCTTTTCTGACAACCTGGCAAACAAGAAAGGTCGCAGTAGTCTTCCAATACATTACGGAAGTGATCATACTTCTTTCATTCTACTCTATTGTATTGCATTTTCTCAATACATTGGCATGTCTTGATGAATTCATCAGTTGATGTGACATTCCTTACCAGAAGAGCTTGGTACTTGTCTTCTATGACCCCTTCTATCAAGTTTGAAATCTCGTTGCCTTCTGTCTCATTCACAACATGGCACAGGGCCCAAACATTCTATATGTAGAACTGCTTTGTTCCCCCTTGCTGTTTGGCCCTCTTCTTCAAATGTTTTCACCAAGCAGACTTGCAGCTGTATGTTCCTAAGTTGTTTTTCTTTCTTTTTAGTTCAACTTGGAATTTGTCCCAGTTGTCAAGCTTCTCTATGTTGTTCTCAAACCAACACTGTGCTATGGTCTCCAAGTAAAAGTGCACATTGCCGAAATACATCGTGTCATCCCACCTATTGTATGTGGCAACTTGGTCAAATCCTTTCAGTCATTTAGTCAGATCCCTACCAGTGTCTCCAGGAAACCTCAACAGTTGCCTAATGTGCAGCTGACTTTTTGGTGTTTTGGAATCCATTGGTTTCCTTGAATATAGGGACACTGGGTATTATATACTGTTTATATTCGCTTCCTGTCTGTGTAGGCAATGGCTTTCACTTTGCTTGGTTGGTGGCAGGTTAAGTAGATGTTTTGAAGTACTCTGCGCCTCCAGCAAACAATCTCACACCATAAAAAGGATCAAGTCCAAATCCAAAACCAGGGTTATCATTAAAGTACAAAACTTGGCACTGAAACCACTTTTATTGTGAACGCCAATCTGTAGCGAGAACAGATTTCCTGGATGGCGAGTGCTCTTATTTAGACAAACATTAAATATTCACGAATATAAAAATATAAGAAATTCTGAGAACCTTTCAGAAATGATAAATACTACAAAAAATTGGTGGTGGTCAAGTTTGAACTGGCAATGTGTGGTACATAAGCTAGCAGCTCTAACCACTACACCACACTACATGAATCAAATGTGTCAATATTATTCTGCTGAGAGATCAGAACAGTGTCACTGGACTTTGATCATAACTGCATAAATTAAATTTCGTTCACTTCATATTTGTAATTATTTTTGAAGTATATGTTAGCATATTTCTTTAAAAAATAACATGGAGTTCTGTTTTTATGTGGACTGAATCACATGCCCCAGTCAGTTTTATATAGATCTTTCTGTAAAAACTAGTAGCCATCATGACAAGAGAACAAACAAATAACTTCACATTCAACTCTAGATATGGCAAGCATAAAACAAAAGCTATTAAAATTTACAGTAACATTTAATAAATTTGTTATTCAGATTGCTCTTTATAAAAGTGCCTTTTTCTATCACTTTGTGTTTCGTGTCCATCATCCAACATTTATTTGTCAATGGTAGATAAATAGCTCCTTTCTCATCATTTCCCTTGAATTCTCTCTCAGCACAGTTTCTTCATGACTGCTAATGTGAGAATAAAAAGAACATATGCACAATTCTTGCAGGTTGCTGGAGTCTTCAGCTGGAGTGTGGAAGTCATGTAGTTGTGCTCAGGAATCTGTTGTGGCCAGGTGCAGTGGGATACCATGCTGTTGGTACACCTGACCATGGATATGTCTATATTGGCTCAGGAAAGCGAAATCTTGATCTGCCCTTTATGGTCTGATAATGAAATCTGAAACTGAAAAATGTTGATTGTAGAATGTTACTGTTATATTGACACGAGAGAATAAATTTTTGTTTGTGTTTAGGCAGAACTATCCTTGTAAGAATGCTTAAATTTTTAATTAAAGGTTGAAGATGCTAGCTCTTGGTGGACAGCTGTTGGCATGCTAAGTGACACAGAATTCCTCTTACAATGCAAGCAAATTAGAAGCAGTTGTTGCAGTGAATAGTCATTGTATGCATTCAGCTTAAAAAAATAAAAAAATAACTTGTGTAAATTAGACTGTATTAAATAAAGACTGAAACATGTATGTGCAAATTCTTCCAAAGATTTTGTTTACTTGTAGGTCTAAAATTGCCATGAATTATATTAATGACTGAGCATCAGGAATACTGAAACTTCAAACTCTTTCCCCTGACAACAGGAGGATCAGACAAACATAGTGTAAACAATTTGATTGCTGCTTCATTTACGTTAAGTTAATATTCTCTAAATATGCCAGTCATTATAGCACATGAACAATTTTACACGGCAGATTTTTAATCCATCTCTGTTTAAACAAAATGTTAGTACCACAATTTAGGCAGAAATGATGTTTCCTGAGGCCCTCAGTTAATACTAAAACTTTTTGAGTGTTAGTTTTAGTCAATGTACTAATATTTTTGATAATTATTGCATTAAGACTGAATTAAAATTCTACATAATAACAGTAGAATGCACATTCAACATCAGTTTTAAACTGAAATAGGTTATGAACACTTAAGTACACAGTTAAAGATGTTTATACACACCAGGGAAGACAAACATGCAATATAAACTTTTTGTCCCACCTATCTCTTGCTAGTATTTGTCTCAGAGTACTTAGAATGATTTTACATGGAAAGCAAAATCCCTTTGAAGTAAGGATGACAGTGCAAAGACTTACACAGAATTATTTTAAGACGAAAATGGAGAAGCAGATTGAAAATAGTGACATTAAATACTGTAACCTTCAATGGTGAATGTGAGTATCTTGCAGATCTCATAGAAAGAAGAAAGATTGACACACACACACACACACACACACACACACACACACACACACACACACACACACACATTACTAGCATGGAAAAAAGAAAGAAGCAAAAAATATTGTGGCATTTATAATTAGTAAGGACACCAGTAATGTTTATGATATAGAACATGTTAAGTAATGAATTATTAAGCAGCACCAGAAAATTGACAAAAACACACTGTCCATTTTCATGCTTGACAGAGTGTAGTCAAAAAGAGGAAGATGGCTTTCACCAAGAAGCAGACAACCACATCAAACAAAATGATACTCTTTTTTTATGGAAAACCTCCATACTCTGGTGGAAATTGATACTACGGCAATGGAAAACATAGGAGTGAATGCCTCCTTGACCTTTGCTTATGAAACACCTCCCTAGGTTTTGCTTATGAATCAGTCCACTAGTCAAGATCACCTGATTTAAAAAGCAGCTGAGTTATAAGATCACAAGGTACAGCTTGTATGAGGAACAGGAATCTTTGACTGAGGCTGGAGCATACATTAGTGACATTAAAATGCTACCAGAAGGAAGTCTGGACAGTGAATAAGGGTTTCTAGCAGCCAATTCAGTGAACACCATGCTGAGAAAACAAATATGAGCCATAACCCCAGATAAAAAAAGAAGTTCGAATATCAGATAGCAACCACAGACCAACTTCCTGAATATGAGGTATGAGCAACTGTATTTTGTATTTAAGGAATTTCTGGTGGAAACTGTAGTCAGTATTGTTAGCAAAATTAGAAGCAAGTTAAGAGAAAGAAAGCGTAGGGTGTACTGAGGAAATGAATATATAGTAAAATTCAGGAACGTGTAACAAAAAAAAGTGAAAAATTTTAAAAAACGTAGTCAGGTCTCCAGAGGCCTAAAAACATAAGGTGAAAAAAGAATCATTTTTACTGAGAAAGAGAAAAGTTGGACAAACACCACTTAGAATGATGAAAGAATAACACATATTAAAGGACAGCATCTTCAAATGCAAACATTTTAGGCTAGGCTTGACTTGACTGGGATCGTTATCAAAATCAGGTGGTAATAGAAATTGCTGTAACCAATCACGTTTATTATACAATACTTTCCATTACATGTTTTGAAGGATTATACCTCCACCAAGTGAATTTTAGTTCAATTAATAAGGTGTGGATCTAGTATATGTACTACTTTTTTGGTGGCATGTGGCAATGACTTTTAGTGCTCACAAGTTACTCAGAAGTCATACATGCATTGAATCCATGCTTTCTTAATTGAAATAAAATACTCCTGGTGATTGTGGTAAATCCTCCAAAATTGATAGTGTACAGTATTATACAATAATTTTAATTGGTTACAGCAATTTGTATTTTCAATTGAAAGGATAGTATTTCAGAGTTACATTGTGTTTAAATTCAAATATCAAACCACAGGGGACCACAAACGGGAAAAAAATTGAAGTGTGGAAAAACTTTGACATGAAGAGAAATGAAAAATACTGTAAGAAACATGAATAAAATGAAGTATGTTGAATCATATTTTTTTCTGTTCTTTTCTTTATATACATGTAAGCTATATGTAAACTGAATCACTTATAGACTGCGACAAAGATAAATTAACAAGTTGTTTTGTGGCAAGGATAATGTTTATATACATCTGAATGAAAAAAAGGAAGAAGAAATATGTTCTTCAATTTATTAATTCCCGTATCTTCACCTATTTGTTTCTACAAGTAGTAGCGGGTGGACATATGATTAGATTCATCATACCAGTATTGTTTAAAAACATGTATTTCAGCCATACATTAAAAAGTGTTATAAAAAGTTATTAGGAAAGCGAAGTTTATTCAAACATTCACGACGACCACACCTGTCTGTTCATCATTTCGCCTGTCGCCGAAATCCTGTGTCGGCATTGTTATAATCAGAAACACACACAGCAGAATTAAGGTGAAGAAGTATGTAACTTAAATTATGAATATTGACCTTAAATGTATTGACACTGGAGGTATGATGATATTATTACCAGTTGAAGTTCACCCGGGATATGTGTACTTTCCAATTTCTTTCAATTATTCTTTCCAATTAATTATTTTCAATTATTCATGCAGCAATTATTAATCAGTTACCACTATTTATTTGCCCACCTATTCAGCAACTATTCAATGGCAACCATTTATTTTGCAGGACATTTCGGTAATTATTTCTTGTTTTAGTTGTTTACCTAGCTCTGTCATCTTCCCAGATAGTTCATCAGATAATTCAGTGTGTATAGTTTTGCTCACCTCACTGAACTGTTGACTAATACTATTCTTGAGTGGAATAGGAACAGACCTTTCAATTGTTGACATAAATTTTTTTTTTTAGATAAATGATTCATTTTATTGTTCCAAGAAACTAATGAAACTTTTGTTATATTTGTTACATGTCTGTGAGATTGGCAATAAGAAAAAAAATTTTGGAGAAAATTAAAATTAAATTCTGCTTGCAAATGAGACATGCTGGGAATGCTGATTTCAGCAGTAAAGGTTGGAAGCTGCCACGCTGTATGATCATATAGCCGCACTTGGTGCCATCTGTCTGGCAGAGGAAAATCTTTTCCTTCTTATCCTTTACAGAAAGCGCATTTCTACAGAGAGGATGAAAATTTGTATAAAATCATCATTAAAGCGCAAGATAAGTCATCCAAATTCTGTAAGACTGTGCCAGATAATAATCAGGTTCGTTCATGAATACACAGCTAAATCTACTTTAATTGAAAAGTACTGGTACAGACAAAACTTCATTTTTTTTTTTAAAAATTATTCATAATTTTATTAAAAACTATTTACAATGGAGTCAAAGGAAATGGCCATTGTTGAAAATTCATTACAAAATTCAATAAGCCAAGGTGTCAGAAATTCAGGCTTGACAACAGTTGAAGGTAACATGGCAACTCGTGAACTGGTTGATGGTAATCAAAACAATGAGGTTGGCATCCAACTATCAAAAAATGATGACACTGGTAATAGAACTGGTCATGATGTCACTTCTATGATGCTCAATGAGACAATTTCTCAGTTCTCACCGGGAAACATTTTTTCAAATAGTGAAACTGAAGAGCATGACAGCGAACAGCCCTTTGATCACTTGCTCACGACATCAGAAATGCAAGAAAAGGAAACAGTTCATAAAAACCATGTAAATACTAGTGGGACACACAATTTGATACAACTCATGCAACAAATAACACAACAGTTTACAAAACAACATGAATTTCAGGAAAGTATAGCACAACAACTTGAGGGTATGACACAGCAGTTCAAGAAACATCAGAAAAATATAGAACAACAGTTTACACAGCAAAATCAGGTATTTAATGATGTCAAGAATAGTATTAGTCAACAGTTCAGTGAGGTGAGCAAAACTATACACACTGAATTATCTGATGAACTATCTGGGAAGATGACAGAGCTAGGTAAACAACTAAAACAAGAAATAATTACCGAAATGTCCTGCAAAATAAATACATTAATGGAAAAAGTATCATCCAAAGACGATAAACAAGAACAACTTGCAGGTGAGTTACAAAACCTTAGTGAAGCATATTCTCAAATTCAGGAGATGCAGTCCCAAGTGAATGCATCAGTAAAAATTGTGACTGACGCAGTCAACGAGATGCGTGCAAAAACTTACATACGGAAGTACAAAAGTTAAGTCTCAGAGTAGACCAGTTAAGTTTAGAGTCAAAATTACCAAAAAACAGAGAGATAAGATATGTGCAGATGTAAAGGAAATAACTGAAAAAGCTGAAGCCGGGATACTGGATATAAGCACCTTTGGTGAAAAGGTAGTGTCAGAGTGCAAAATTTATGTAGATACTGTAGAAGAAGCTCTAAAAGAGAAAGAAAGTCAATTTCTAGCTAAAATAGATTCTGGTTGAAAGGAAACAAAGGAAAAGTTACGAGGCAGTATTGCTAAAACTACCGATACTCCAAAACAACATTTGACAGAAAACAAACCTATGCTTTTAGAGAAGTTAGATACTTTCACTGGTTCCCACAATACATGGGTTGCCCGTTGAAGGAAAATAGCAAAGGTTGCAGACTTCAGCAACACTTGCCGGCAGCAGTACCTGTCGATCGAGTGCAATTGCCCCCGGTATTTATCTCCGAAGGGGAAAGGACAAATCCCGTGGTCTTTATCAGAGCATTTAGAAATGTTTTACCTTGTACCTGGACCAAAGGACAGAAAATTAAATTTGTTGTTGGATACCACAGGGTGACGTTCTGCTATTGGTTACAGACGTGGCAGAATGTTGCCACTACTATGAACAGTTTGAGAGAGCCTTTCTGGATAAATATTCATCTGAGGCCGTACAAGAGAGGCTCAGACATGAGATATTCAACCCAGCTCCATTCAATAGCAAACATGGAAGCTTAAGGGACTATTTTGAAAAATATTTGAATGAAACCAGATACTGAACGAACCCAGTATCGTAAGTATATGCGCTGAAGATTTTAAAGGGCCATCTTCCTGCCCACATTATGGAAAAACTCATTATCATTCTGGAAAATGACACTGAATACTTTCTATCTGTACTGGGCTCAATAGATTTGTTACATGAAGAGATACCATTACAATCCAAGCCTGTTAATATGCAGGTAGTGCCACAGAGATTTACTGACCAGCAAGTGAACAACGGATTCATAACTTCTTGCCAGATCAAAACTGTGTGCCAGACCGAGACTCGAACTTGGGACCTTTGCCTTTCATGGGTAAGTGCTCTACCATCTGAGCTACCCAAGCATGACTCACACCCCGTCCTCACAGCTTTACTTCTGCCAGTACCTCGTCTCCTACTTTCCAAACTTCACAGAAGCTCAGATGGTAGAGCACTTGCCCGGGAAAGGCAAAGGTCCCGAGTTTGAGTCTCGGTCCGGCATACAGTTTTAATATGCCAGAAAGTTTCATATCAGCACACACACCACTGCAGAATGAAAATCTCATTCTGGAAACAGCCCCCAGGCTGTGGCTAAGCCATGTCTCCACAATATCCTCTCTTCCAGGAATGCTGGTTCTGCAAGGTTCGCAGGAGAGCTTCTGTGAAGTTTGGAAAGTAGGAGACGAGGGACTGGCAGAAGTAAAGCTGTGAGGCTGGGGCGTGGGTCGTGCTTGGGTAGCTCAGATGGTAGAGCACTTGCCCGTGAAAGGCAAAGGTCCCGAGTTTGAGTCTCGGTCTGGCACACAGTTTTAATCTGCCAGGAAGTTTCATATCAGCACACATTCCACTGCAGAGTGAAAATCTCATTCTGGAAACGGATTCATAGTACAACACAGATGGCAACCTTACCTCAAACTGACCTATGGTAATGGTAACAGTAACGGTAATCACAACGGCAATGAAGAAAGTGGTAAATTCAAGAGTGGATATAAAAGAAACAGGCAAGAATTTAACAAAAACAGCTACAAGAGGCTAGTAGTGCACGGCCAGCCTGTACAATATGTACAGACATAAGCCACCGACAATACTCAGCCGATCACTTGGCAAGCATAAAACAATACCAGACAGCTGAATAATCCACAGACACCAGAATTCGGCCAGCAAAGTAACAAACATACGCCGAATAACGCACAAAGGCAAAGAGAATTTCAGTTGAGAGTCTCACAAGATACTAATTGGCATAATCAAACACCAACAGTCCATATAGTAGAAGTTATGCCTAACCCAGAGATTGATGCCACCACAATGCCGGAAAACTTGAACTGGTCGTGGTAGGCCCCCATTCTGTGACCTGGGAGGAGAGTGGGAACACTAGCTTGACTGACACTTCCTTTATCAGATGTGATGAAGGTATTGATGTGAAAGATGATCTATATCAAAGTAATCAGGATATACAGAAAACCTTGACAGAGGGCAAGATACAAGCTACTATTAAAGCCAAAGTATTTCACCTTGATGTACCCATTGTGCTTGACACAGGTGCTATGACTAATTTGATGTCACAGGGATTCTTTCAAGAACTGAAGAAATGTGGGCATGTCTCACACTGCCAGTGCAAAATTGCAAAGTGCAAACTGCCACTGGTTAGAAATGGAAAGGAGTCAAAATACAAGCCTTAATTCCCATACAACTAGGACAGTTTTTTGTATGACACAATTTTTTGAAAGTAGAGAAATTAATAGTTGATTGTTTAATCGGTATGGATACATTTAGGACATACCAAGTACAAATTGATATAGGAAAGTGCCAATGTCATTTCACTGTAAATAACCAATTATTAGCAACAGGCCTAATCAGAGGAAGTACTAATAGATGTAAAACTGAAGTTACTCATGACCTCGAGGTTCAATTGATAAATCCCATAGTTATGTTTGTCAACACATACAATAACGAACAGTCAGCAGCAGAAGAGGTACACGTCGACACAATAAACACAAAGGTAAGTGAATCAAAGTGCTTGTCTCAAGAACAGCAGGCAGAACTTAGGGAAATGATACTTGCATATATACATATATTTGAAAAAGACCAGCTATCATTAAGGATTGTGTGTACAAAATGGATGTATATCCACACAAAAATTTTTGTTCTACTTCATACCCTATGATTTGGACAAAGAGGGAAGCAGTAAGAAAAGAGATTAACAGAATGCTTGAATTGGGCATAATACAAACATCATTTTCCGCTTATTATAGTCCTGTTTTGGCTGTGAGTAAGTGAGATGGTGAGGTGTGCTTGGTCCTCGGCGAATGTAACATATTATATTACCAGTCTAAACACATCAAGACAATTTAGAGGAACAGCTTATGAAATTCCATGATGCTAAATTTCTTACCATAATCAATCTCCAGTCCTCATATTGGCAAATAAAACTACATGAGGAAAGTCAGACGTATAATGCCCTCGTATGTTAGGGCAGGAGCTTTGAATTTCAAGTATTAGCATTTGGATTGAATGTAAGTGCAGGTGTATTTGTCTCAGCAGTGGACAAAGTGCTAGGGCCTAAACTTTTGAGTAAGGTAACAGTATATGTGGATCACCCACTTGGGTAGAACACTTAAGATTAATTGAATAAGTACTGAGCCACTTTTCTGAATATGGAGACTCAGTAAATCTCAAGAAATCTAGTCTCGAACAAGAAAATGTATAATTTTTAGGACACATAATCTCTTTGGAAGGCATACTGCCAGATCCTAAAACACTTGATGCCATTAGGAACTGTCATGTACCTCAAAGCAAGAGCCAATTGAAGGCATACTTAGGCCTAGTTTCATTTTTCAGGAAATTCATCCCTACCAGACTTATGAACAGTGATGGTTTACTCAATCTTCTCCGGAAAAATGGACCTTGGTTATAGAACAAGCAATGTCAAACCAATTTTGAGAACATCGATCAAGCCTTATAAATGCTAATATTTTGTCTCAACCAGACATGAAGAAGGATTTTTGTTTATGCACCAATGTGTCTTCTCAAGGACTGGGTGCATGCCTTTTTCAAATGGTAGAAGAAGAGGGAAATCTCATCTCTAAAGTAATTAACTTCACCAGCTGCACCTCATTCAAAGCTGAACATTCATATTCAGTTACTGAGTTGGAAGGTTTGGCTGTAATTTGGTCTTTTAAAGAGTCTGAATATTTCCTTTGTTGTAAACACATAAAAGTAGACTGTGACCATCAGGCCCTATCATTTTGTTAACTTGTAAATTGCTACACTGATGGATAGCCAGATGGTGTATGTATCTTCTAGAATTTGATTTTGAAATAGGGTACATAAAAGGAAACCAAAACATAATAATTGATGATCTTTCTCGATTACCCCAAGGCTAATTCAATGATCTTTTAGAGCAGGGAGGTGAAATAAGAGTTATGTTGATGGAAGAGAAAACACTCCAATCATACTATGTCCACATGTGTAAACACATGGGGCAATTGCAGGATGAAGACAAACACTGGAGTAAGGTAAGAGCGAAACTTATGCAAAATGGTGGTGAAAAGCTGAAAAGGTTTTCCACTATACACATAGGTGTTCTGCTCCACAGGAACCATCTTGAACAAGAACAATGGCATGTGTTTGCCAGAGGAATATGTGGATGATTTTATCTTATACACACACAATACTTGGGGCCATTATGGCACTGCAAAATGCACTGACAAAATAGGTAAATATTGTTATTTCTCCAACCTTAGACGAAGAGTAGTATAAGTGGTAAGAAAGTTTATTGTCTGCCTGAAAGCAAAACATTCTAACATCTCCAAACAGATAGAACTACATCCCATTGCGGCTAAAAAAATCTCTAGAAAAGGTACCATTGGATATGACTGGACCCTATCCCAGAGGTAAGAGTGGAGTAAAGTATATAGTAGGTCTGAATGATATTTTCACCAAATACATAAAACTGTATGCTGTACAGAACATTACAGCCAGTTCAATCATAAGACGAATCAAAGAGGATTATTTTGCAAGAGTAAGAAAACCAGAAGCCATATTTTGTTGAATGTAAATGGAAAGAATTTGTAGGTTCCAACCAAATCAAACATATTTTAGTATCCAAATTTCATCCCAAAGCATCCCCCATAGAAAGGGTGTTTAAGGAATTCAATAGGTTTTTGAGGACCTATAAACATACCAAGTGGATTGAATATGTCACTTCTTTCTTACAAGTTGTTAACAACCTTCCCCATACATCAACTGGAGTTACACCAAGTGAGCTGATTGTCAGTTGCAAACAAGTAGACGACTGGGAGGAACCTTTGCCCAAGATACCGATACCGGAATTATGACTGGAGGATAAAATACGACAAGCAGTAATCAACCATGAAAGTTGGGCTAAATATAGGAAAGGAATTTTTAACAGAAAGCTGAAGTTTACAACACAGTTTTATGTACGACAAAAGGTGTTACTTAGAACACATCCCAAAAACACAAAAATTGGAAAACTGAACTGTACGTGGCAACTACTATACACCAGACCATTCATAATTATTAAAATCCCTTACCTGGGAGCATACAAATTGACACACATGAACATGGGTGAAGACAAGGACCTTTACCCACACAGACTTGAGAATGTTTATATACTGAATAAGGACTATATACCCTCTATTTATAATAGTATTAGATGTATGAGGCTTTAAAGGCACATTCCAGAATTTATGTTGTTAGTTGACAAGGAAACTGTTTGTTTTTTGTTTGTGTTTTTTTTTCTCATATGTCAAATGTGTAAATGATAAAAAGAGTGGTTGTAACAAGGAAGGTTTCACTTTTACGTGTCTAGAGATGATGATACTCTAAATACAACACCTCACCTCACGCGTAGCCCAGCTATGAACAAATAAACGAACTTGTGATTTGCACATTTGCGTGCAATGCAATGCACAACTCACCACAAATAAGTGAGAGCGACACAGCATATGCACATTGGAGAGCAGGTTATTCAACAAACCGTAAGCGCATGCGCACCAGACAGGCACAGGTGGGAGTGTTGGAGTGCCAAAAACAAACAAAAGTGATGAGCTACAGCGTGCACTAGCATTTGTAAAGCCTATTGAATACAGAAAATTAAGGGGGAGGCTATACTACAGCTATGACTATTTTACACACACACACACACACACACACACACACACACACACACACACACACACAAAGATAAGCCTGGGCACTTATGACCATAGCAGTTTTGCGCCCTAAAACCATTTAAGAAGAAGAAGATAAGCTAAGGGGATTATATACATGAGAAAGGGATACTGAACTATGAGATATTTACTTAAGCTATGATACTATGTACATTATATCTATATATGTGCGATATTTACAAATTTAAGTATTGAAAGTGCATGCACTAATTATACTTGATGGGCCAAAAAAGTCTTGCTGTATGTAAACAAGAAAGTACAGTATAAGTGGCAAACTGAATAAGAGGTCACACCACACCCATAATACACTTTATCTTTCAGATTTATAAGGTAAGTAGAGATGCACACATGACATTAAATAAGTTTTGTGATAGCATGACTGCACACTGAAGTGGATGAATACGTGGTTGAATATATGAAAAAAAGTAGTAGTAGCCATTGAGTCACTATACATCTATGAAAATTTAGTTTTAACTTAGTATTTTTCCAGGGACTGATGCTTCGACACATCCTAAAGTGAAGAAAAATAAATGCCTGTAGAGTGTTAGGTACCATATAAACATAAGAAAGGACTGCACTGCAAGATAATATAAGTTTATGATACGTATGAATGTGGTAGTGTGAAAGTATGTGAAGAAGAAAACAGTTGCAGTACATCACATATCATGATACTGAACTAAGGTCGAGCACCATCATATAATAAATGGGTCGAAAACCAACTACTGTGAGCGTCGACTGCCTATGAAAGCGTCAAACACTTGATTTACATTGAAATTTTTGTGCACATTTGTTACTTATGTAAACATTGTTTTATGCTCATTATACATAACATATCATATTTATGATACAGCTCTGTACACCTCGGCACATGAAATGGTTATACTTCATATAATGAACATAACAAGTAAATACTGAGCTGCACTTTTAAACATTGAATAAGTATTTGATATGATTGGTATCATCATATTTGTGTTGTGTTGATAAACAACAAACTATTTTGTTCTTGACATCACAGTTAAGCCTATTAATGAGACATAACTGAGCACATAAATGCCTTTCTGTGGAATTTCCTCAATCCTGTAGTGTGTAGATCCTTCCTGGAGAATGTTAGGGGGACGATGCCATGCATAGTTATCTGAGCAGTACGTAGTATCTATTGTAGCAACTATTGTTTACTTCTTTAATTCTTTGAAATTGATAAATATGCTTTAACAAGAAATCACTGTAAATTGAAATGAAATGAATATCAATTTATGCCATAAAGGAAAACTAGATCTATTATTGTATGAATGTTACATAAAGAACGTATAACCAAAAGAGTAAAATATGTACTCACATAATTGGAATTGAAGAATGTAAATAAATTGTAATTTAACAAAACGTACTAAAACAAAGTGACACACAATGAAACTATACATAAAAATGAGAGAGAATATGTTAAAGACTATAATGTAAAAAACTTCCTGGCAGATTAAAACTGTGTGCCCGACCGAGACTCGAACTCGGGACCTTTGCCTTTCGCGGGCAAGTGCTCTTCTGTAAAGTTTGGAAGGTAGGAGACGAGGTACTGGCAGAAGTAAAGCTGTGAGTACCGGGCGTGAGTCGTGCTTCGGTAGCTCTGTTGGTAGAGCACTTGCCCGCGAAAGGCAAAGGTCCCGAGTTCGAGTCTCGGTCGGGCACACAGTTTTAATCTGCCAGGAAGTTTCATATCAGCGCACACTCCGCTGCAGAGTGAAAATCTCATTCTGGACTATAATGTATATAAGCGACAATAATGGCATGTCAGAAAATGAATAGGATAAGTGTATTGTGTAAGCGTATTTGTTTCTGTTTTTGTATGTTATGTATATAGTATGTGGAAAGGAGAGTACAGAAACTTTATGTAATGCAACTTTATGAAAGTCACTCAAAACCAAAGGGCAAAAACATACAAAACCTGGTTGCAAAGTGTTAAGTATGTGTGTGATATACATTGATGTGCACGTGATAAACTAAAGATGGCAATACTTCATTTAACATGAATTTTCTGAGCTTGACAACATCATAAAAGCGGCACAGAACTTACCTTGTTGACGGATGTTGGATGTACTGCTGGTGGGCCCACTGAATGAATGAGAGCGACAAGGTGAAATTAATTACTCGGATTGCTGATGTGGAAACCAGTTGTCACTGCATCGAAGATTTCACAAAGTATCACACCATTGAACACAAACTTCAAGAATTTGTGCAGTGAAAGCTACTGTAAACACACAACACAGACACTCTGGCCTTGTACTAAACATGTGAGCATGAACTGGGATGATAATGGACGTCGCTTTGCGCACTCATGCTCCTCAAGCTAAACACTGTGCAGATGCTGACTCACAACAATGAGACTATGTGGTTACAGCAAGCACTTTGTTAGGAGAGAAAACTTATTTATGTATGTGTTCAAAGAAACTGAGATGCCCATGTAAATTGATAACCATTCAGGATAACTCCAATGGCCAAAAATAAAGGCTATGCCCATTCCAGCCAGAATTATCAACCCTCAAGAAGGGAAATAAGCTCAGACAATGTGCACCTCTGTATGATGTGAGTGCACAGTGGGAGGGGGGCAATTATGTTGAATCATATTATTACTTTTTTGTTCTTTTCTTTTTATATATGTAAGCCTATATGTAAACAAAATGACTTACAGACTGCAAAAAGATAAATTAACAAGTTCTTTCGCGTGGCAAGGACAATGTTTTGATACACCCGCATGAAAAAAGGCAAAAGAAATACATTCTTCAATTTCTTAATTCCTGTATCTTCACCTGTTTGTTTCTATAAGTGGTAGTGGGTGGATGCATGATTAGATCTGTCATACCAGTATTGTTTAAAAACGTGTATCTCAACTGTGCATTAAAAAGTGTTATAAAAAGTTATTAGGAAAGCAAAGCTTATTTGAACATTCACAACAACCACACCTGTCTGTTCATCATTTTGCCACTGCCGAGATCCTGCATCAGCATTGTTATAATCAGGACTATGCACAATGGAATTAGTGTGAAGCAGCACGTAACTCAAATTATGAATATTGATCTTAAATGTATTGATACTGAAGGTCTGTTGATACTGGTACCAGTTAAAGTTCATTCAGGATATGTGCACAGATTTATAACTTACCTTCCAATCTCTTTCAACTATTCTTTCCAATCAATTTTTTTCCAGTTATTCAAGCAGCAATTATTAAATCAGTTTCCATTATTTGCCTGTCCACATATGCCACTTTTCAGAAGGCACTGGCATGTTTGAGTTATCCACCAACATGATAGAGAGCTGGAAAGCAAAGACTGTGATTGTTGTTTGAGAGTCCTAAGCACAATTTGTAAAGAAGAAAAACTCACTGAAGACTGTTCTAAAAGGGTCATTATCACTGTCTTACAGGATGGAGGCACATGGAAACCTGGTAACTCAGGGGGCATTATTCTTCTACTTTATGGGCTCAAGATAATGGAACAGATTGTAGAACAGAGATTTATCCAACCACAGCTTCAAGAATATCAGTATGTTTTTAAAAGAAATAGAGCAACGAAAGGTCTGATAGTAAGGGTAACCATGGAGAAACATGAAAAAAGGAAAAGATTTCATCTTTATTGTCTCAGATATTAAGACGGTGGGGACCTGTCACAGTGTACAGGGAAGTAAAATCTGGGAGTAGCTTGAGATTAGATGTGTATAACTGCTTTATTTGATAAGTCACCACTGACAGAGATGTACTCAAATAGGTGGTGATAGGTGGTGGCTATCAGATTTTGAGACTAAGAAGGATGTAGAACAAGGCAGCATTTTTGCCATTTCATCATTGTGACTGAGGAAGCAATAAAGTTATCTCAGGCATGGGAGACAAGTGAGTGTTTTTCTCTCATAAAGATAAGTTATTCAGAGTGTAATAGCAGTCAGTTTAGTACAGATTACTCAGTAAATACAAGTGTGTTTTTCTTAAGCTTACTATTAAAGGTTTCACTTTTCTTTAAGTATTATTCCAGAAAATGTGAAAAAATTGTAAAGTCGGGATATAATCATATTTTTGTTTACATTTTGATGCAGTAAGCCTAGAGAATCATGTTTAATTCTTGTTGTTTTTTCCATACAGCAGTTTAAGCAAAATGTATCCCTCATTTTTAACTTCACATTTCCAGAAAGTTGCACAAATCTTATGTTATTTGATTCAGAAACTTTGCACGAGTAGCTTGTTTATGGTAAAGTTCCATTTTATTATGAATATGATAATATTCTAATAATTCTAATAATAATAACTGCAGCTACTGCAGTTCAGTGCTGAGTTCTTGTTTTAAGCAGAATTAACTGACTTTTTAAGTTATATCATACACTTTAAGCACTAACCTGTAGGCCTAAATTTTGTGGCTTGTAAATAACAAAAATTTGTGTACCGCAATGTGAGTTAAGTGAGTAAATTACATTTTTAAGAATTTAATCAGTGCTGCAATACATGATAAGTGTGGATGTTTCCATAAGGGAGCCAGACACGGAGTGGTACATCTAATTGTGCATTGGAGTTCCACTGGCATGACTATATAGGGAATTGAAATTAGTGAAGCTTTTCAAAAAGACAAGGGAATCACTGAACAGGAGGCAAAGATTTTTGCCCTTTAGGCTGAATGAGAACACATGAAATCTGAAGATGGAAAGTGATTGTGGGAACTGGCTAAAGGTAAAAGCCATGGGCTAAAGGGGGACAACTCTTCATCGGCATCTACATTTGAGCTTGGAGTATCAAATAAATTTAGAAAGAGCCTCATTCAGCAGTAGGTCACAGTAGGGTGCAACAGATTTCTAGCAAAGAAACTAAATGTGGGTCAGTACCAAAAGAGAGTAGGAAGAAAATAGTGTTGCTGCTGGTAGTAAACATGGGAGATGTGTAGGCCAGATGGTACAGGACAAATTAGGAACAGGGTGCTAGGTCACAAGTATTGTGAAGCCAAGTGCTAGCCTTAGCCAGAGACACAGGACATAGGGGATTTGTGCAAAGATTTTGACAGAGGATCATGTTATCATAGTAGGTGGAGCAGGGACATCCTGGCTAAATATGGAAATCAAAGCATTAGGGATAATCTGGATGAAGTAAGAGCAGTAACTACACTCAAAAATGTATTGTGGAGGTCATACAGTGCCATGACCAACCCTGAGTTAACACTACTGTGAGCTGTGTGAATACTGAGTTGAGCAGGCTGCTGCTGACTCGTATGATGGCAATCCCAACAGATGAGCACGAAGTTCTAAAAGTCATTAAATGCTTGAAATCCAAAATCTAGATGGCGGCGTGTGTAGATATCCGCGATTTTACTCCAAAAATAAGTTACAGTGAAGCCGTTAAAAATTCGTGTGTAAGTTGCAAAAGTGAATTATTAAAGTATAATGAGCGTATTGCTAGTTTACAATGTGTAATCAGCAGTCCAAGAATAGAAATCGACAGCCTGAAGTCCGAAAATATGGAACTGAAGTTGAAGCGAAACATGGATCCATTGCTTCAAGACAGACAGAAGGACAAAAACTTTCGCGAGAACATGGCTACATTGGTGCAAAATGACGCTGATAAATCATCAGAATGGAAGGTAGTACACAACAAGCGTCAAACAATCGGCACTAAAAATTCGTGTACAGCAAATGTTTCGAGGTTCGAGAATGTAAACAATTTTGATGTACTTTGTTCTAGTAATAGTCTCACTGAAAGTGAAAACAATCGTAAGAAGAGTGTGCCGATAAACTATCAGAAAAAGGTTAGGTTTGATCTTCCAAAGCCACAACGTTCAGTTAACAGCAATGAAAGTGGCAGTGGTGTGATCCAGTCTGCTGTGAGTGAAACATCGACAAATCGTTTTCACATTTTCGCTGATAGTCATGGTAGAGGCATGGCTGATATAGTGAAAAGCAGTTTTAATGCTGCCAATGTTTGTGGAATTGTGAAGCCAGGTGCTAAACTTCAAGAAGTTGTAGCGGGGTGTGATCCTGAAAAAGTAAAAAACGAGTGTGTGATCTTAATAGGTGGCTCAAACAACGTTGCCTGCAACGAAGGGAATGATGCCATACAGTCGCTCAGGAAGAAAATATCGCCACTTCATCAGTCAAAGGTATTTTTGTGAACATTCCAAAGAGACATGACTTAATTCCACAGTCCTGTGTAAATGAGGCTATCTCACAAACGAACTCTAAGTTAGCAAAGTTGTGTAAGCATTTTAAAAATACTTGTGTTGTAGATGTAAGCAGTTTTGGACGAGAATTATTTACAAGACACGGTATGCACCTGAACAGATCAGGAAAAAAAGCATTAGGTACCCTCTTAAAAACAAAAATATTGGAAGAAGGCCACAGATGTACCCCAAAGTTGGAACCAATCGCACTTGAATGGCTCCAACCATCAAGTCAGACTCGGTTTCAAACTCAAATGTTTCAGGAAATTGTTAGTAGTGAACGTACTGTGTCTGTAGCTACCGATAATTTTTTAGGCAAAAGTTTAGATCTGTCTCCAATTCCAAAGAAATGACAATTTTTCACCAAAATGTGGGAGGACTTGGTAATAAAGTAAATGACATTACTGTTCTGTTAGAGGAACCACAAGGAATAAAAGATACTGATGTATTATGTTTTAGTGAACATCATGTGAAGGATATTGAAAGGTTACAGCTAAGTGGTTACTGTCAGGCAACGCATTACTCTAGAACCATCATGGAAAAAGGTGGAGTGGTAATATGTTGTTTTTTACATAAGTAAAAAACAACATATCTTACAATGCATTAGATTTAAAGAGCCATTGTATAGAGCAACAAATTGAAGTATGTGGTGTTGAGATTACTGTAAATGACTTCACGGCTGTAGTGTTAGCACTGTATAGATCTCCCTCAGGGAATTTGAATGTATTTCTTAAGCACTTAGATTCTTTATTATCCATACTGTACTCAAAGTCCAAGAACTTGATAATTACTGGCGACTTTAATGTTGATTTCCTAAATGAGAGCAATAGTAAAGCTGATTTAGTACATTTAACGGAGTCTTATAATCTGATGGCAATAGTAGATTTCCCAACTAGGATTACTGTTAACAGTAAAAGTCTGATAGATAATATATTTATAGGTAAGTCTAAATGCAATGAGATCACTGTACATCCAATCCTTGGCCTTTCTGATCATGGTGGTCAATTGCTTAGGCTCAATTACATCAGTGTGTGCAACAGTTCCGAGCATTCTTGGAAATCTTTTAGGATAATAAATGAACAGGGCCTTAAAAAATTCAATGATAGCCTAAAAGAGATAGACTGGAGCCGAGTTTATAGGGAAACAGATGTAAACAAAAAGTACAATTCATTTTTAAATGAATTCATGTCTGTATTTGAGTCCATCTTTCCCAAAAAAGTAGTTAGAAATAGTCATATAGGCAATGCCAAGAAGTCTTGGATCACTACAGGGATAATAACATCTTGTAGAACAAAGAGGATGTTATACAGTTCTCTCAGGACTTGTAATGATCCAAAGAAATGACAACACTACAAACTTTACTGTAGCATTCTCAAGAAGGTTATAAATAAATCTAAAAGTATGTGCATAAAATCAGAAATTGAAAGCTCAGAAAATAAAATTAAAACTATATGGAATGTAATAAAGAGGGAAACTGGCAGGACAACAGGGAACATGTCTCAGGGGACAGTATCATAAAGAAACCTGAGTTGGTTGCAGAAATATTTAATAACCACTTTTTGAGAGCAGCAGAGAAGACAGACTGTAATGGTTCTATGGACGAATCATTGTCCCTCCTACAGAAAGCTATTAGCAACAGAATCCCACAGTTATCCTTACCTCCAGTTACTGTAAGCGAAGTCATAAGAGTAATTAGATCATTAAAAAATAAAAATTCTGCTGGTGTGGACAATATTTCTAGTAAAATACTGAAACACTGTTATAAATTTGTTAGTCCCGTCTTATGCAACATATACAATGCATCCCTACAAGATGGGATTGTCCCTGACAGACTTAAGTTGGCTGTAGTGATTCCTCTCTTTAAAAAAGGTGATAAAAGCATTGTTACAAACTATCGCCCAATATCCCTATTAACTACCTTCTCGAAAATTCTAGAAAAGCTCATGCACAGGAGGATTGTAGACCATCTCAACTTCCACAGTATCTTAAGCAAAAATCAGTTTGGGTTTCGTGCCGGTCTTTGTACTGAACAGGCAATATTCTCTTTCAGCAACCAAGTTTTGGAAGCCATTAACAAAAAAATGTCTCCAGTGGGTATTTTTTGTGATCTTACGAAAGCCTTTGACTGTGTAAACCACCAAATTCTTTGGAAAAAGGCAGAATACTATGGTTTAGGTGGTACTGTTGGCTTGTGGCTACAATCATATCTACAGGATCGGAAGCAGACTGTAATGCTAAATGGGTCTTCTGGAGAACCTGCCTCGTCTGAATGGGGCACGATAACGTGTGGTGTGCCTCAAGGCTCCGTTTTGGGCCCACTGCTTTTCCTCATCTTTATTAATGATCTTCCTCTTTGTTCTGAGACAAACAGCAAATTTACCCTGTTTGCCGATGATACCACAATTCTAATTGACGATTTGATTGATCATGATCTTGAAAAAACTACAAATACTGTTTTTAATGACATCTTAAATTGGTTCTCCTCAAATGGTCTCTCGCTCAATGCAGATAAAACTCATTATATGAGGTTCCATACATCACAAAGTAATCCCGATGAAATTAACGTAAAATGTAGAGATCAACCAATACAGAAAGTTGAAGACACAAAATTCCTGGGTGCTTACATAGACAGTAAATGTAATTGGTCAGTTCACATTCTTCATCTATGTAAAAAACTTAGCTCGGCAACATTTGCATTACGGGTAGTTTCTTCAGTGGCTGAAGTTGACACTACTAAGGTTGCCTACTTTGGCTACTTCCACTCATTGATGTCATATGCTATCATATTCTGGGGGAACCAACCACTTGCAAAAAAAGTTTTCACCATCCAAAAAAAAGCAATCAGAATAATGTGTGGGGTCCATCAAAGACACTCTTGCAGGCACTTGTTTCGGAAGATAGGTATCCTAACAACTGCCTCACAGTATATTTTTTCCTTGCTGACCTTTGTGTGCAAAAATTATTCCATCTACCAAGTCAACAGTAAATTCCATGGTTATAACACCAGAAACAAAAACAATCTACATTTAGAAATGAAACGTCTCACTCTGGTACAAAAAGGAGTTTACTACTCCAGCATTAAGCTGTTCAATGCTCTACCACTACATATCAAATGTGTTCATACAGAACTGCCAAAATTTAAACAAGTTCTCAAAGATTACCTGACAGAGAAATCTTATTACACTGTGGATGAATACCTGAAAGAAAATGTATACCATCACTAAACTTATTGTGTCTAGAAGTAGTTCAATTGATTTTATTGTGCATTTGGGCATTAGCGCACTTTTTGTAACAACAGATTGGCTGTACATGTATTTACTCTTGTAGGCCTAATATCTGATTTAACTTTGTGCTCTTATCTTTAACCTTTATTTGAAACTCCTTTTTCTGTCAAATGGTAGTTATGTTATCTAGCTGACATTGTATCTGTTACTGTATTTATAGTATGTCTTACTTAAACTATGTACAATTTGCCATTGAATTGCCCTTGTATTTATTGTAAGTTTAAATTGAAACCTGTACAATTTGACACGTTCCATATCCTTGTGATTGACTCACTAACTGGATCTACGGAACAAGAAATAAATAAATAAATCAATAATTAAGAAAATTGCTCCATGGGTTGTCAAACCTATAGTGCACATAGCAAACTTGTCCCTTAGTGAAGGGATATTTCCGGACACACTTAAAATCTCTAAAGTGATACCTCTATACAAAAATGGTGACAGACAAAATAGAAAATTACCAACCTATATCTCTCCTCCCAGCCTTCTCCAAAATACTTGAGGAATTACTGAAAATCAGGGTTACAAAATATCTAGAAAAACATAAACTAATAAATAACAGTCAACATGGCTTTCGAGCAGGACACAGTACAGAAACAGCCATATTGGTCTACACAACAGAAATTGTAAGAAATTTGGAGTCAAATAAACAGGTTACTGGAATTAATCTAGATTTATCCAAAGCCTTCGATACTGTGAACCATGTAATATTACTAGAGAAACTTGAAGCAATAGGCATCAGGGGTACTGTTAAAAAATGGTTTGAATCTTATCTGCAAAACAGGTCACAAGTTGTTGAGCTGAGGTCATCCAACAATCTTCACAATTTTAAGCTCATATCTGAACCAAAACAAATTGGAATAGGTGTTCCACAGGGCAGCATTCTGGGCCCATTGTTATTTCTAATTTATATCAATGATATACAGGCTCCAGACAGCTCAGCCAAAATTCTACTATTTGCAGATGACACGAGTATCATAATTAGTTATATAAAAGAATCATTGTGTACTACAGCAGAGAAAATGCTCTCATACATACAGTCATGGTTTTATTCAAATAAGCTGACATTAAATACAAAGAAAACAAACTTTATACAGTATGGAAGCAAGTGTCAAGGGGAAAATATGTGCCTTATGCTGGATAGCAAACAAATACAAAAAGTGTGCACCACAAAGTTTCTGGGAATGCGAATTGACCAAGATTTAAACTGGAATGAACACAGTGTATATCTTACTCAGAAACTTAGCTCAGCATGTTTTGCCTTAAGAATAATATCCAAGGTATGCAGCAAAGAATGTATTAGAGTGGTGTATTTTAGTTATTTCCAATCAGTTGCAAGCTATGGCATAAGTTTTTGGGGAAAAACCAGGTCAAGACTAAATGACATCTTTATTATGCAAAAAAGAGCTATTCGTATCATGACACACAGCCCACCACAAACTCACTGTAGACCCTTATTCAGACAGCTAAATATACTTACAATACCATCAATATATATTTTTAAATGCCTGGAAATGATAAGTAAAAATAGCTGTGATCTCCAAACCAACTCAAGCTACCATGATCACAATACAAGGCATTGTAAAGACTTCCACATTCCCTATGTAGCTAAAACTAGAAGTCAGAAACATGTTAGCCACTTAGGAATAAAGCTTTTAAATGCACTTCCATCTCAAATTAAAGAATTGAAAGGCAAAAATAATTTCAAGCATGAAGTAAAAAAATACTTGATGGAAAAATGCTACTACAGTGTAAATGAATACCTGTCTCAGACTGTCGATTGAAACCTGTACTTATTTTTTTTTAAATTCAAACTAATTTAATGATGTTTTCAACTTTGTAATTATGATACTTACAAACAATCTGTTAAATATCCATAATACGTTTTGTGTATATCCGTAATACGTTTTGTGTATAAGGCATAGTTCATGATCTAAAATTGTTTATCATGAGCACATACTTTTGTTTTTTGGTTAATACGTTCTCGTACACTACTTATGTGCTATGTGTATGTAATTTGTTTGCTGTTTGTATATGTTTGTCAATTTATTATGTGTATGTGTTGTTATGCGTTACGTGTAATCAAATGACAAATCCTATATCACATGTGTGATCTATTGGATGCTAAATAAATAAATAAAATCTCATATGAGTGCAGTGCCTATTTCTACAGTTGGGAGAAGGGGAGGATGTACTAGATATGGCCTACAACTGAGTAAGAGAGGGAAAGATAGGTTGGCTGAGCTTCTTGTATAAAATTTGGGGGGGGGGGGGCACCATCAAACAAAACAAGATCCATGTGGTTACTGGTATTGGAGAGGTATCTTTTTTAGGTTAGAATCAGGTCCCAGGCAGCCTATTATGAAAGAAGTTCAAATAACAGAAGAGACCCACAAAATGCTTGAGAATGCACATGCAGCAAGGTTAGCACATTTCATCAGAATATTAGAGGATTGAGTGATAAGGTATAAGAGCTTCTTGTCTATCTGGAAAAGTGAGATATCTCTGAAAAGATAGATATCCTGTGCCTATCTCAGCACCACATAACCACAGGGTTAGAGAAGTCAAACATGAACGATTACACTCTAGCATCAGACTCATGTAAAACAAACGTGGGAAAAGAAGGAGTTGTTACATTTATTAAGACAGAACATACGTTTTTAAAACACTGAGAGAAATAAATTTTGTAGTGATCAGCACATAGAAGTGTGTGCTTTTGAACTAATGCTTAAAAACAGTTCACTTTTAATTGCAATTGTATACAGGCCCCAATGGAAAAATTTTAATCGTGTCTGAGGAATTTTGATTCCTTACTATGTCAGACAGCAGGAAGCAGTTAATATTCAAATAACTTAGGGCAATGCAACCAGATAATTTCAACAACTGCTGATATTTTGACAAGTGACCACCCTGTCATTTTCAAGGTAAAACTGCAGCAAGTAAGTGCTGTGCAAGTGAATGTTAAACCTCAGTTTGCAGCATTTCCAGTGTGCAAGTGAATGTTAAACCACAGTTTGCAGCATTTCCAGAATGATAAACTCACTCTCTCTATCTCTATAAACCCTAGTGCCACCACACAACCAAAGATAACCAACAACGGGAGTTACTGTTAGTGAAAACTACTAAACAACATGTGAGCTAGCATTAAATTAGTCCTGCTTTTTGACAAGGGAGAGAGCAGGATTCTACACAGAATTTAAGCAGGAAACTCCATTTCTATTTACAAGGTTACTTGTTAATTTAATCTCAACTGCTTCCTTAATAACACTATCCCAGTAGCTGGAACTCCACATTGTTATATTCCATAGGATGACCAGTTCCAAGACAATATTCTGCAGTAGCTGATTTGATTGGCTGTTGTGAGTGTGTGTGATGCTTATGCTCACTACACTGGTCTCAGTTGTCCCAATAGTCTGACCAATATATGACATGCCAGAACTGCAAGGAATATGACAGACATTTCCTTACACAAACCAGGATCATCCTTAGTGGAACCTAAAAGAACCCTGATCTTAGATGGAGGTCAGAAAACATGTTACAACATATTCTGCAAAATATGATTAATCTTATTGAGGATGCTACCTGCATAAGGCAGAAATTATATCACTCTTGAGTGGATGTGCCCCAGTTAACACTAGACATGCCTCCTCTGCAGTCCAGGAGGCTGTTTAAAAACAGCCTGTTCAATAGAACTAATAAAATGAACCACTGGCAAACACTTGGGTGTCAGAGAAAAATTTAAAACTTTCCCTAGCACCCACAAATAATATAACAGCAGCAGAGAGGCCTGTTTCACATTCATTTAGAGTTGATCTGAATATTGCTATTTTACCTGTGGGCTAGGGAAGTGCTACAGTTGTTATGGACAAGTTGGGTTACATACAAAAGAGGCAGTTGTTAGTATCTGATTCAGTGTAGCACAGGATCTGTGCTGACCCTACAAAAATGTTGAGAGACAGACTAACAGCCTCTTGATGAAAAGTTCCTTGTCACAGTACACTATCAGGAGTCTTAATACTTATTGTGCTGTTCCCCTGGGTTACATGGCTTCCATAGACCCACAAAGAAGGGAGTTCTCTTTGACCGATTGTGAGTAATGTTGCTGCTCCGACTTATTGTGCCGCAAAATGCCTTCCTGCTCTGTTGAGCCCACTAGTTGGTCAGTACGAGCGCCATATTAAGAACTCAGGCAGATTTCTTACATCAATTAGAGGGAATACATTGAATGAATCTGATGTTCAAGTAAATTTTGATGTGGTTCTCTATTCAGTCATGTTCCCCTGCCTGATTCATTACAATTAGTTGAGCTCAGTTTCAATGTTGAACTAACGAACCTATTTTAATGTGTGTTGACTTTTACTTACTTTCTATCTGATGACCAGCACTATAAGCAGACAGGTGGAGTTGCGATGGGAAGCCGATTGTCTCCTATTATGGCAAATTTGTTCATGGAAGACTTCAAGGAACATGCTTTAGAGTCAGCGACTTTGAAACCTGCTTGTTTTATCAGATGCATAGATGATACCTTCATGGTTTGGATTCATGGCAGTGAGAATTTTAATGAATTTTTACAACACCTGAGTTCAATCCACCTGAATATTTGTTGTTTCATAATGGAGGTGGAAAAGGATAGCTGCCTTCCCTTCCTTGATGTGCTGATCAGGAATAAGGATGATGGTACGTTAGGACATGCTGTTTGTAGGAAGTCTATGAAATGTTTCCCTCTGGAATTTATAGTAGAAGAGAAAGACCTCGGATATCACTATTACGAAAACTTTTCCCAGTACATCATGTAAAATAGAAATACTGGTTATTATGCATTTCCATGATGGAATAAATTAATTATGAGTTTGCTGTCTATTAAAATTGTGAGGCATAATACAATCAAACCATTGAAGTGAGCACTGATTGCATTTATACATAGGGAAGGGAAAGAAATAATCAGCAACATGATCACAGCTTAGTTCTGCTTAGCTATGTTGAATAGGTAACAAAAGAAAACCCAACGTCTTCAGCTGTTCTACCCTCGAACAGGTTGTCGCCCATCTTTTCTTTACGGCCTCTGAAAAGAAAGATGCAAATATTCATACAAAGTTAAGGTTACCATATTTTACTGACTACAAGACACTATGGTCTATAAGATGCACCTTAATTTTAAATAATTTTTAAAAAATAACAATTTTAACATTTTTGTTATTACATTACAAAGCTAGATTTTAAAAAAATCTTACTTTATAAAACTGATCTGACCTTTAAAACCCTGAAAATTGACATCTGAACTGTCTTCTTCTTCTTCCTCTTTGTTGTCTTTATTGTCCTCTTTGCATGTAAGATGGTCTTCACTGCCACTGAGAGTGTTACTTATGCTGCACTTCTTGAAAGATTTAACAATAATGGCTTCTCTCACTCTAGATTACAACTGTTTTATCCACAGACACACTTGTTTGATTGTACGCCATTTTAAAGCTTCCTTCAGCACGAATTCAAGTTGGGTTTCATCCATCATCCATTAGTTCCATTCCTATCTTGTGTACACTTTAAATGCATTATTTATCAAGGCACCAAGAGGCTGCAGTTGTGAAGTAAGTCCTTCTGGAATAACAGCAAGCTCTGTACTTCCCTGCCTCAATTTTGGTTTTGATTCACATGCTAAGTGCATGATGCTTCATAAACATGTAGCACCAACCAACTCTAGCCCTAAAGTCTGTTAAGTTCCACTGTAGTGCTAGCTTACAACAATTTTGTATTAATTCTAATGCCAATGTGACAGTGGTTTTGGTATCAATATGTCACCGTCTAGTTTTGGCTCAGCTGCTTTGTTTCCATGTTCTTCGGGATATGCTATTACATTTAATTTACAGCCCATGTCATATGAATACCTATTTTTTTTCGTTATGAACTAGTTGTTGTTGTTGTTGTTGTTGTTGTTGTGGTCTTCAGTCCTGAGAGTGGTTTGATGCAGCTCTCCATGCTACTCCATCCTGTGCAAGCTTCTTCATCTCCCAGTAGTTACTGCAATCTACATCCTTCTGAATCTGCTTAGTGTATACATCTCTTGGTCTCCCTCTATGATTTTTACCCTCCACGCCACGCTCCAATGCTATTTTTGTGATCCCTTGATGCCTCAGAACATGTCCTACCAACTGGTCCCTTCTTCTTGTCAAGTTGTGCCACAAGCTCCTCTTCTCCCCAATTCTATTCAATAACTCCTCATTAGTTACGTGATCTACCCATCTAATCTTCAGCATTCTTCTGTAGCACCACATTTCGAAAGCTTCTATTCTCTTCTTGTGCAAACTATTTGCTGTCCATGTTTCACTTCCATACATGGCTACACTCCATACAAATACTTTCAGAAATGACTTCCTGACACTTAAATCTATACTCAATGTTAACAAATTTCTCTTCTTCAGAAACGCTTCCCTTGACATTGCCAGTCCACATTTTATATCCTCTCTGCTTCGACCATCATCAGTTATTTTGTTCCCCAAATAGCAAAACTCCTTTACTACTTTAAGTGTCTCATTTCCTAATCTAATTCCCTCAGCATCACTCGACTTAATTCGACTACATTCCATTATCCTTGTTTTGCTTTTGTTGATGTTCATCTTATTCCTCCTTTCAAGACAGTATCCATTCCGTTCAACTGCTCTTCCAAGTCCTTTGCTATCTCTGACAGAATTACAATGTCATTGGCAAACCTCAAAGTTTTTATTCCTTCTCCATGGATTTTAATACCTACTCCAAATTTTTCTTTTGTTTCCTTTACTGCTTGCTCAATATACAGATTGAATAACATTGGGGAGAGGCTACAACCCTGTCTCACTCCCTTCCCAACCGCTCCTTCCCTTTCATGCCCCTCAACTCTTATAACTTCCATCTGGTTTCTGTACAAATTGTAAATAGCCTTTCGCTCCCTGTATTTTACCCCTGCCACCTTTAGAATTTGAAAGAGAGCATTCCAGTCAACATTGTCAAAAGCTTTCTGTAAGTCTAAAAATGCTAGAAATGTAGGTTTGCCTTTCCTTAATCTATTTTCTAAGATAAGTCGTAGGGTTAGTATTGCCTCATGTGTTCCAACATTTCTACGGAATCCAAACTGATCATCCTCGAGGTTGGCTTCTACCAGTTTTTCCATTCGTCTGTAAAGAATTTGTGTTAGTATTTTGCAGCTGTGACTTATTAAACTGATAATAATAATAATAATAATAATGAGCGTATGGCATTGGTGGCCGGGAGACCCCTCGTAGGGCGGTTTGGCCACTGCTCCACAAGTTCTTTAACCCCACTACGGCAACTTGCGAGTGAATGAGGATGAAATGATAATGAAAGACACACAACTCCCAGTCATCTTGAGGCAGAGAAAATCCCTGACCCCGCTGGGAATCGAACACGGGACCCCATGCGCCGGAAACGGGAACACTACCGCAAGACCACGAGCCGCAGACATTAAACTGATAGTTCGGTAATTTTCACATCTGTCAACACCTGCTTTCTTTGGCACTGGAATTATTATATTCTTCTTGAAGTCTGAGGGTATTTTGCCTGTCTCATGCATTTTGCCTACCAGATGGTAGAGTTTTGTCAGGACTGGCTCTAAGGCTGTCAGTAGTTCCAATGGAATGTTGTCTACTCCCGGGGCCTTGTTTCAACACAGGTCTTTCAGTGCTCTGTCAAACTATTCACGCAGTATCATATCTCCCATTTCATCTTCATCTACAACATCTTCCATTTCCATAATATTGTCCTGAAGTACATCTCCCTTGTATAGACCCTCTATATACTCCTTCCACCTTTCTGCTTTCCCTTCTTTGCTTAGAACTGTGTTTCCATCTGAGCTCTTGATATTCATACAAGTGGCTCTCTTTTCTCCAAAGGTCTCTTTAATTTCCCTGTAGGCAGTATCTATCTTACCCCTAGTGAGATAAGCCTCTACATCCTTACATTTGTCCTCTAGCCATCCCTGCTTAGCCATTTTGCACTTCCTGTCGATCTCATTTTTGAGATGTTTGTATTCCGTTTTGCCTGCTTCATTTACTGTGTTTTTATATTTTCTCCTTTCATCAATTAAATTCAATATTTCTTCTGTTACCCAAGGATTTCTACTAGCCCTCGTCTTTTTACCTACTTGTTCCTCTGCTGTCTTCACTACTTCATCCCTCAGAGCTACCCCTTCTTCTTCTACTATATTTCTTTCCCCCATTCCTGTCAATTGTTCCCTTATGCTCACCCTGAAACTCTGTACAGCCTCTGGTTTAGTCAGTTTATCCAGGTCCCATCTCCGTAAATTCCCACCTTTTTGCAGTTTCTTCAGTTTTAATCTACAGTTCATAACCAATAGATTGTGGTCAGAGTCCACATCTGCCCGTGGAAATGTCTTACAATTTAAAACCTGGTTCCTAAATCTCTGTCTTACCATTATATAATCTATCTGATACCTTCCAGTATCTCCAGGATTCTTCCATGTATACAACCTTCTTTTATGATTCTTGAACCAAGTGTTACCTATGATTAAGTTATGCTCTGTGCAAAATTCTACCAAACGGCTTCCTCTTTCATTTCTTACCCCCAATCCATATTCACCTAGTATGTTTCCTTCTCTCCCTTTTCATACTCTCGAATTCCAGTCACCCATGACTATTAAATTTTCGTCTCCCTTCACTACCTGAATAATTTCTTTTATATGAAACTAGTTACTAACAGAAATATTGTGCTTTTACTGATAACACAAATCACTTTCGATTCAAATACACTGGCATTGTAGACTGCAATAATGCATCACAGGCTAGACAATGTTATGCGTTTGTGATGGTGAGGCAAGTGGGAGACAATGGTAGGAAGCTTGTGAATCCCCCAACTAACGTTCATCCCATCAGTGCACTGCTGCTAGTTGAATCCAGTGTTGCCAGACAGAGACAGGTTTCCCACAGAATTGAATATGTGGCCATTTTTAAGACTGGTGGGAACTTTAATGAAACACTGGACATTTTTATATTAATTTTGAATATAAGATCCACTCAAATTTTGGAGGCAATTTTTTGAAGAAAATAGTATGTCTTATAGTCAGTAAAATATGGTATTATGATGAGATATTATTAGGTTTGATACTATAGTTAAATTCCATTTATACATTTAAAAAAAATTCTTAAATTTTATCTAAAAACAAAGTACATAGAAATGAATGTTAACTCTGTAACAGCCAGATAAGAAAAGACACTACAGAATGATGAGAAGAAACAAAATGCCATATCATTTGTTTTACAGCAAAAAAATATACAGATTTTGTTTATGTGTGGCCTCTTTACCAAAAGTCTCTAACCAAATGATTTTATTATGATTTTAATTACAAAACTTATTTTTACATAGAAAAACAAAACAGAAATTCACAGTATATCAGAGTATTAACATGCTTCTATTGGTATTTTTCATCCCTGTCTTTACAAGATCATGATGTTGCAAGGGGGCAAGGCAATGTGTATATGTATTTCATAGCGAGTATGTATAACATTATACCTACCAACACTGACTTGTATCTACTGGCTGGTAGTTGGCACTGTCTGGCTCAGTATGAAGTTAGTTCACAGGGTCCATGCCATTTCAGACCCTGAGAGTTTGTGAGTATAATTAATCTATATTGATGTCACCTACCTGAATGAATATAAGGCATGTGTCCTTGGGGACTTTAACATAAATACAACTAAAACAGATGACACCAGTAACACATTTACTAATATGCTACATAGTTTTGGTATATCATCACTAGTTAACTGCGCAACAAGGTTAACCACACATTCATTATCTACCATTGACCACCTAGCTACAGATGTAGGCAGAGAAAACTGTGATGTACTTGAGTCAAAAATCTGGGACTGTCTGACCATCTATGTCAGATTATAAAAGTAAAAGCTTGTGTAAAAAAAGAATCAAAACTGCTTGTACACAAAAGAGTCTACTCTCCATCAGCTTTGCAAGAGTTTTCCTTAAAGTTAGCACATGAAAGTTGGGAAGGAGTATACATAGAAACTAAAGTGGATAGCAAGTTCACCAATTTTATGTCTGAGTTTAAATTAAAATTTGAAGAGACATTCCCCAAAGCATTAATTCCCATTGGAACACCCACCAACAATAAATAGATTACTAGAGGAATACATAAAGTGCTCAAACTTGTAAATACCTAAACTCCATTAAAAAGGACAATAGTGATCCAGTTTTTTTGCGCTACTATAAAAACGACAGAAGGATCGAATTAGCAAATTATGTGAATACCTACTTTAGCAGCATTGCATCGAACTTACAGAAAATTTTTCCAAAAGGTGCTAATCAACCGATGCAGAAGCATGTAGCAAACTCAATGGTATTGCTTCCAACTACTGAGGAGGAAGTATGCAATGTTGTAAGGCAATTAAAGAACAAAAACTCGGCAGGTTTAGATGAAATCCCAATGTGTGTGCTGAAAAAATGCATAAACGGTATCAAAGCACCACTAAAAAAAAATCATAAATGAATCCTTCAAACTGGTTTGTTTCCCTGACTATCTGAAGCATGCCAAAATTTTACCAATTCACAAAAAAGGTGACATAGAAAACGTTGAGAACTACAGACCAATAGCCCTATTGTCATGCTTTTCCAGAGTGATAGAAACAATAATGAAAAACAAGCTTTTGAGCTATCTAAGTAAATTCAACCTCCTCTGCAATGACCAGCTTGATTTCAGGCCTGGTAGAGGTACAAAATCTGCAATAGCACAATTTACAAAAACAGTTTTAGAAGCACTAGATGAGAACAGCTATGTAACTGGCATTTTCCTAGACCTGTCTAAGGCATTTGATACAGTTGACCACCAGAAGCTGTCACATAAATTAGAGGCACTAGGTGTAAGGGGAGTGGTTCTCAAATGGTTTGGTTCATATCTAGAAAACAGAGTACAGTCAGTAGAGATCACACGTCTCCAGTGGATCAAAGTACATTGAGAAACATATATCTGATCCCTCAAGGAAGTGTACTAGGCCCTGTATTATTTCTGGTGTATATAAATGATTTCCCGCAACGTATCAGCCATGGAGAGAAGATATTGTTTGCGGTTGACGGCAACATAGTAATCACCAGTAAGACACCAGCACAAATGTTGGAATATTCTACTGAAGTGCTGAGGGATGTTCACAAATGGTCTCAGGAAAACAAAGTAACTCTCAATGTAAAGAAAACAAATACAATGTGCTTTAGAATGAACAGAAAACAGAGTCCCTTAAATTTAAAACTAGATAACATCTCCATTGATGATGTACCTGCAACAAAATTCTTAGGATTGCACATTGACAGCCAAATGAAGTGGAATGAACATGCTATGAAACTCTCGAAAAAGATATCCACAACATGTTATGCACTTAGAGTCCTTGTATCCACATGCAGTAGTGAATGTTTGAGAACTGTATAATTTAGTTATGTTCAATCAGTAATCAGTTATGGTATTATTTTCTGGGGAAACAGTGCTCAGAATTTACAAACTGTATTTAAAATGCAAAAGAGAGCAGTAAGAATTATAACAAAAAGCACTAAGCGGGCCCACTGCAGAGAACTTTTCAAAACGTTAGAAATTCTAACTGTTCCTTGTGAATTTATATTCCAAACCATAGTGTACATCAAGAAAAATATAGAAAATTATAGCACAAATAGCAGTTTTCATAACTATAGTACAAGAACAAGTCACCATCTTCATCTAGACAGGAAGAATAAACATAAGACTCAAAATAGCTTCTTGTATGAAGGTGTAAAACTGTATAATAAACTGCCACAGAAAATAAAAGAAGCAGATAACATGTACCGCTTTAGGAAAAATCTTAAATTGTTTTTGCAGGAACACTGCTTTTACACTATAAGTGAATTCCTTAGTACAAAATGATTGTAAATAGCTTTTGTTTCACAATATTTTGATAAGGAGCAAAAATGATTGTAAATAACTTATATGTCATAATGTTTAACTACATGTAACAATAAACTGTATAAATATATGAATGTACACAACTGACAACATCCATACATTTTAAAATGTCCACGGATGGCTAAATAAATAAATAAATAAAGTTGTGGCATGTCATATATTCATCAGACAATGAAGGATCAGTGTACTGGCCATAAGTGTCATACAAGCTTACAACAGCTAAGCAAATCAGCTATTGCAGAACATTATCTCAGCACTGGTCATTCTATGGACTGTAACAATACAGAGATTCTGGCACGCACTTCCAGCTTTTGGCATGGTGTTATTAAGGAAACAGTTGAGATTAAATCAGCAAGTAAGCTGGTAAATAGAGATGGAGATTTTTGCTTGAATCCTGTATGGAATCCTGCTCTCTCCCTTGTCAAAAAAAAACAGAGGGCAGAGTTAATTCTACCTCACCTGTTGTTTAGTAATTTTCACTCTAGATAACTCCTGGCACCGGTCATCAGAGAGAGAGAGAGAGAGAGAGAGAGAGAGAGAGAGAGAGAAAATCTGAATTGCCCTGCAAACCATGGTTTTAAATTCATTGCACAGTTCTTGCTAGCTGCAGTTTTGTGTTGAAAATGATAGGATGTCAAAATATTGGTGGTTGTCAATGATGTTACCCAGCTGTATTCCCATTGTATATGCTGAGAGAAACTCAGGTTAAGCAGATAATAGCATATGGTGATTTCAATGTTCCAATAAGCAAAATAATCTGGCAACCTTATTTGGATCCTACAAATTGATCTCAGTGATTAACTTTCCTATATGAGTAGGTAAATAAAAACAGTAGGATCCTAATCGATAATGTTTTGTATGATGAAGCTTGAAGCAAGGAAATAGCCCTATACTCAGTAACAAATGCTCTCTCTCATTAATATGGACAGTTAGTTAGGACAAATAAGATACTGTTGTCTATGTTTACATGCCACTTATAACATTTTCACTATTTACATTTTAATTTTCTAATAAATTATGAATCTCTCTATTGGTTTTTCCTTTAAATACCACAGACTTTAATTTAGATACTGTTTTAACACAAATCCATCTCAGTTTCAAAGAAATTACTTTGACCATTGTACTCAATCATTTGTTCCAGATTTCACCTAATTACATTAATCCTAAATATTCCTACCAATTACAGGACCTATATACATCAATACAAATATAATTTAGTAACCAGTTTCATTGTAACAATTTGATAAGTATAGGTTTACCTATACCACTACCTTTTGTTTACGTCAGTGATTCCAGTTTATTTCAAATTGGATTAAAAAATGTGTGTTTTAAATGGGTTTCAATGGACTGTTACTTCTCACAAGGCACGATACCACCACTCTCCCCTCCCCCATGCATGCACCCCCCTCTCTTTCTCTCTCTCCCTCCCCCTTTTTTCAACCCCTCCCCCTTCTCTCTCCCCTCCCTTCTCCCTTGTCATCTTCTCCTTTCTCTCTTTTTCCTCCCTCTCCCTCTTCCTGAATCTCTTTCTGCTCTACCCTCTGTACTCTTTTCGTATTATTGTGCAACTGTGGAGTCATCTGTCCAAAGACCTGCCTCTTTCATGCTGCCCTTCCTTGTGTCCTTTCCCGCCATCAGCTCAGGAAACTACTTTCAATAATCCAGTATCACTCATCAGCCTTTCCATGGCCACAGTAGTGTCCATTTGCTAGAAAAGGAGCTAGAGTTTGAAAGCTAATGTAATTGCTGTTTGCTGTTATGTGTTTCTATGTTTCATGCTCCAATCCACAGATTGTCTTTGCTTTATCTTAAGTACTACTCTTGTCAAATTCAATCACTTGAATATGTCACCGACTTCTCCTTCTGAAATTAAGAAAATTACATATTCTCTCGAAAATAAATTCTCATTTGGATTTGATCGTCTTTCCAGTAAAGATTTGTTCTCATATAACAAGCTCTGTCTTATCTGAAATATATAATGCATCACTAACTCAAAGCATTTTTCTAGAGAGACTGAAATATGCTATTGTTACCCTCTATAAGAAACGTGGTAGCAGAGATGTCAATTACCACTAAGATGTTTCACTACTGACGTCATTTTCCAAAATTTTTGAGAAGGTGGTGTATTCTAGAACAGTAGCTCACCTGAACAACAATAATATCCACAGAAAATCACAGTTTGGATTTCAGAAGAGTTTTTCTAGTGCAAGTGCTGTTTATTTGTTCACTCACTAAATGTTAGAAGCATTAAATAACAATACAGCACCAGTTGGTATTTTCTGTGATATGTGTAAGGCATTTGACTGAGTGAATCACAATACAGTATTCTCCTAAGTAAACTGATATTTTATGGGATTGATGACATAGCCAGTCAGTGGATAATGTCATATCTAATCAGAAGAATATAGAAAGTTGTACTTTCTAACTTAACCAATGTAATCAGAGGAGATTATTCTAACTGGCGAAAAATCATGTATGGGGTTCTCTAAGGCTCAATCTTAGGTCTGCTAATGTTCTTCATATTTGTAAATGATATTCTGTCTAATATATAACATGTAGAATTAGTTCTCTTTGTGGATGACACTAGTATTGTAATCAAACCAAGTATACATATGACAACAGACAAAATAGTAAACAAATGTTCTCACATTTTGGAACTCCTAAAATAACTTAGCTCAGCCACATTTGCACTTAGAATCATTGCAAATCTAGGAGAGAGACAGATCAGTAAGTTGACATATTTTGCATATTTTCATTCAATGATATCATATGGAATAATGTTCTTGGGTAACTCACCTTTAAAAAAGAAAATCTTCACTGCTGTAAGAATAATATGTGGTGTTTACCCACAATCATCTTGTAGACATCTGTTTGAGGAGTTACGCATTTTGACAGCTGATTCACAGGTATACTCATTCCCCCATGAAATTTGTTGTGAATAATCTAGTTCAAAGGAACAATAGAGTACATAAATGAAATGACATTCACTAAATCACAGCAAGGTTGTCTTTAGCATAAAATGTGGTGTACATTGCTGCACCAAAATTTTTGATAACTTACCCAGTGATATAAAATGTCTGAGAGACAGAAAACTAAAATTTGAAAATAAAATGAAAACGTTTTGCCTTGACTATGTGTTCTATCCATAGAAGACTTTCTGTTGACATAAAGTTTAAAAAATGGTGACTAGAAATTGCTAACTCACATCTGTATGTCTTTCCTTTTGTTTCTAAAAACCATTGTAAATGATCAGCTTGTAGGCATATTTATAAAGTTTGTGATGTGAATATAAACTGACTCATTTGACATCATTACGATTTGTGCAAATGATCTATGGAACATGACGCTAACTAGAGACTCAACAACAACCCGTGAGTTTAAGATTCTTTCCTAATATGAGTTGAAACTGAGACTGTAATATAACAGAAGGTGAAGAACTGAAAGTCTACATTCAGTTTTATTTATTTATTTATTTATTCATGTTCCATAGATCCAGCATATAAGAGAATTGAATGGATGTGGAACAAGTCCTAATTATACAAGAGAACAGTAGCCTATTAATAGCTATGTGGGGACGTAGAACCACTGGCTCTACCCCACAATGGTGCTCTATCCCCTGGCATCACTACAGACGATTCATTCGTACATCTATCTGGTGTTCCCACTGATTCCCAGATGATATAACAAGTGCAACTGTGGTTCTTGAATGGCCAACAATGTTCCCATTGTTTCAACAACAGTCAAACCAGGGCTTGTTACCTCTCGCCAAATGGACGAACACACTAAATTGCAAATCAGGTACAATGTTATCAGTGAAGGTGGTGAGATGAAGCCTGCCACTCCCTTAATTAAGTGTGCTTCATCAACAGTGACCACACACTGTGAACAATGGCTGCCTGACGCCATCCGCACCTCCCACCTAACAAGTGCTACTAATATACTAATCAGTGACAGTGTTAATGGACTACACCACACTTATTTTCATTCTAATGACTCAGCACATATCGACATTCCGTGTGCAATGTACCAAATTACAGACAACCTCCAGAATATCGGAATTGTTGACAAACAATCGCCACCATGTATGACCACCTTCCGTTGCAGAGAACCAATATTTATGGGTTATTGCGGACAAATCCATCCTACAAGTGATCTTCCTGTGCTAGACTATGTTTTTTCATGGCCTAAGTCCTGAACTTTACATTCCGTGCGATACCGTACATCACCCCGGTGACATCACACTTGTTATGGCAGCGCCGCAACCTGTGGCACGTCATCACGATGACGTCACACTGACAACAGCTGCACTGCACTCTGGGACACACCTGCCATGTGACAACAAGCAGGCACACCGTGTTTACCTGCAACTACGCAAGTTTTTCACACCTCATGACCACAGCACATCAATACAGTGAGCATGACCGCAACTACAACCCACAAACTGTGGGAACACAAGGATTACCTACAACTGCCACCGTGTTGGGTGGCCTACACCGATGCACCATCCACCACGATTGCCACAAACCAGGACCTGTCTAACGTGCCGCATTCCCCATTTCCCCCACTATGACACCATCCTCCGTGACGCCGATGCACCTACGTGGCTACTGCACTGCGACCCCAGCTGCCGCCTCTTCCAGTGCCACTAGACAGTGTTCATGAACCTGCACCATATACTTCGCACGACTACAACAACCTCTTACAGGTCCCAGCCCCTCACCACCAGGCAGGTTACCACTGGCCACACACTAAATTACATCTGCCACCGCTAGAAGTTGATTCTCCGCAAGCATGGTTCGCACTTTGCGAGTGCGTGATGCAGTCGACCGGGATCACAGACAACCATGACAAGTTTTTGGTGCATTTGAACCATCTCCACACCAACACCGATCTTATCAGCGAGCTCCTATTGCATGCACCAACCACTGACAGATATCATACAGTGAAGATGCGCATACTACAGTGCCTGTTGCATTACCCTGAACAACAACTCCACCTAACCATTGCTGAGATGTCGCTGGGCCACGATACCTCATCAGTGGTGTGGGGCAGGTTACACCTCCAAATCGACACAAACCTCTTACCAGATCATGCACTCTGGTCACTGTGGCTTCTCAAGCTGCCTGAAAACATACAGACGGCCATGCTAATGCATGAGGACAAACTGCTGGAAACACGGTTATGCCTTGCCAGCTGCATGCTTGCCCTCACATAACATCATGCCTTGATAAACACTCACATCATCTCTGGCACCGATGTCAACACCTGTTACATCTACAGCCAGCCCAGGCTAGACTGCACACCGGCTGCACCCGCGGAGACCACCATGCAGCACCCACTGTGGCCAACTGACAGTCACCGGGCTACTCTGGCTTCAGCTGAGCCCTTCCACACTGTGCCCTCAACAGCCTCACAAGAGACCAACTATCAGATACCACGATAGACCCAGGCACCACGTTTGTTGTGCATGTAAACAACTACCTGCCACATACACGCACAGCCATTGACCCACGCCTAACCATCACAACAACTCACCTGGCCAGGATGCTGCGCCTGCTTGACTGCACCATCCCTTCTGGTTCTACGCACAGTTTGGTTCCAACGCAAGCCGGTGTTGTCCATACTGCAGCTACCCAAATTTGCACAGCGGCCTTTACAGGTACATCAGGTCATTCCCCTGCTTCAAGCCACCTCGCTACGAAACCTGACAACACTCATCATATTCTGTGTCTATATTACAATGGCGTGCAGATCTTTGTCTATAACAACCATCTTAGAGCATACTTCCCAATCGACATAGGTGCCAACATTAGCACACTGCCATCTCAGCTGGCACTGAGGAAATGTACACCATCCACTACACAACTATGTGCTCGAACAATTCAGAGGTTCCCTTGATAGGCACAGCCTTTATCACAGTTCAACTGGAGAACCACACCTCTCACCTATGGACATTTTTTGTGGTCAACACGACAGAGCCAGCATTGGGGGCAGATTTTTTGAGGCATTATAACCCTCTGACAGACCTGGGTAGGGCCTTACTAATACATCATGACAGCCGCATGCCAATCACTGGAGTAAATAGTGAACACCTACTGATGGACGAGGCTCTGTCACTTCCCCCTTACACCTCCAAAACATTACTGGACTTCACGCTAAAGTGCCAGGCATTGTTTGAGGAGCTTAAAACCACAAATAGTGTGCACACTGACTTCCACCGCACCAATGCCAGCTCACAAGCAGTTAACGAACACCACCGCAACTGCTGCTCCGAGCTCACAGCACAACTGCACATCACACAGCAACAGTTGTCGTCACAGCAGCCTGACCGAGATGCTGCCAGGCCTTCAGAACCACAGGTCAGTTCAGTGCCTCTTAACTTCTGGTGATGATGCTCTAGTGAGTAGGCCGTGCGAAAACAGTGATATTGATATCATGAGCAGGTCGAGTGTAAACAGTGACATTGCCTCCATGAGCAGATCATATGCCTCACGTGCTATTCCACAGCAGCCCCATAAAAAGAATAATATTGTACGTGATGGTACTGTACACAGAGGATCATACAAACATACCGCCGTTTGAGTCTCGTACATATTCCCGTATGGAGGACATAGTGATAGACATCCCTGGAGTTGTGAAGCAGCTGAATGGGTTGAAAATAAATAAATCGCCAGGTCCTGATGGGATTCCAATTCGGTTTTACAGAGAGTACTCTACTGCATTGCCTCCTTACTGCCATTTATCGTGAATCTCTTGCCCAACATAAAGTCCCGAGCGACTGGAAAAAAGCGCAGGACGGATCCTCAAAATTACAGGCCAATATCCTTAACATCAGTTTGTTGCAGGATTCTCGAACATATTCTCAGTTCGAATATAGTGAATTTCCCTGAGACAGAGAAGTTGCTGCCCATGCTTCAGCACGGCTTTAGAAAGCATCGCTCCTGCGAAACGCACTCGCCCTTTTTTCACATGATATCTTGCGAACCATGGATGAAAGTTATCAGACGGATGTCATATTCCTTGACTTCCGGAAAGCATTTGTCTTGGTGCCCCACTGCAAACTCCTAACCAAGGTGCGAGCATATGAGATTGGTTCCCAAGTATGTGAGTGGCTCGAAGACTTCTTAAGTAATAGAACCCAGTACGTTGTCCTTGATGGTGAGTGTTCATCGGAGGTGAGGATATCATCTGGAGTGCCCCAGGGAAGTGTGGTAGGTCTGCTGTTGTTTTCTATCTACATAAATGATCTTTTATTTAGGGTGGATAGGAATGTGCGGCTGTTTGCTGATGATGCTGTGGTGTACAGGAAGGTGTCGTCGTTGAGTGACTGTAGGAGGATACAAGATGACTTGGACAGGATTTGTTTACGGCATAAAGAATGGCAGCTAACTCTAAATATAGATAAATGTAAATTAATGCAGATGAATAGGAAAAAGAATCCTGTAATATTTGAATACTCAATTAGTAGTGTAGTGCTTGACACAGTCACGTCGGTTAAATATTTGGGCGTAACATTGCACAGCGATATGAAGTGGGACAAGCATGTAATGGCAGTTGTGGGGAAGGCTGATAGTCGTCTTCAGTTCATTGGTAGAATTTTGGGAAGATGGGGTTCATCTGTAAAGGAGACCGCTTATAAAACACTAATACGACCTATTCTTGAGTACTGCTCGAGTGTTTGGGATCCCTATCAGGTCGGATTGAGGGAGGACATACAAGCAATTCAGAGGCGGGCTGCTAGATTTGTTACTGGTAGGTTTGATCATCACGCAAGTGTTACGGAAATGCTTCAGGAAGTCGGGTGGGAGTCTCTAGAGGAAAGGAGGTGTTCTTTTCGTGAATCCCTACTGAGGAAATTTAGAGAACCAGCATTTGAGGCTGAATGCAGTACAGTTTTACTGCTGCCAACTTACATCTCGCAGAAAGACCACAAAGATAAGATAAGAGAGATTAGGGCTCGTACAGAGGCATATAGGCAGTCATTTTTCCCTCATTCTGTTTGGGAGTGGAACAGGGAGAGAAGCTAGTTGTGGTACGAGGTACCCTCCGCCACGGACCGTATGGTGGATTACGGAGTATGTTTGTAGATGTAGATGTAATACTACCCCTGGCCCACCGGTCTGACACGGCCCCATCGCTTCGCGCCTCACAAACTAAAGACGGCCAAGGGTGCAATCGAGGAACAGTTACATGAGGGCACCATCAGGCCATCAGACAGTGTGTGGGCCTCAGCGATTACTATGAGAATGAAAACAATAAAATGTAGAAACTGTGTAGGAACTTACAGACATTGGAACGTGCACACCATCATTGATAATTACCCCATACCCAATATTGAGGACTTCTCCCAGGAACTGACTGGTGCAGTCATAATTAGCATGACCAACTGCAAAAGAACTTATTCGTAGATCCCAATGGCCACAGAGGACATCCCAAAGACAGCAATAATTACACCATTTAGCCTATTGATTTCCTCTTTATGCCCTTCAGACTAAAGAATGCAGCCCAGACTTGGCAATGGTTCAATGATGGCTTGTTTTTTACCACGCCCTTTTGCTATTGTTACTTGGATGATGAAATTATCTTCTCACAAGCAACTCAGTATCATGAGAAATAACCTCCAAGCAGTACTCAACAAACTAGCATGACATCGTGTTGTGGTAAACGAGAACAAATGCCAACTCCAGCAAATATGTGTTACATTCATAGGCCACCTTGTTGACGCTTCAGGCATCCACCCCAGCCCAGAAAAGACAGGGCAAATCCGTAACCTACCACCCCCAACAGACTATCAAGAGTTACAGCGTTTTTTAGGGGTTTTACTGACAACATCTCCCCCATGCCGCAGAAACACTTCTGGCACACACGGAGTCACTCCGCAGCAAGAACATGGCAGGCAAACGTAAGCTCACTTTGACTTCTGATATGCAAGCAACTTTTGAGAACATCAAAACTGAGTTCGCTGAGACCTTCACCCTGGCACTTCCATCACTGAATGCCCATATGGTTATAACGGCCAACACCAGTGACCAAGCAATTGGTGTGGTGCTAACAACAGGAAGTCCCCGGTGCAACCCAACCCCTAAGGTTGTTCTCATGGAAATTTACCGACTCCCATAAAATGTGAACAGCCTTCAAATGTGAGCTTTCGGTGATACACAAGGTGGTTCAGTACTTCTGAGACGACATCAAGGACCGGTTAATTACTGTCTACACAGACCACCACCATCTGGCTGATGCTTTTAAAAGCCCACCAGCCAATACCTCCCCTCAATGATTCCACCATCTGGACTTGATTCCACAATAGACTACGGACGTCCGCTATGTACGGGTAGCAGAAAACACAGTGGCTGACTACCTCTCATGACTCGCTGCCACATTGGCACACCTTGACTTTGACCACCTAATGGAGGCACAAGCAACTGACACCGACCTTCTAAACCTGCTATCTGGACACACAACGGGCCTACAGCTCAAGCAGTGCACCTTCGCAGGCACAACCAAACTAGTTTGGTGCGACATATCCCAGGGTAGGCAAACACCGGTCATCCCACAGAATTTCAGGAAGGCAGTTTTTGACATCCTCCACAACTTGTCTCACCCCAGAGTACGCCCATACTCATTATACGTATGCTTTAGCGATGACCATTGATATTGCTGGTACTTTCGATAACCTGTGGTGCCCATCTTTCTTTGGTCGCCATAAGGATCTGGAGTGTCCAGAAGTGCTGTATAATTGCCTGAGAGATTATTGTCATGGCCAATATGCTTCTTTAACATGCCCAGGAAAGAAAATAACAAAGACAATAACAAAAGTCTGTCCGCAGGGAGTAGTGTGTGGTCCAGAGTTTTGGGATGTAGCACTGGAGCCCATACTACAGAAGTTACATGATAGCAGTAACATAAGCAGACTGGTAGCATTTACAGATGATGTGCTGTTCATTCCAAATGGTGACTCTGAAAGAATTACAGAAGATAAGTGTAATGTGATGCTCCACAAACTTGATGGCTGGTGCCAAAGTGTTAAACTGTCACTAGCACACCACAAAACAATGTACCTCCTGCTAAAACGGAACTTAATAAGAAACCCTAAAATAAAATTAAATGATGTAATGATTAGGACAAGTGCAGTAACAAGATATCTAGGGGTATTTCAGGATAAACATCATAACTTCACATATCATGTAGAGGAAACAGACAGGAAAGGTACCAGCGTAATGAATAAAACTATAATCATTGCAAATGGACAATTTTGGCTTCCATTGAAAACAATCAGATTATACCACCAATCTATATTAGCATCAGTTATGGGATATGGTGCGGGTGTCTGGGCTCATGGATTGCAGATAGTGAAGTCAGTCTCAATAGTGAGAAGAGTTCAACAAGGCATGCTCCTAAGATTAACGGGCACCCACTGCACTACCCCAAATGAGGCTTTGTAACTAATTCTAGGAATATGCCCACTGGACTTGGAAATTAGGAAAAGGGGAGCCTTTTACTGGTTAAAGAAAGGCGATCAAATGGAAGTACAAGTGTGCTTGGATCTGAGACCAATTCAAAAATAAGCAATAAAAGATTGTATTTACAACTTTGACACTGGCAGGAGAATATATGAATTTCTCTCTAGCATTAGGGAGAGATTAAAAATGAGATTTCTTAACTCATCAAGTGGCCTGATACGTTACCTGACTGGCCATGGCCCTTATGCCCTGTATCTATACAAAACCAGAAGACAGATTAATGATAGCTGCACGTGTGGCAGTGTGGGCACACCAGAACACAATATTGTGGGACTGCATGCTCTATGAAGATACAATAGGTAATGGATGTCAGGTATTAAGGATAAGGGATCCCAAAGCATCACTAATGAGAGTCGACTTCGCACATCTTGGATGATACTCCAGCCATAGTATCCAGGAAGGTCAAGGAAGAGTTTGCAAGGCATTCACCCATAAGTCATCATGCTGCTGTCTAGGCTAGACAACATACTCAGCAGACAGAGAGAAGATGACTTAGGTTGGTGACCACTGAGTGAAACGTTGTCCCAAGAATCTATATTGCATTGGTGCAAGTGGTCATGGAAGTGCGGACTTTAAGAAGTAACAGTGATGGGTGGAATTACTCGCTACAGTGGAAACACTGCCGACATGCTGCCTGACATCCAAGGAATCCAGCAGACTATGGATGTTGACCAGGGTACCACGAGGGCAGATCCAATAGCAGAAAGAACCATCCACAAATTAAATGCACCAAAATAAATGAACAAACAGAGAACAAATTCTGTAGTGTTTGTAGTAGATTAGTAGCTGTGTAACTTGTTAAGGTTTTTAATGTAGTTTTGTAACAGTAGAAACAGTTGTTGTTCTTTTTTTTAATCTCTCTTTTTTTTAAAATAGGTATCAGAAATAAATAATTAATACATAACTTCTAACTCTCCAAGGGAATGTGATTTGTATCACCTTTTTTAGATAACAGGCTGTAATTATGAAAAATAGAATTACGAAGAATAAATAAATAAATAAATATCAGTACTGACTCAACCTGAAAGGTATGTGGAGGGGCCTCAAACAACTTGAAAAGAAGAGAGAAACATTTACGTAATAGAAGCAGAAAAATTAAATGATGAACAAGAAGACCTATTAGAAAAACGTGTTATAATGAAAGATAAGCCAATAATCACTCCTATAATAAATGTTAAAATATGCGGGCATATGATTAAATCATTAGTCAACCTAGGAAGCCAGCTGTGTACAATAGCAAACAATGTGCGTAACAAATTACTGAAATCAGGAGATGAAATACTGACTTTACTGGTCAGTGGATCCAAAATAAAAGCTGTAGGTGAGTAAGGGAAAACAATTAACTGTCAGGTAATGCTGCAGCACGAAACAGAAGGAGAATCATATTGAATGGACACTGCAGTCATGCTAATTTGCAAGAGAACGTTACTATAGGCTCCAATTGGTTGACGGACACAATGCAGAGATAGGTTATGGCAGAAATGAAATGTGGAGGATGGAGAAAAAAGTAGAATTTAATGACAAAACAGTAGATTGAAACAAGGTTTCTTCCATGTATACTGATCATAGTAATTGGAAAGTACAGAGAAGTTTTAGGAAAAAAGATTGGGAATAAGAAAAAGCGCGCCATATTCCATAAAAATAAAGCCTCATTTAACCACATTTTAATGCATTGTATCCTGTTCCACATGCCAGAAAAGTAGTAGAATAAGAATTACAAAAAATGCTGAGTACAGGAATAACAGAGAGGGCTCAGAGGCAGTACAATAGCCCATTAGCCATTGTGGAAAAGAGAAATGGAAATGTGAGGCTTGCTTTGGACACAAGGCAATGCCCCAATGTATTTGAACCAGAAGGGACTGATCATTAAGCACAAGCTTATACAATAATTTGAGGGAGCAAGAATATTTATGTCTTGATTTATGATCTGGGTCATCAAGTCCTGCTGGACCCAGAATCGAGGCTGTCTAAGTTCTATATGAAAGAAGATGTTACCAATACAGAGTGCTACCTCTTGGACTGAATGTATTGGTATCAGCTTCTATCAGGACAGTAGACCAAGTGCTAGGGTAAAAATTAGCAGTTATGCGGACGATATATTGATAGCACATGAAACATGGGAGGAACACATACAGACATTAGAAGAAATATTAGAAAAGTTTAACTTGCACGTCAAAGACTCAATGTTTCAAAAATCAGAATTTGGAAGACTGGAGACACCTTTCCTATGACACATAATTGGGCTAGAAGAGATATAACCTGATGCGGAAAATCTGGTAGCCATAAGAGATTTTCAGATACCAAGAAATAGGAAGCAGTTAAGAAATTTTTTAGGCCTCTGAGCATTCAGTGATGTACAAACTATAAATAGTGTGATGCTGGACAGATTACTGAAGAAAAACAATGCATGGTTTTGGACAGTAGAATTTATGACAGATTTTGAGAAAATGAAACAAAAGCTCCATAATGATCCAATATTGACCAATACAGATAAGACAGAAACATTCTATCTAGCTTTTGATGCATCAGATTATGGTCTTAAGGTCCACTTATATCAAAAGGAAGAAGATGGTAAGTAAGTGACCAAAACAGTTGTCTTTGGTAGTCAGGTATAATGTCCAGGTACTATCTGGCAGAGTGAAAAGCAGTTGTTACAAGAGATCATAAGACCTTGTCATTTTTGTTAACATGTTGACTTTGGCACAGCAGATTGATGAGGTGGATGTTTGCAAGAATTTGATTTTGATATTCACTATGTGCCAGACACACAACAAATAGTGCCAGATGCACTACATTTGCCTTTAGGTCTCAAGAACAAATCAACACCACCTCAGACAAGGGAAACTAGTATTTGTCTTATAAAAGAGGTTACACGTGTAGGGGTAGGAAGAAAGATAAAAAAAATTCAGGAGAGACCAAAACAATGACGAAGAGCTAGTGCTGATGAAGAGAAAATACAACAGTCCCAGTGAAGATAGAATCAAAACATATTACCTTGTGTACAATGGTGTATTGTACTTCAGAAACAATGCAAATGAAGATCAATAAAGAGTGTGTATCCCAGAACAAGGTATAGAAACAAGCTGCAGGCATTTTAGTCCAAAAAATTTATGGAAAAGCTTCAATGAGATTGTTAGTTTAGAATATGGCTAGTCGAATAAGGAAATTATTGGAGAGTTGTGAGATACAGCTGGAAACAAAATGTAGTACACCTGGAGAGATGATGTCAATTTTGACATGATGACATATGCCACCTGGGGTATAGTAGATATACTGATAATGGTTTCAACATTGGCCACCAACGGATAGTGTAGTAGCATAACTACCAGAGCACTATCTATGTCAATCCTTCAATAAGTAACAAACACAGCCAGAATGCTCAGTGTGGAGGAATCGTGAAGCAAGCAGGCAACTATGCCATGGAGACAGACTTGTTCATCCTACAGCCAACTGAACGAGTTTGAAAGGAGTCAAATTGTGGCCTTCCAAGTAGAGGGGTGGTCCCTTTGGGGACCTGCCACACAAGTTGTATGTGCTGAATCAGCTGTGCAACAACGCTGGTATCAGTGGTCACGTTAACATTTTCACACCCGTGGACTAGGTACTGGATGTCCATGCAGCACAGATGCCCACCAGCATCATCATATGGTAAGGGTAGCAGTGGCAGATCGTACAGCTACAACAGCACAGAGAAGAGGGCTTATGAGCCTAGATGCGTCAACTGTTCTGGTTATTAGAAGCAGGATTACGAGCATGCCCAGCTCTAGCCTGTTTTCTGTTCATGCCACAGTATCAACATGCATGGTTTGACTAGTGCTGTCAGAGGAACACCTGGAAGATGGAATGGTGCACCGAGGTCGTCAGCAATGAAGGCAGATTCTCCCTGCATGCAAGTGATGGTTGTTTGCCTGTACAACATAGACATGGAGAGGATGGTCTTGTACAGTGCATCTGTCCAAGACATACTGGTCCCACCCCAGACCTTATGGTATGGGGTGCAATAAGCTACAACTCTCTTTCACCTTTGGTGTTTTGGAAGGGATGATAACCACTTCTCGGTGCATGCAGCATGTTGTTACACCCGTTCTTTTGCTGTTCTTGCAACAACTTCAGCATGCTCTGCAAGACGTGCAGCAACTTCCCTGGTGCGACTTGTCTCTGACTGAGCATCTGTGGGATAGGATGGGACGAGACAACAGCCCTGTAGGCATCTCAACACGCGATATCAGCACATTACTCAACATTTCACCGTGAGTAATAGTCGCTGGAGATCTGAACGCAAAACACCCAGAATGGAATTCACGCATACGAAATCCAACGGCAAAAAACTATACGAACATTCACTAGGCAGAAACTACATTATACTAGCGCTGACTGAACCGACGCACATTCCCTATCAGAGGGGACACAGGCCAGACGTGATAGACATGGCCCTCATCAAGGGCATTACAGTGACACTCAATGTTGCCGTTGAAAACGATCTGCCCTCAAACCACTAACCTGTAATACTATACATTGAGGAAACACTGCAGCACATGGAACAACGCAGGATGTTGGACTACGGGCGTGCGAATTGGACATTGTTCAAGCAAACACTCGATAGCCACATCCCACCTATACACGAAATTAATGAAACAGCACAAATTGACGAGGCAGTAGAAACCCTCACTAACGCCGTCCAGGACGCAATGGCAGGCACCATACCTTATCGCACCTCACAACAACGCAGTGTGGCCCTGCCCCAGGAAATCCTGGGCCTAATCTCAATGAGGAATCGCCTCAGGAGACAATGGCAGCGCACCAGGCGTCCGTACTTCAAACGGCACATTAACAGACTACAGGGCATCATACACGATAAAATACAAACACGTAGAACACAACAGTGGAACCAAAAACTCGAAGGGCTGGACACCCCATGACCTGGCGTGTGGCAACTAGCCCGACACTTCACCAGGGAGAAAATATACGCCCCAACACTTCAAGGGCCTGACGGACCTGCATACTCAGCGGAAGAGAAAGCAGAACTAATGGCCTGAACACTCACAGCGTCATTCACACCGAACCTGGTACCATCAGATCCAGTGTTCACACTTGCTACTGACCAAGAGGTTACACGCATTCTAGCCCAACCATCGCGCGACGACATTCGACATGCTAGCACAGCCGAAGTCTCCTGGGCTATAATGCATTCCGCTGTTAGGAAAGGCCCTGGTCATGATGGCATTCAAAACCGTGTCCTCCAGGAGTTCACGGATAAAGCAACTGAGTACCTAACACACATAACGAATGCCATACTAAATCACCAACACTTCCCCGCCTTTTGGAAGACGGCCAAGGTCCTGATGTTCAGGAAGCCGGGGAAAGACCACAGCCTCCCACAAAATTACTGACCCATCAGCCTTCTGAGCTCGCTCAGTAAGATTGTTGAGAAGGTGATCCTCAAACGCATCACTAGGCACTGCATAACAAATGAAATCCTGAGACCAGAGCAATTCGGCTTCAGGAATCACCACTCCACAACACAACAACTCCTACGGGTCGTTGAACATATAACACATGGCTTCAACATAAACAAGGCTACAGGGGCAGTGTTCCTGGACATCGAAAAGGCTTTCGACCGTCTATGGCACAACGGCCTCATCCGCAAACTCAGCGATGCGGGATTCCCCGACGGGCTGCTGCGTCTAATACACTCATACCTCACAGACAGGAGTTTCACCACTGACGTGCAGGGAAAACAATCAACACGACACGGTATACATGCGGGAGGACCCCAGGGAAGCATCCTAGGGCCCCTACTGTTTAACCTCTACATAAACGATCTCCCAACCACACACAACACAATGATGGCAATCTACGCGGATGACACAGCCATCCTTGCGCAAGATTGGAAACCGTCAAACATTACGTCACGCCTACAGACTGCATTCACAGTGGCCGAGCCTTGGTTGGAGAAATGGCGTGTTAGAATAAACGTCGACAAGTGCGAAGCTGTTCTGTTCACTAGAAGACTGAAGCAACTGCGCAAACACCGCTACTGCAGACCAATAACTCTACATGCACGTCCAATACGTTTCTGCGAGAAAGTCCAATACCTCGGTGTCTGGCTCAACCGGAAACTACTCTGGGGGGACCACATACAACACATGACCAACCGAGCTAGTGCGAGGCTCAAACAGCTCTATCCTATGCTCAACAGGCGTAGCACACTGAACAGAAGGGTGTCGAGGTCCATGTACATGACACTTATCCGACCCCTGATGACGTACGCATCTCCTGTCTGGGGATACGCTGCACCTACATGCCTGCGCCGTCTGCAGCTCATACAAAACAAAGTACTCAAAATCATAAGCAATGCTCCACGATACACACGCATCGCGGACCTTAACCGGGAATACCGACTTGAGACTCTCACGGAGGTAATCCACACACTCACCACAAGACTATACAGAAACTCCAGACATTCGCAGAGCCCGTTTATTCTGAATCTGGGGAACTACGACCACAACCATAGATGGAAACATAAAAGACCAAAAGACATACTTGTAAGGACATAACATCTATCGCCAAGCATACGCAAACATAACGGCACAGGTGAGCCCCTGTTAAACAGACACCATTGCTGGATATCCAGCTGAAATACACTGCCGAATAACTGGCACCACACAGGGAAGCCGTACCGTACACTGCATGAAAACAAGCTCCACACATCCCCCACACAGTGAGATGATCTATGGCCGATCTCCCACTACTGTATAACGATCTTGATTGTTCCAGGAAAGTAGCAGCTGCAGCAACTGGGACACATCGCCATCGCTTGTTGCGGTAATGATGCATGATACCTATACTAACAAATCCAACCTTGCATGAGCTATCGCAGCTAGTAAGCCACTACTGCTCTTACTACCCATCCCACTGTCACAGAGGTTTTTTTCCCACGGCACGAGCCATGGCACTTTTTTCCCTCTGCTCTTCAAATCGCTACCCTCACTCGCGTTTCGTCCACTATCTATCACCTCATGGACCGTGTTAATGCGTAGTCTTACCCAGACGCATGGATAACATTACAGCCCAGCATCCTGTGTTCCACTTACTAGATAACTGACATGTTTACGGAGGTGACAGTAGAACTTTTGGTTTGGTCACCATGTTGGTGCGGGTGTGGAGGGGCCCTATCTCTTTTTTTGGGACAAGAAGTGACTTGCAAGACTTGTCACCCAACACCTCTTTCAAAATTACGTGAACAGGTTGAGCAGGCATGGCATAATGTGTCCTAGGACAGTATTCCCCATCTGTATGATCGACTGGATGCCAGAGCCAGTGCCTGCATTGCTGCCTGTGGAAGCTACACCACATACTAAATACAGATGTTTCACCAAGAATCAATATCTGCTATCCCATAATTGCTTGTGCTATTGATCTGTAAATGTAATCATTTCAAGTACTCCATATGCACTGTTGTAACAATAAATCTTGAGTGAACTGGAAACCTCTAAAAGAGTGTAGTAATTTTTTTTCCAGCACTGTATGACAAGAAACGAAAAGTACTGTGTACAACACAAAGGATTTATGGATGCTACACTGTCAAAACCACAAAAAGAAACAGTCACAGTGGACTGTCTAGAGCCCCTTCCAAAATCTAGCAGGTGAGTAACTTATTTATTGGTGGCAACTGAGCAGTTTTTATGTTATGTACAGTTGTAGCCACTAAGGAAAGCCACTGATATCTAGATGACAGAGAAGATAGCCAAAGACTACTTCGAGATATAGGCCTGCTTCAAATCTGCCCGAATCTTTAACGTCTAGTAAGGTCATCCAAAGACCAGTATCAGTTGCAAAGCAATTTAGAAAAGATTGCTGTATGGTGTGGCAGGTGGCAGTTGACGCTAAATAACGAAAAGTGTGAGGTGATCCACATGAGTTTCAAAAGAAATCCATTGGAATTCGATTACTCGTTGTCAATTCAACTAAGTACCTGGATGTTAAAATTACGAACAACTTCAGTTGGAAAGACCACATAGATAATATTGTGGGGAAGGCGAGCCAAAGGTTGCGTTTCATTGGCAGGACACTTAGAAGATGCAACAAGTCCACTAAAGAGACAGCTTACACTACACTCGTTCGTCCTCTGTTAGACTATTGCTGCGCGGTGTGGGATCCTTACCAGGTGCGATTGACGGAGGACATCGAAAGGGTGCAAAAATGCGGAGCTCGTTTTGTATTATCATATAATAGGGGAGAGAGTGTGGCAGATATGATACGCAAGTTGGGATGGAAGTCATTAAAGCAAAGACGTTTTTCGTCGCGGCGAGATCTATTTACGAAATTTCAGTCACCTACTTTCTCTTCCAAATGCGAAAATATTTTGTTGAGCCCAACCTACATAGGTAGGAATGATCATCAAAATAAAGTAAGAGAAATCAGAGCTCGAACAGAAAGGTTTAGGTGTTTGTTTTTCCCGCGCGCTGTTCGGGAGTGGAATGGTAGAGAGATAGTATGATTGTGGTTCGATGAACCCTCTGTCAAGCACTTAAATGTGAATTGCAGAGTAATCACGTAGATGTAGAGTGATAAAGCAGATTAATAGATTATGTACAATATATTTCCACAACAGACATAGTAAGGTCATTAGAGACGGAGCACAAGCTCGGGTTGGGGAAGGATGGGGAAGGAAATCGTCCGTGCCATTTCAATGGAACCATCCCGGCATTTGCCTGAAACAATTTAGGGAAATCACGGAAAACCTAAATCGGGATGGCTGGAGACGGGATTGAACCGTTGTCCTCCCGAATGCGAGTCCAGTGTGGTAACCACTGCGCCACCTCGCTCGGTGCATAGTAAAGGTCTGCAATGGATTAGACAGAAGGAAAAGATTGAGAGGGTTGAACAGACGCTTATTAAAAAAGCTGAAGCAAGAAAAAGACAGCATGATAAACTGGTGCAAGGTTGGGGATCTGGTGTTAATACATGCACATGCTCAGTCAAACATTGGAACTTTAGTGACATGGTAAGTACCATGGCAATGAACATATTGAGAGTGTAAACGACTAAGTTAATAGCGATCTGTCACTAGAGAAGAGGAGGCAGAGGAAATTTGAGAGTAAAATTAGTAGTGTTGAAGAAGTAATTAAGTGTAATATATGTAACTGTCAGTATTGAGCAGTGTCAATAATATATTGATATATTTGACTAAATTTTCTTCTATTTAAGTTTATGCATGTTTATAGTGACTCTTGTAATGGGCAGTGCTTAGAAATCAGAGTATACAAGGGCAGTTCAATAAGTAATGCAACACATTTTTTTTCTCTGCCAATTTTGGTTGAAAAAACCGGAAATTTCTTGTGGAATATTTTCAAGCATTCCCGCTTCGTCTCGTATAGTTTCATTGACTTCCGACAGGTGGCAGCGCTGTACGGAGCTGTTAAAATGGCGTCTGTAACGGATGTGCGTTGCAAACAACGGGCAGTGATCGAGTTTCTTTTGGCGGAAAACCAGGGCATCTCAGATATTCATAGGCGCTTGCAGAATGTCTACGGTGATCTGGCAGTGGACAAAAGCACGGTGAGTCGTTGGGCAAAGCGATGTCATCATTGCCACAAGGTCAAGCAAGACTGTCTGATCTCCCGCGTGTGGGCCGGCCGTGCACAGCTGTGACTCCTGCAATGGCGGAGCGTGCGAACACACTCGTTCAAGATGATCGACGGATCACCATCAAACAACTCAGTGCTCAACTTGACATCTCTGTTGGTAGTGCTGTCACAATTGTTCACCAGTTGGGATATTCAAAGGTTTGTTCCCGCCGGGTCCCTCGTTGTCTAACCGAACACCATAAAGAGCAAAGGAGAACCATCTGTGCGGAATTGCTTGCTCGTCATGTGGCTGAGGGTGACAATTTCTTGTCAAAGATTGTTACAGGCGATGAAACATGGGTTCATCACTTTGAACCTGAAACAAAACGGCAATCAATGGAGTGGCGCCACACCCACTCCCCTACCAAGAAAAAGTTTAAAGCCATACCCTCAGCCGGTAAAGCCATGGTTACAGTCTTCTGGGACGCTGAAGGGGTTATTCTGTTCGATGTCTTTCCCCATGGTCAAACGATCAACTCTGAAGTGTATTGTGCTACTCTTCAGAAATTGAAGAAACGACTTCAGCGTGTTCGTAGGCACAAAAATCTGAACGAACTTCTCCTTCTTCATGACAACGCAAGACCTCACACAAGTATTCGCACCCAAGAGGAGCTCACAAAACTTCAGTGGACTGTTCTTCCCTACAGCCCCGATCTCGCACTGTCGGATTTCCATATGTTTGGCCCAATGAAGGACGCAATCCGTGGGAGGCACTATGCAGATGATGAAGAAGTTATTGATGCAGTACGACGTTGGCTCCGACATCGACCAGTGGAATGGTACCGTGCAGGCATACAGGCCCTCATTTCAAGGTGGCGTAAGGCCGTAGCATTGAATGGAGATTACGTTGAAAAATAGTGTTGTGTAGCTAAAAGATTGGGGAATAACCTGGTGTATTTCAATGCTGAATAAAACAACCCCTGTTTCAGAAAAAAAATGTGTTGCATTACTTATTGAACTGCCCTCGTATGTAGTTTAATGACTTGAACTAAAATAAGTTACATCTGCCTAATATCGCATAGGGCCCCCACGAGCATGCAGAAGTGCTGGAACATGACATGGCATGGACTCGACTAACGTCTGAAGTAGTGCTGGAGGGAACTGACACTATGAATCTTGCAGGGCTGTCCATAAATGCATAGGAGTACAAGGGGTGGAGATCTCTTCTGAAGAGCACGTTGCAAGGCATCCCAGATATGCTCAATAATGTTCATGTCTGAGGAGTGTGGTGGCCACCGGAAGTGTTTAAGCTCAGAAGAGTGTTCCTGGAGCCCCTCTGTAGCAATTCTGGACATGTGGGGTGTAGCATTGTTCTGCTGGAATCGCCCACGTCCGACGGAATAATGCACAATGGACATGAATGGATGCTGGTTGTCAGACTGGATGCTTACGTAGTTGTCAACTGTCAGTGTCATATTTAGATGCATCAGGGGTCCCCTATCACTCAAACTGCACATGCCTCACACAATTACAGAGCCTCCACCAATTTGAACAGTCCCCTGCTGACATACAGGGTCTGTGGATTCATGACATTGTCTCCATACCCGTACACATCCATCCGAATGATACAATTTGAAACGAGACTCCTCTGAGCAGGCAACATGTTTCCAATCATCAACAGTCCAATGCCAGTGTTGACGGGCCCAGGTGAGGTGCAAAGCTTTGCGTCGTGCAGTCATCAAGAGTAGACGAGTGGGCCTTCGGCTCCATAAGCCCATATTGATGATGTTTTGTTGAATGGTTCACACACTGACATTTGTTGATGGCCCAGCATTGAAATATGCAGCAATTTGTGGAAGGGTTGCACTTCAGTCACACCAGGGTGTATACGGGGACAAAGAAAAAAATTCCCGGATTATTCCCGGATATCCCGTTTAAAAAATGCTTTTTCCCGGGCGAAAATACACTTTTTCTGTGCTAAGTGACAGTAGGTTTTCCGTAGATTTTCCGTCGGAACTGTAAAACTTATCAATCCTTTGAATGGTTAACGTTTTATATAATCGTGTAGAACTTCCCGGAAAAAAAAAGAGAAGACGGAGCAGAGAAGTTTTGGAGAGACTTTTAATAAAAAAGGAGAGAAGTTTTGGAAATACCTTTGATTTGCAGCAACATATACGCTGCATATTTTCGTATTACGAAAGTATAAATTCGAATTGCACCAAAAACAGCGCGTTAGTTTCCGGAACGTTGCAACCGAGGTTGCGATGTCCTTTAGTAAGCGAGTCATATCTCAAGCCACGAGATCTCGCCAGCCGAAGACAGCAGCTATTCATAGCACAGGACACGTGTTATAGTCAGCCAATAGCAAGATTACTGGTTACATAGCGCGAACACACAAGAGGAAAAGTTAACAGTTTACATAAATGTACACAGTACCGTATATCTACAAGAAATGCTAAGCTTCCACATATAATATTGGTCTCTAAGATTAACACGCTACAATAGAAGCTAAACTTTCACATGTAATATTGATCTTTTTTTGCGTGTGTTATACTTTAAGATACATCACACAAATGTGCCAGTTAATTTAAAATTGTGACATACATGCCTCGGCTCGAAATTCTTGTAAGTGGCTGGTCCTCAAACTGTTCAGTTTCGAACGCTCTGTGATTTAGATATCCATCCCACTTTCTCACACGTAACATAATTCATCATGCGTGAAAAGAAATTTACTTTGAAAGTAACGCTTTTCTAACCACCGTTCGCAATTCTGTTAGAAATAGATTCGATTTACCAGTTGCCAGAGAGCTCCAGAAAAAGCAATATTGTGCGTGTGCAATTGCAGTGGTGTAGGAAGCCCGCATGCTCGTGTGTATAAAGCACTAAGAGAGCTTACATTGCACCATAAAAGAAACAGGGCATCAGAGGATACTCCAACGAGCATCGAAATTTCGTAAACCATACTAAAATGCATAATTCGGCTTGAAGTGCAAATTGGCTTTTTCCAGATCCACAATGAAGTAGGTCCCATCTGATATTAAGCTTTTCAGTGTGGTTTTTGGGATGTAAATTTTCTTGGAGTACCAGTACTCTACGATCTCATATTTGGTTCTTTATTATGGCATAATGCCATACATGGCAGAAGATGATAACGTGCACTTGAAATTCAGCGAACAGATGGAACTAGCTAATACTGTAGAATGAAACACTTCGTTTCAAATAAAATGATTGCCTCGGCGGAAATTCTTTAGTAAACTTGCAAAAATAACTTCATTCTTCTGCAAGGCGATTAATGCTTGACTGCTACTAACTTGGAAAGAAAATAAAACAGAAACTGAAATTAATAATATATTTTTGCCCTCCGTAATTACGTGAATGTATTTTAATTCACTTGATAGCTCCCGGCCACAGAAATCCGTTTTGTTTTCATTTGACGTGGGAGCTGTACACGAAGAGAAGCATCGAAATCACTTAACTTAAACACGGGTCACGTAGGACTAACCCCCTCCCCACTACAACTCTGTGCAATCGCGAATCTGGCAGCTAGGGCGCGCGAGAAAAAATTTTCTCGCTTGCATCTGGCTGCTTGCTGCTACTACCGATACAGCTAACAGCCAAACTTCAAGTAGCAGGAGAAGGTACTGCTTAAACGCTGGCCAAATGCGCTGGCAACTGGTCAAACGAACCTAATGTGAACAGTTGTTACGTCATGCTCATAGCAAGCAGTTTATTGTTACGAAGAATTACAGTCTGCGGCCTACGGCCTTTGACATATTTTTGCTATCTGCAAACGCTTGTGCGGGCACGGTGTTTTGTTGTCGTAAATTGCACATTTCCTTTGCCACTAAATTTTTTCCCCCTCTCGTTTATATTTTATTGCTGCAGTACCAGTAGCAGGATACAATAACATTCTTTGCTAGTGAATCAATTCTGCAGTCAACATTACAAAAATTTAACTGAAAGCTAAAAGAATGAAAAATTCCCGGAATCCCGAAAAATTCCCGGTTTTCTCGGGTCGTTTACCCCCTGTACACTGAACAATTCTCTTCAGTTGTCGTTGGTGCCGTTCTTGCAGGATCTTTTTTCGGCCACATCTTTTATTGGATTCCTGATATTCATGGTACACTCATGAAATGGTTGTACGGGAAAATCCCCATTTCATCACTACCTCGGAGATGCTGTGTCCCATCACTCATGTGCCGACTATAGCACCATGTTCAAACTCAAAGCTTGATAACCTGCCATTGCAGCAGCAGTAACTGACATTGCAACTGCACCAGACACCTGTTGTCTTATATAGGCGTTGCTGACCACAGCGCCATATTCTGCCTGTTTACATACCTCTGTATTTGAATACAAATGCCTATACCCATTTCTTTGGCGCTTCAGTGTATTTTGACTGTTGTTTTAAAGCGCAGTGATTCAAAAGCTAGAAAGAGTGGCAGATGTAAGCGGCCGCAGAGAAATTACTAACAGAAGCTATGGCTGACACAGCCTGAGGTGCTGTTACGTGTCGAGAGCCACCGGAGCGAGGTACTGCATTTGACTGCAGAACAGTTCCACGAAGAGCAGCCTGGCTGTTGGGCAAGACTTCAGGCAGCGAATGAAGCAGCAGATGGGAAAGGGAGAATTCAGCAGTCAGATGGACAGCTTCAGTGAGAGCGAACAATGATCGTATCAGCTGACAACAGCAGGTGTGGGCCAGCTATCAGCAGCTTGTCTAGTTGTCATGTGGTGTAATGCAGCTCCAAACCAGGGCAGCGCGTGAGGAGTGAGTCTGCAGATCATCACAGCGATTTAAGTGTGTGCACGTATTCTATCTGGTAACCCAACGCTGTCCCCCTGTCTGTTTATCTCTGCTTATGAACGCAGAAAATTATTTTTTCCCTTATTTGTGATATTTTTCAGAAACTGAAATTTTCATTTATAATTGAGACTCGATTAACTGCATAAATCATTTGGATAATGGAAAATCTGGATAACTGAATGTATGAAGAAAAGAAATTTTTGTGTTATTAACGCTCATTGCCCATGTATGGTTAATTTTTAGGCAAGCTATCACATGGTTTTCTTTCTAGAGTGAACACAAAAAGTTAGATAATTATTCAAAACAAAAATAAAAACAGACTTACTAAAATAAACAAAAGTCAATGGTTATCAAGAGATTAAACAGTTTTGTACCTACTTTCTTAAAATTACTAAAACACTGCAACCTTAGTCATAATATACTTCGAAAAAGTCAGATAGGGTAGTCACTGTAGTTTTATTTTGTTTAAAATATTCAGTAATTGCCATTCAATGTAAATAATTTTTTCTCTTCATTGCTGCTATATTAGGAACTGATTTTGATTTTAGTAATCTCACAGTATCACTTTCTGATTTTTGAACTCTTTCAAAGTGGTTTCACGCCTTGACGTGCTTCTGCATGAGAAGGTCCTACACATCTACGTTTTTCTCTGTTTCGTCATCTTCCGTTTCTTGCTGTTTGTTTGCCCACAATATATTTTCAACGATTGCGTCATCCGACATGATCTAAAGACCTTTGTCATTATTGTCACAAGTCAGACACACTTTCATATCATCACCACGTTCCTGGCATATCTGTAGGTTTGTCGTTACCTCATTTATATCCCCCAAAAAGACTATTCTGTATCAGCTATTCTAATTTTTGTGCTCTCGTTTTAGTATTCTGTTTCCAGCTTTGTTCAAAGTCTTTCTTTCAGTCAAAGCCCGTACCTCCATAACTATGTAGCAACATATCTTTAAATTCATTTCCTTGGAAAATATCAAAAATACTACTACTATGTTACCTTCGTTGACAAAAGTTTTTTATACATAACGCCATTTTAGTGTTTCAACAACACTTTGATCCATTGGTAGTAGCAAGGATGTTGCAGTAAACATTACATTTTCTTTCTGTAACAGTTCAGCAATGGAGGGGTTGGTGCATTATGCAGTAAAAGCAGGACTTTTCCTTGTTTACCAGTTTCGGTTTTTTTTGTATTTTTTTTTAACTTCAGGGATAAAAGTGCTGTCATACCAGTCAATGAATGTTCATCCATGTGCTTTTTTTTTATTTTTATAAATCAAGTTACTCATTCTTTACTAGTTTTACATCCTGGAACTGAACTCACTCACCAAGATGCTAAAAATATGATCGTACTGATTCCAAAAGCCATCCGGTTTCATCAGCGTTGTAAACAAAGTCCAAGCCATAGTCATTTTCGTCCAATTCTTTTTTAAAACCATCTTTAAAAGAATTTGCTGCATCTGCATCAGCTGACTTTTTTCACCTTGCATTTCCAATTTGCAAATTCCACAACAAGATTTAAATCTGTACGAACATCCATTACGTGCCACAAACAATTCATCGCTACCTATTATTCAATTTCACTATAATGGCATTTTACAGGGTAAAGAACCACATATCTTTTGCCCAGTTGTCCGTTTCTGCAAAACCCAACAATTCATAAACTTCTTCCAAAAGTTCATTTTTCGGTTTCTTCTTCACTTTTTGATAGTTATTCCCGCCTTCACTATCAAGTTTGCTATTGTACTTCAGAAACTAATCGGTATTCTTCTTAATGTCGCTTATTGAATAAGTAGGTGTCAGCTATCGTATGACCAGTTTCCTCTTTTTTTTTTTAATGACTCAATGTTTATTTTATCTTTAAGCACTTGGATATTTTTAAGCACAGATGCGACATGACGGCACCAGCGTAGCAACTCAAACAATAATGATATAGCAGCAAGTTATGTCCTTAGAATGTAACATGCCGTGTCTTTCAGTTACATGTTATTCATATGTAAACTCAGTTCTTAGCTATGGCATTCTTTTTTGGGGGAACAAACGCACAAAACATGAACACAATTTTCAAACTCCAGAAAAGAGCCATAAGAATAATAACCAAAAATACTAGTCGAGCTCATTGTAAAGATCTGTTCAAAACACTGGGGATTTTAACTGCTCCACGTGAATACATTTACCTGTCAGTTGTACATATCAAAAATAAAATTGGTAATTACTGCACAAACCGGGCGCGGTTGGGCCACCCTCTCCCCCAAGGGGCGTGGCGGGCTCAGCGGCGTTCGTGGCGCACGAGGCGGAGGGTAAATGTGAAGGCTGGCCGTGTGGCATCGCCCGCTCTGCCTGTGAGTGGATATGTGGCTGCTCCTTCAACAAGGTCCGAGCATGCACACGGGGGGAGGGGTTTATTAGTTATTGGGAGCTCCAACGTTAGGCGGGTGATGGAGCCTCTTAGGGAAATAGCGGAAAGGTCGGGGAAGAAGGCCAGTGTTCACTCTGTCTGCTTGCCGGGGGGTCTCATCCGAGATGTGGAGGCGGCCTTGCCGGCGGCGATAGAGAGCACTGGGTGCACCCGTCTGCAAATTGTTGCTCATGTCGGCATCAATGACTCCTGCCGTCTGGGTTCAGAGGTCATCCTCAGTTCGCACAGGCGGTTGGCGGAATTGGTGAAGGCGGAAAGCCTCGCTCGCGGGGTGGAATCAGAGCTAAATACTTGTAGTATTGTTCCTAGAACCGATCGCGGTCCTCTGGTTTGGAGCCAAGTGGAAGGCTTAAACCAGAGGCTCAGACGATTCTGCGGTGATCTTGGGTGCAAATTTCTCGACCTCCGCTATCGGGTGGAGAAATGTAGGGTCCCCCTGAATAGGTCAGGTGTGCACTACACGCCGGAAGCGGCTACAAGGGTAGCGGAGTACGTGTGGAGTGCACATGGGGGTTTTTTAGGTTAGAGAAATCCCTCCCTAGGCCCGACAAGACGCCTCCTGAGATGCGGCAAGGTAGGAGTAGGCAAAATGCAACAGGGAATAACAATATTAATGTGCTAATAGTAAACTGCATGAGCGTCTATAGAAAGGTCCCAGAACTGCTCTCATTAATAAACAGTACTAGAGACAGGAAGTTGGCTGAAACCAGACGTAAACAGTAATGAAATCCTAAACTCAGATTGGAATGTATACCGCAGAGACAGGCTGGACAGTGAAGGGGGAGGCGTGTTTATAGCGATAAGAAGTGCAATAGTATCGAAGGAAACTGACGGAGATCCGAAATGTGAAATGATTTGGGTAAAGGTCACGGTTAAAGCAGGCTCAGACATGGTAATTGGATGTCTCTATAGGGCCCCTGGCTCAGCAGCTGTTGTGGCTGAGCACCTGAAGGATAATTTGGAAAATATTTCAAGTAGATTTCCCCACCATGTTATAGTTCTGGGTGGAGATTTTAATTTGCCGGATATAGACTGGAAGACTCAAACGTTCATAACGGGTGGCAGGGACAAAGAATCCAGTGAAATTTTTTTGGGTGCTTTATCTGAAAACTACCTTGAGCAGTTAAACAGAGGACCGACTCGTGGCGATAACATATTAGACCTTCTGGTGACAAACAGCCCCGAACTATTTGGAACAGTTAATGCAGAACGGGGAATCAGCGATCATAAAGCGGTTACGGCATCGTTGATTTCAGCCGTAAATAGAAATATTAAAAAAGGTAGGAAGATTTTTCTGTTTAGCAAAAGTGATAAAAAGCAGATTACAGAGTACCTGACGGCTCAACACAAAAGTTTTGTCTCAAGTACAGATAGTGTTGAGGATCAGTGGGCAAAGTTCAAAACCATCGTACAATATGCGTTAGATGAGTATGTGCCAAGCAAGATCATAAGAGATGGAAAAGAGCCACCTTGGTACAACAACCGAGTTAGGAAACTGCTGCGGAAGCAAAGGGAACTTCACAGCAAACATAAACATAGCCAAAGCCTTGCAGACAAACAAAAATTACGTGAAGCGAAATGTAGTGTGAGGAGGGCTATGCGAGAGGCGTTCAATGAATTCGAAAGTAAAGTTCTATGTACTGACTTGGCAGAAAATCCTAAGAAATTTTGGTCTTATGTCAAAGCGGTGAGTGGATCAAAACAAAATGTCCAGACACTCTGTGACCAAAATGGTACTGAAACAGAGGATGACAGACTAAAGGCCAAAATACTAAATGTCTTTTTCCAAAGCTGTTTCACAGAGGAAGACTGCACTGTAATTCCTTCTCTAGATTGTCGAGCAGATGACAAAATGGTAGATATCGAAATAGACGACAGAGGGATAGAGAAACAATTAAAATCGCTCAAAAGAGGGAAGGCCACTGGACCTGATGGGATACCAGTTCAATTTTACACAGAGTACGCGAAGGAACTTGCCCCCCTTCTTGCAGCGGTGTACCGGTCTCTAGAAGAGCGTAGCGTTCCAAAGGATTGGAAAAGGGCACCGGTCATCCCCGTTTTCAAGAAGGGACGTCAAACAGATGTGCACAACTATAGACCTATATCTCTAACATTGATCAGTTGTAAAATTTTGGAAAACTTATTATGTTCGAGTATAATGACTTTTCTGGAGACTAGAAATCTACTCTGTAGGGATCAGCATGGGTTTCGAAAAAGACGGTCGTGTGAAACACAGCTCGTGTTATTCGTCCACGAGACTCAGAGGGCCATAGACACGGGTTCACAGGTAGATGCCGTGTTTCTTGGCTTCCACAAGGCGTTTGATACAGTTCCCCACAGTCGTTTAATGAACAAAGTAAGAGCATATAGACTATAAGACCAATTGTGTGATTGGATTGAAGAGTTCCTAGATAACAGAACGCAGCATGTTATTCTCAATGGAGAGAAGTCTTCCGAAGAAAGAGTGATTTCAGGTGTGCCGCAGGGGAGTGTCATAGGACCGTTGCTATTCACAATATACATAAATGACCTTGTGGATGACATCGGAAGTTCACTGCGGCTTTTTACAGATGATGCTGTGGTGTATCGAGAGGGTGTAACAATGGAAAATTGTACTGAAATGGAGGAGGATCTGCAGCGAATTGACACATGGTGCAGGGAATGGCAATTCAATCTCAATATAGACAAGTATAATGTACTGCGAATACAAAGAAAGATAGATCCCTTATCATTTAGCTACAAAATAGCAGGTCAGCAACTGGAAGCAGTTAATTCCATAAATTATCTGGGAGTACGCATTAGGAGTGATTTAAAATGGAATGATCATATAAAGTTGATCGTTGGTAAAGCAGATGCCAGACTGAGATTCATTGGAAGAATCCTAAGGAAATGCAATCCGAAAACAAAGGAAGTAGGTTACAGTACGCTTGTTCGCCCACTGCTCGAATACTGCTCAGCAGTGTGGGATCCGTACTAGATAGGGTTGATAGAAGAGATAGAGAAGATCCAACGGAGAGCAGCGCGCTTCGTTACAGGATCATTTAGTAATCGCGAAAGTGTTACAGAGATGATAGATAAACTCCAGTGGAAGACTCTGCAGGAGAGACGCTCAGTAGCTCGGTACGGGCTTTTGTTAAAGTTTCGAGAACATACCTTCACCGAAGAGTCAAGCAGTATATTGCTCCCTCCTACGTATATCTCGCGAAGAGACCATGAGGATAAAATCAGAGAGATTAGAGCCCACACAGAAGCATACCGACAATCCTTCTTTCCACGAACAATATGAGACTGGAATAGAAGGGAGAACCGATAGAGGTACTCAGGGTACCCTCCGCCACACACCGTCAGGTGGCTTGCGGAGTATGGATGGAGATGTAGAAACAGTTCTGCCCATGACCATGCAACAAGAGAGAGACTCAACTTACATTTACCAAGAAAAAATAAACATAAAACTCAAAACAGCATTTTCTACCAAGGAATAAAACTGTACAATAAATTACCAAAAGAGGTTAAAGAAATTGCAAAAATCCACTTATTTAAAAAGGCAACTAAGAAGTACCTGTTATGCAATACACTTTATAAGTTGAAGGATTACTTACATAAAACAGGGTAGGGTTTTGATAAAAAAAAAAAAAAATGTTGTACAAATAAATAATAATAATGATTATAAAACATCCAACATTCCACATAACACCTTCACTTTATGTTTCTTTCCTTTCTAGAAATACTTACCCCCAAGCTATGCACAGCACAATACTAACACCTCTTCCTCTTTCTGAGCTCAACATCATCTCGCTCATTATGGAGAGATGCTGACTCAGTTTTTCAGAATAGCAAATGGGAAGTTGTGGTGCAGAAAATGGCCCAGAGATCATCAGTGTGTGTGTGTGTGTGCGTGTAGCGAGTGAAGTGTTATGAAACTGTGTGTGTGTGTGTGTGTGTGTGTGTGCAGTGACTGATAGTGAAATATGAGTGAACGGTGGGGCATTACATTATTTTAATAAGTTATTTGTAAAAAAAAGTATTGTATACCAGGAGTAAATCTAATGATTATGTTTAACTAGAAGTCTGTAAATATATACATACATGAATTGGCTTATTTTAAATTAATCTAAACTTGTAAATACTTTGACATGTCTGATATCCTTGTAAAAAGAGATATACGGATGAATAAAGCTGATACTACTACTACTACTACTACTACTACTACTACTACTGCATATGCAGGTTGGTACTGGTAGTGCACAGTGTCATTTCTGTGCATGCACGAACTAGACTACAAATATGTTTACTTCCGGTTGACAATTCGGATAATTGTGAATCCGTTAACTGAGCTCCAGATAATCGAGTTTCCACTGTATGTCATGTTAATTGTGTCATTTGTGTTTATTAGATTTCAAAAGCATTGCAATAAGCAATGGTAACCTTAGGGCAAAGGAAAGGGGACTTTGGGCAAAAAAACCTTTTTGTGACATACTTGAATAATTTGGAACATTTTATTGATTTCTAGAGTTGTTGTCATACAAACACCACCCCCCCCCCCTTTTTTTTAAAAAAAAAAAAGCTTAAATACATATCTGAAGTGGACTACTTGGTTAAAGTGAATAACGAAACATGATTTGAAAAATTTTGAGAAATGTGTTTCTACGTATTTTTCTTTCAGCATGAGCATTTTTCATTTCATGAATTTTGAAATTGCCCGACACAAAATGTCATTGTAAACTTTAATTTGATCTTTTTCTGCTTAAATAATTCTATACATTGTGAAACTGAATATAACTTTGTTTATAAAAGGATAGATGGATGTGGTGCATGAAAATATTAATACTGAAAAAAGTTACCAAGCTACGAGGGCACCATTGCTATTTTTGATAATTTTCAGTTACAGGAGAATTTTCTTTTGCAGTAGTTGAGAGGATTTTTATTTATTTTCACACAAATTCTAAAAACAATTAGCCGGGGAATGTAAGGACACAGATATTGCTCTTGTACGACTACACGACAGATCAAATCTACCCTTACGCTTCTTTGCTATAGCACAGCAGCAACGTTGACGGGGATGGTCCATAGTTCTAAAAGGAACAGCTTAGCATCTAGAGAACTTTTGGCTCAAAGGAGTGAGTCAGTCGCGCCAGAGGCATCATGCAAATGGGACAGATGTGTATGTGAGAAAACTGATTGTGGTTAAGATAATAAGTTTGACGCACAGGATTAATTGCGTATTGGGGGAGTGACTGTAATTGTAGTGTGCGCGTGACTAGAATAAGAAAGGACGCGATACTTGAAATTAAACTGAAATAATTTATGTCATACAAAAGTGTTGATGTATTGCAACCACTTCATTATTATTATTATTATTATTTTGGAAGGGTCTGAGTTACAGAGCAGGTAGGGCATGTCTCATAGTTATTACACAGTGCACAAGCACTCACCGATACCTCTAAACCACTGGGCCAATTTCAACCAAACATGGTACTACACATATTGCTTACTGTCAGGTAACAATCATTGTGGGGATAAGAACCCTCTACTTACCATAGTTCGGGAGAGATGACGTTAAACAATGATGTGTGAAAAACTTTGTGCCATCCCCTGGTAATTCGATAAATATATATATAAAAAAAAAAGCCTCTGACAGTGACTGTAGTATCATAAAATGTTCAAAGTAATGTCAGATTATTTTAAATCTCTTTTATGTGATAACTTTTGCCCATTCTGATTTGTGTGTGTGTGTGTGTGTGTGTGTGTGTGTGTGTGAGAGAGAGAGAGAGAGAGAGAGAGAGAGAGAGAGAGAGAGAGAGAGAGAGAGAATCTCTGTACTAGCGTATCTGATTAAGCGATGGAATTATCATCTTGTTGGAGCAATGTGTATCATGTAAGTGTGTTCGAGTAATGTATACGCTATTACTTTCAAGTTGTCATGGTTTCCTTTAACTTCAGTTCTCTCCTGTAACACGGAATTGAATAGCAAGAAGTGTTACACTGTATCTCCGTGCAAAGCTCCGCCATTAAAGCTTTGTTGGTTCGCGGCCATATGTCAACTTCACCCCATAAATAAAGCACCAGTTACATTATTTAAAGGCGGTCACACATGTAACTGCACACTTGACAAGCATTAGTTTGTTTATCAGAAAATGTCCGAGCTCAGAAGATGATGTGTTGGCTGGCAACTTTTTAGAACATTATATAAAGTGTGATATATGGAGTAAAGAGAAGTTAAACTAAAATATTATTCCCTTATTAACAATATTATGAAAAGGAAAGTTGCTACTTACCATATAGTGGAGATGCTGAGTCGCAGATAGGCATAACAATAAGACTGTTCCAAATACAGCTTTCGGCCCATAGGCCCTTCGTCAAAAACACACACACACACACACACACACACACACACACACACACACACAAAGGCAACTCACACACCCATAACTGCAGTCTAAGGCAACTGCAGCCACACCAAGACCATGTCATAGACTGCAGTCATATGTGTGTGATTTGCGCAAGTGTCTATCGTCTACTTTTGAAGAAAGCCTTACGGGCCGAAAGCTTTATTTGGAACAGTCTTTTTGTTGTGCCTATCTGCGACTCAGCATCTCCTATATGGTGAGTAGCAACTTTCTTTTTCATAATATTGTTACATTCCACCCTGGATTTTCCATTGCTTGATCATCCCCTAATTCAATATTCATGCAATGGAAACTGTCTCACAGTACTGTCGACTTTCTTCTGTCTTTCTCCATGTAATATTATGTCCTTTCTCTTGATCTACAATTCAGTATAACCTCGTACAGAACGTAATTTAATATAACGAAATAAAAATTAAATCAAACCAGATCACTGACAAACGCTTGCACAAGCTTCCCTATTATTGGTACACATGCTCAAGTACGCACACGCTTTCAGAAAACACATAATCAAAATTCACAAAACGTGTGGGGCTGCCTTAAGAGAGAATGCTATAGTGATCATCTTTGAACAAACAGAGTGTTAACTGAAATAGATTCTTTCATGAACACATTAAAAAGTCTTATACAAAAGTGTAATATACAATAGTGCCTGTACTGCAAATTACATCTGTATCATACATTAAGATATTGTTAATGTGAGTGAAAGTTTAACAACTGTACATACCTTATTAGGGCATTGTAGTGAGACAGCTGACCTATTTTGTGCAGCAGGAGTTGTTTAAGGTGGCTTTTTGTAGTTTAAGTCAGACTCGCCGAGGTTATACACTTGATCCAGGATCTGCTTAAACTCTTTAGCCAAGTTTTCAAATTTTGAAACAAATTCATTGGCAGCAGCTGTTTTGTCAGCACATAGCTTCCTGCTGGAAGTAATTACATTTCCATCAATGTAGCCAGCTTTCACTCATTGTAAACTTTTCATTTTCATTGTCTCGGTCTAATTTTTTAATAGAAAAACAGTGCCTTTCCTTTAATGATAGGTCCAGGCAATGGACAAGCCACATCACAAAGCATTATCTAGAATTTCACTTTTAGGCTTCTTCAAAGTCTTGCATATTTTCAGTCCTCCTCCTCATCAACCTTCACAGTATGACTTTCAAGAGTTTTCCTATTTTTTTTTTTTCCTCGTGTCTTAACAGCTGTTATACCAACCCCTATCTCACATGCAATGTTTTAGAGAGACTCACATTTGTCTATCCTTTTGTGCAATTTGTTTCTCCACTCAGGAATACATTGCATTTACATTCAATAGATACCATAATTTAGTTTTACGCACTTTAATATGTAATAAGAACACAGTCACTAATGTGTAATTTAAATGTGTGTGCAATATCACTTATTGAGTTGGAAACAAATTATTTCACTCTAAAACTCTTCGTACTATTGCACCTATCAGTGGCCAATTGCCTAAACAGATCACCTGAGATCAGATTACAAAAGTTCTACTGTAGTTACTTGAAACTTTCTACCTGTTTATTCATCATCTTGAACATAAGAAACAAATGAAAAGCCTTTGAATATAATAGTTAAATTGCTATACTAGAATCTCAACTATGGAGCAGTTATGCTTCTAGTGCCAAATATTTTCTAATCACGAAGCAATATTTCTGTAGAAAGCGGCTGCTATAACTTTCAAATATCCTTGTTTTTGCCATTACATTTGGAAGCTAGTATAGTGCCACAAAGCAAGAATTTTAGTTTCTACATGCAAGAGTTTAATAGCAATGAATGTACAGCGATTGTGGACTACTTTGCATGTTTTGCAGACAAATCCATCAGATTTTTGGAAGATGTGAAGAATGAGCGTAACTCCATCCTCAGTCTGGATTGTGAGACTTCGGCTGGTCGAATTTCAATAACATAATACCAGTAACCGTTATTTAGGTTTTATTTTCACACTACCAGTTTCGACAATACATTATGTCATCTTCAGGCCTGTGTGAATTGAGAAACCGTCTTGTTACAAACCACTGCAGTTAACAGTACTGCAGTGGTCTGCAACAAGAGGGTTACTCAATTTACACAGGCCTGAAGATGACATAACGTATTGTCGAAACTGGTAGCCTAAAAATAAAACCTAAATAACGGCTATTGGTATTATATTATTGGGATGTGAAAAGTGACAATAAATTTAGTAAATTAAGGAACCATGAATATCTCCTTCATGTAAACACATAAGTAGGTGGTATCAACACAATATGTTAATGGCCTTTATTTTTTCCCTCAATCAGTTTATTCAGTAGACACCCAGTTTGTCAACAAAGTCAAAAGTTAAACAGCTACATTCAACACTGTTACCCTAGGAGTTACTTTGGGAGTGATTTTCAAAATGACATTGGAATGCCACAGATATCAGTTAGTGGTCTATTAATGAAAACACTCTCTCCCCATGAGTTTGAGAACTGTTATCTCAGAGTGAGTTTTAGTTCTGGAATTTTTTTTGCATTTCACAGGTAACTCTAAATTGCTCTCATCTGGTGTAATTGTAAATTATGTTTCATATAAGTTATTTTCTGTAACAATATTTTCTAAAATATGAGAATAAAATTGATAACTGCATGTGCCTTTCACTGAACACAGTCAAGCCAAGTATCGAAAAATGAAATAAAGCTTCTATTTTAATTAGTTTTTTCCTAAAAACTCATTTTTTCCACTGATACCACGTGTGTCAATAAAATACATAGCAGAAATTACTGTAATAAGATAGTTATTACAAATGACAAAAAACCAGACTCCTATTCTAACAGCTCAGATTTACTGTAATTTGAAGGTATAATAAATATTTCCACAATTTTGTACAAAATTTTATGGCTGTTTTAATGAGATACCTTGAGAAATGCATGACAATAAAAGTTATAAAAGAACAAAGGAAAGTCATGGTACTGCAGTCATCTGCATAGGCAGAAGAAAACAAAAACCACTTCCACAATACTGGCAAAAATAAGAGAATAAATTAAACGTGGAAACTAAGTAAGTATATTTTAATATGCTGAAAACAGTAACCAACCACACATGTTAGTTCTGAACAATACTATTTTTACTGTAGAAATTTACATAAAAACAAATTTTGTAGCTGATTACATCTGTAGTGTTGTTTACAATCCAAATGGAGAAAATACAGACTAATGGCAAGTGGCAGGAGGCACAGCAACAGTTCTTTGTCGTTTTCTTGCTTCCAAACCAGAGAAGAATTCGTGAATGTCTTCAGCCCGCACAACCTTTTTGCTGTCAGCAAATTTCCGGAGGTACTCCTTTAGGCATGTCTTCATATCATTATACCCTGGAACAGGTAAGTGTAGTTATATCATATACCAATTTTACTGACCAGAATATTTGCTAACTGCACAAATCCATCACAAAATCACCCAGTTCCAAACCCCCCCCCCCCCAAAAAAAAACCACCCCCGACACACACACCACACCACACCACAAAGAAGACATAATGGTAGTATGAGTAAGCAAACAGGAATGTTTGCTGCAGGTAATACAAGGATGGAGTGCGAGGGCAAAAGAGTACACAAGAGCTGCTGACACGGAGAGTTCGTTCTGAAGTGAAACGCACTGGGCTAGGCCACACAGGATTGAATAGAAAGAACACTGGAATGGGTTATGAAAGCTACTACACAAATTGCTAGTACTTTTAGGAAATGGGCAAGGTTGTGATACAACTCTCTAAAGCAAAGCAATTGAGTTTGAAAATGCAGTATAACCCCACTTTTAGGTTCCTAGAATTAATGTTTTCCCACCGTTTACGACATTTTTTCGTTTCCGTCAAAATTCCTATGTCCACAATGTCAATTTGCACCCAATTTTGTGCCGTCATATTTATAATTTTCCAGTGATTTACACATTACGAAAAAAATGACGCTGGCAAGATGTTGGCCGTCCAATAGCTTTTAGAAATATTACGTGGTTAAGTCTCTTGACACCCGGCACTCTGCTCAGCAGATTTTAACAGGTAAATGTGTAAAAGTTGGAACAATTTGTGTATCTCCTGCTGCTGCCAGGCTCTAATTGGTATGGTGGCTGATGGGAGTAACTAGGTTCATTCAAGTAAAGATATCATGACCAATCACAACTATTCCCAAACTGTCTCCACTGCGCAAGTGCAGTTTCGTGGTTGTTGTGATCATCGTGACACCTTTGTCGAACCATATATAGCGTGTTTTTGTGTTTGGCCACTTGTAGTGCTAGCTGACACTGTCATTCACTTTTCATGGCTCAAATGTTTTTAGTTTAAAAACAGTGCCAGTTATGCATTTTATTCATGCCGAGCAAAACTTGTTAGAAGAATTTATTCTCATTGTCAAGTGCAGCATACTTATGCATTTTTTGTGATGTTACACAAACAATGGGAGTGATTGTTTTAGTGTGTGTGGTTTTCCAGATAACTGAGGCGGTACAGTACCTGATAACCTCAAAAAGATGACTACAATGTAAGAGACACAGAACAACACATATTCAAACACCACACAAAATACTTATGCACAGATTTGGACTCGACACCGAGAAAAAATTCTCGAAATGCATCATGCTAAGTATGAAAAAATATGTAACTAGTGTAGTATTTCATTATTTAAATAATGAATGGCAGCCACAGGCTTTCAAAAACATCGATTATGATGTATGAAATTTGAGTCAAATGTTTCTAATTCCCAGAAAGTTATCGATTCCAGTTACATCGGCAGTTTTTATTAGATAATAAACAAGACCCTGAAAAGTCTTTTGATGCTTCTTATGTACATATATCATACATAAAGTGAGAAAATGCAAGGGGGTATCCTATATGTAACTTTTACACCTTAAAAGGTTATTTCCCATGTGTTACATTTTCTCGCATATCACTGTACTATTCAAACTTGTGGCCTGCTACTTTCTTTATCATAACTCTTACATGTTTTCTCAGGAGTACCATCAATCTAACCCATTTCTGAACTTCCGATGATCCACGCTTTCTGTCAGGAGTTTGAGTTACAGCAGAAAAACCATTTTGTTCTCACAATGCTCTAGGAAAATTAACATCTTCTCAGGCAGACCTACGCTGGCCAGGGTAACCACACGCAACTGGGAGACAACTGATGCCACAGTAATTGGCTGCTGGCAACTATCTTGGCTTAACGGCAATCCATCTTGATAGAATGTAGCATACCTTGAGAGTGAGGTTTTTACAGTCTTTGTGAAACAGGCAATTTTAAGTTGATTCACATGTTCTCCGAGACACAGACAACATTGCACTTGCACACTTCACAGTGGTTGCTTAAGATTTTATTGTGACAGTGAGGGATGCTGATGAGCCAATAGCTCGAGGACTCCAGGGATCACCAGGCCACTACACAGCCATCATTGCCTGGGCCTCTGAAAGAAGACTAGATTTGCAATAGAGAAAGGGAAGCAGTACCACAATTGTTGCACAATTATGAGTATGAATACCTGCATCTGGTTTGAGCGTGCCTGAAAATTTCCAAGAATAATTTGTGTGTGGAGAATGGTGTTCCGTGTCACTTTTAACGACTCAAGACATCCTGCAAATGGCCAGAGGGGAACTCCCGAGTGTGCGTTACTGTATATTAAATATTTTCAGCGAGGAATGTTGACATACTGCTGATGATTTCTTTCGAAACACTGCACAACAGGATGGTTCTGTGTGTAAATGAGGCACAGACAATCATGTGTACACTTTCGGGTCTTCTGCAAGTTGGTGTTCCCATTTTACAGAAAATATTTCAGTGACTGACTCAGTCGTCTTATTCAGGTTCTTTGAATTTTGGTGTTATGTGTGCTCACTGCCTGGACTCCAATCTGCCTGGTTGGAACTGAGCCAGTGAGTACAGACAACAGCAAAACTCGCAGCACCAGAAGATGACAGATGGGTCAGTTGTCAAAATACTGTGCGTAAAATTGAAGCAACAACTCGGCAGAACACGCATAGTAAGACAGAATTTCCTCAAAAGCAAACTTAAAAACATTTAAATGTGCACACCATAGGATGTAAAACTGAGTCAACTTATTTCCCGATTCCCACATTCTTACTGGGTGTCAAAACGGTGAAGATTACTTATATCTTAGGTTAGAAATAGAATATATATGTTAATGTAATGGTACGAAAATAATATGAGAAATACCTAATACTGAACCCTTAAAATTAAGTATGTTTACTAAGTCAGCTAAACTCTGCGACTGAATAACAGAGAAAATGACTAATTCAGGTACAGTTATTAACACATCGAAAATGACACAACTTTTAACGTAGTGTTTTATGAGAAGCAATTAATTTGGATATCTTTTTCATAAAACTCTTCTTATTAATGTTGGCTGATCGGTTCAAAAGTTGCAGAATTTGTAATGCAATGCAAGTCACTTTGAGTGGTGTATAGTAGGGAGAAGAGAATATCAGTGGGTGGGGGTATAGTAAGCCTGAAATTTGTGTTTAGACTAGTAAGGATGAGGAGCTCTCTTCAGAATGCCAGATTATAAAGTTTCGTGTTTTATATAATTTCTGGGAATAAAATGGCAGTGCAGAGAAGCATTGATCCTTAAAGTATTTTGCAAGTGCAATTCACATTGCAACTTGGAATTATTCTTCCTGTGAAGCCACGGAGGAACTTTTAAAATTTTTATAGGGAAGTGTTTTCAAAGTGTTGCCAAAAAAAACTAATGCTGCTGCAAGAGAGCTGCATTTTAGTGAATACACTCCTGAATTTAAAACCAATTCCTTACATTGCACAGCTGATTCTATAACATCAACTCTGGATAGAAAATCAACTCCAGCTATATCAGTTTGTATTGCCATTACAAAGGCTTCAAATAACATTAAGAACTTCTCATATTTTTAAAAAGGGAACTGCTGTGCAGCTGTGTGCAATTGGCCTCTAGACAACAGATGAGCCAAAATCATTTCAAGTACATCTGATTCTGCATTTATTTCCCTTCGCAAGCTACAGTGTTTGCCAATGACATACTCAGAAAAGAGTAGCGAGCTCCTTGTGGCTGTACAGGAGTTTCCCTGGGATATTTAAATTATGTCCCAGAATGTCCCTTATGTATTTTCTGCTAACAACAAAAACATGTTGTACATGAATTATGTTATACACAAACACATATGACATACACAAGCACCATGAAAGAGTCAAGGAAATAATTTTCACATAGACTGTATTTTTATAAGTTTCTGAGCACATTTTCCTTGCAAGAAGTCATGATCCTATCTAGCTTTTTCATTTGTCTGTGTAGGATACTGTATTTTGAAGACTGTTTATTCAATGAGCTCGCATTCAAGGAAGTATACAGGACCATATTCAACACACTACTGACAAATCACCTGATTATTAGAGTGATCAACTGCTGATTCATGCTGCCTGCATAAGTATATATTTTCAGTGTACATTTCTTGAACGGATTCATATCCCTGAAGGTTCCTTTCCTAACGGTATCTATTATGGATGAATGAATGATTGTGTAACATCTCAAGACTCCAATGTAAGAAAAGCAATATTATTACAATATATTTTAATACGCTGCCCTTTGCGATTCTTAGCAAGGCAGCGATGGGCGTTAATTTAACACTCTGACTGAGCAATTGCCTTTCTTTCTTCGAAGATGTGGACGTTATCAGAGATTAGTTCTGGTTAATTATTTGTAGGAGATAGATTTTTTTTGTAATAAGTTCAGCTGCCATTTTGAGGGAGCATATTTGTAGGAGATAGATGTTTCTTGTAATAAGTTCAGCTGCCACTTCTTACGTTTTAGCGTACAAAAAGGGCATATATGAGTGTAGATTGCCAATCTGAACTCTACAGTGCTCTAGCAAAAATTGAAAGGAAAAGTAAATGAAGCTTTCTCTTTATCATTTAATAGTTACTACTAATTCCCTCAGACTTCCAGGTTCGCAGATTAAGCTGCCGGACAGTGACAAGGTTGTGGAGAAAGCAAATTGTTCTCATGCCTCATAATTTCAACTACCACAGTCACAATAATAATGTCAAAGAGACTTTAAATTTACCATAATATCAATTTACTAAATCTACAACTTTATACACAATGAAATTCAAGGATACAGCAGAGGAAGAGACTAACTATACAGAGAGTTAAAGATAGAGGGAGACACTGGTGCAGACAGATGCTTACATCTAAAAACATTATACGATTGAGAATTTGTCTTCTCGGTACCCTACCTTCAATAGCTTCCACTTGCTGAACACGCCCAAGTGAAGAAAGAGCTCGCATGCCTCTTTCATATTGTGATTCTGTTTCCGTACCACTTCCTTCTGCTTCGTAAGCTTGTACAGTGTCCTTTTCATCAAGAAGAAAAAGTACTCCTTCACTTTCATACATAGCCTGCGTACAAAGAAAAGATATAACACCACAATGCCAAAATAATGCAGTGTGCCATGTTGCAACACAATTCTATATCAGTTATCCAGATTTTGTTTCTGGATTAAATAATATTAATTTTAGTAAACATTCATTTTAGTCTACAAACTAAGTATTGGAGGGAAATGAATAGTGCACTAATTATTAAAATGCTGATGCTTAGTGTTTTCCTGACTTTCTTATTACCAAGTTCAGACTGTATGAACTTTTGTGTTTATTTGCCTTAAATCCTGAAAACAAAAATTCATATATCTAATGCAGTGTGGAAATACATCCAAAGTGCACCACACTGTGTGTTCTGTGCAATTCAGGCATATGAAAATAATTACTACTGTCAGGAGAGAAGCATAAAATTGAGAACATTATTTATCAAACAATGGACAATACTTTAATCATGGTCGATAAATACATACCACGAAAAAAAATTAGTTATTGCGGAAAATAAAGCAAGCAACAATTCTATAAAAAAAAAAAAAAAAAAAAAAAAAAAAAAAAGGAGAGAGAGAGAGAGAGAGAGAGAGAGAGAGAGAGAGGCACAGTTCTGTTGGATGTGGTATTCTGTTGCCTCCCCCTGACCTCTGAACTGACTTACCCAGACAGTTATGAGGGGACCTTCAGTTTAACTTTGATTCCGACTCACGGCGAAACTTGGCATTTTTCACGTTAACAAAACTTGCCAGCGAGGAAAGAAGTAGTAAGTGACAGATAAAAAACCCTAGGACTGACTGGGGATTGAACCTGAGACCTTTTGATTTGTAGTCTAGTGCTTTACCACAACCCAGAAAAAACAAACTGTTTAACATAATGTGTGAGAACACGAACTGTCATCACAACAGCTTATTCATGCATAGATTGAATGCCTTATAGAGAGAGTGTGCACGTTTTGGTTGTGTGTGTGTGTGTGTGTGTGTGTGTGTGTGTGTGTGTGTGTGTGTGTGTGTGTGTGTGTGTGTGTGTGTTTTGTTTTATGGTGCAAAAAAACAACTGAGGTCATACGTGTCACACTGCCACAGTCTGGGATTTCTGCAGAAAACCATTCATGACGTGGGTAGACAAAGTAAAGAGATGATCAACTGCAGAATGCTCCGATCTAAATCTACACTGTGCATTCATGAGTAAATGGCGAGATTCAATCCACCACACCAGCCGGCTAGGAATCATACGTCCCATCACCTTGCAAACGCAGCTGGTAAGAGAGATGGGGCGGTAGCTGGGAGGAAGGGATTTGTCCTTAGCGGGCTTAGGTATGGGCTTCATGACAGCATCCAGGAAATGTGCCCTCAGCCCAGATGCGGTTGTACGTGTTTAGCAGAAAGTTCTTGCCCGCAAGAGAGTGGTGCTGCAACATCTGAATGCGGATAGCGTCCAGCCCTGGGGCGCAGGACCAGGATGAACTGAGAGCATGAGCTAGCTCCCTCATAGTGATGGCGGCATTGTAGCACTCACGATTCGGAGAAGAGAAGGGTATCGCCTGAGCCTCTTCCACTTGTTTCCTATGGATAAAGGCAGGGTGATAGTAAGAAGAGGGCGGCCCAAGGTGTTGGAGATAGCAACAGGATCCACGGTGACAGCGGCACCTACTGTCAGGCTGGGAATGGGGGAATGGATCTTGGTTCCAGAGAGCCATCAGAGGTTGGCCCACACAACAGAGGAAGGTGTGAAACTGGTAAAAGAACTAGTGGACGAAATCCAACTAGCTCTTTTGCTATCCCGAAGAACTCGACGACACTTTGCACGCATCTGTTTATAATGAATGCAGTTTTCCCACGAAGGGTGGCAGTTAAAAACACGGAGAGCACATCCCCGTGCGCAAACTGCGTCGCGGCGCACCTCAGTCCACCAAGGGACTGGGACATGATGTGGTAAAGAGGAAGTGTGAGAAAAGGAACGTTTTGCAGCAGTAAGGATAATGTTTGTAAGATAGTCCACCCGGTCATCACAACTGAGGAAATCTTGATCTGCGGAGATTGCCAAGAAGAAGTAAAGCTGCCAGTCAGCCTTAGTAAGCTGCCATTTGGGCATGCATGTGGATGGGGTAGGAGTCAGAAGATGGACAGCACATGGGAAGTGGCCGCTCGAGTAGGTGTCAGAAAGAACGGACCACTCAAGACGATGGGCAAACTGGGCAGGTGTGCGAGGAGTCAGAAAAGAAAATGGGTGCACCAGTGTTAAGGCAGAAGAGGTCAAGTTGGTTAAGAATATTGGCCAAGACGGCATCTCCCTGGCAGGCCCTGGGAGAACCCCAAAGGGGATGATGCGCATTAAAGTCACAGAGTAGCAAAAACGGTGGAGGTAGCTGCCCAGTAAGCTGAAAAGCCAGCCCCGGTGACATCAAAGGACGGAGGTACATAAATGGTACAGAGGGTGAAAGTCGGGTGGGGAAGGAAGAGGCAAACAGCAACAGCTTGAAGACTGGTAGTCAGGGAGATGGGTTGACTATGAAGGTCATCCCATATAAGCAGCTTGACACCCCCACGAGATGGGACGCCGACCTCAGGGGGAAGGTCAAAACGAATCGGTAAGTAATGTAGAAGCTCAAAGCGGTCCTCAGGGCACAATTTCATTTCCTGAAGGCGAAGTACAAGGGGATGCTGCGATGCTAGAAGCAGCCGTAAATCCTCGTCGTGGGACCGAAGGCAGCGAACGTTCCATTGGAGGACAGTCACGAGGAGGAAGAGATGTAGGGGTGTCAGCTCAGTGTCCGTCGAGGGACAGCCAGTGGAGAGTTGCTACTGGAGGGCACAAAAGCAGGAGGATCCTGCTCCACGGGGTCCACACAAGCATCGGCGAGCTTGTGCGGTCAGTCGGTGGAGTCTAACATCGAAAAATGGTTGGTGGTGTGCACCAGCAAGACAGAGACCGGCCAGGCTAAGTGACCACGTGACGACGCCATTGAGCAGGATCTTCGAGTTGGTGAAGGGGAAGACCGTTTGTCTTTAGCGGAATTGTTCGAGCCCTTCAGCTTAGAGGAAGACTTGGGTGTTGGTTGGCTGGAGGGACGGAGGAAGTCTTCCCGGGAGTACTCCTGGCCTTTCCTGCCTGCCGGTTGTGTAGTGGGTAGCTTCGCCTCATGAGGCGAGGGTTTGACAATTTGTTGCACAGCAGGACATGGGGACGGTGATGCTACCTTGCACGGGCTACTTCACAATCTCGGAGTAAAATTTGAGGTCGCACGTCTGTGTAGCCGTGTCCTTCATGGAGCGAGGGGTAACAGACACGAGAACACAGGGTTTACGGCTAGCCCGTAACTTGCGAGGTACTGGGTAAGGCACTTTTTCCTTTACCCGAATCTCTTGAACAGCCCACTCATTGAGATACACGGGACAATCCCGGGAGGAGGCGGCATGGCCGCCATTGCAGTTGATACAGCAGGGAGAAGGAGGCAAACATTCACCCTCGTGTGCATCCCTGCCACAGGTTACGCATTTGGCCGGGTGTCGACAAGAATGTTCTAGTGTGATTCAACCGATGACACTGGTAACAGCGCATCGTATTCGGAATGTACGGCCAGACTGTGATGATTTCGTATCCTGCTTTAATCTTGGACAGCAGCACCACCCTATCAAAGGTGAGAAAAAGAGTGCGGGTGGGCACCAAGGAAGAATTGACCTTTTTCATGACACGGTGAACAGCAATGACACATCGGCCGGAGAGGTACGATTGTATTTCAGCCTCGGTTAGACCGCCAAGCAGCCCGCTGTAAACTATACCGTGAGAAGAATTCAAAGTTCTATGTGCCTCGACACGAACAAGGTAGTCGTGGAGAAGCGAGGTAGCAAAAAGTAGTTGTGCTCGAGTATCACAAGCCGTCTCCAAAAGCCAAGTGCCATTCCATAAATGAGAGCAGGATTTCACAGGGCCCCCAATGGCATCAACATCTTTCTGAATAATAAACGGATTGATTGTGATGAAGGACTGACCATCTTCAGTATGTGATACAACAAGGAACTGTGGTGCAGCGGGAAGGGTCTTCAAATCAGTAGCCTCATTAAGTTTTTGGTTCGTTGACGTTGATGGAGTGACTCATCATGAGGAAATTCCCCACGATTGCCAGTGTCTCCGATGGCGTGCTCCTTCTGACTGGGGGGGAGGGGGCTACATAAGGGGACGCACCTGCCTTCATACCTCAGGTCACACCTCCCAAACATCTGATGAGGGACCAATGGGCAATCTGGGAAGGTTATAGCTCAGGCAATCACCCCTCCCTGGGCCTGGCCTGTACCATGGGGTACGTGCGAACCCTACCTGTCAACCCGGGGCTGGGAATTACGCATTACCCAGTCACCTTTTACATGTCAGACGTGTGGGTGGGCCTTCAGGAGTGCACAGGGAGGAAAGTTGAGACTGTTCACAGGTCAGCAACAGAATGCAGAACATTCCCAATAATACCCCAGACATGTTCCCCAAGGGAGGGAAAAAAAAAATAGCAAGAGGATAGACATGCAGCACGGAAGGGAGAAAGTGCTGCAAAGGCTAAGGCCCCGTGGCAGCCAAGCACGAACCCAGCAAGTTTAATGCATCAAAAAAGAATACACGTGGCTGACTCGGTCTTATGCTGCAGCTCTGTAGTGACAACTTAGCATTGACCAATTCAGATACAAACAATTGTTCAATTCTTCCATCAAGTATAATACCCAGCAGAAGAGTACATATCTAGAGGACAGCATGCTGTTGTGTTTCAACTGTGGACACACTGTTCGGTACAGCAGAGAAAGACGATGAGTGTCTAACGACTATTATGCCACTACACATCAATTATCACAACCGTCCTATTTGGTCCAGTGAACTGCATACAATTAGAGTCAATATGTGGGACGAAAGTTGTTGTCTTAGCCTGGATGAGATCGCTCCCCAACACACTGCAGCCACTCCACATTGCTGTACAGAAGTATCGGCCACTTGCCTAACTGCTGACTGAAGGGAAACTAAGCAAAGTGACTATCTATAGAGGTCAGGCCGCCACATATGAAAATCCTCCTCACGCAACAATTACCCAGATGCTCAGAAATCGCACCAATGGCCAACCTGTCTGGGTACCAGTGAGCTCACGTGCTTCTTTCCTTGTACGTCAAATGCTTATCATTGCCATCTTAAGAACACTCGTGTCCTGTGATAAGAAAGTGATTGTACTGAAGGTCGCAAATGAGGAATACTTCCACCCGATAGGAGCATATATTACAAGAATAGCTATCAATGACAGAATCCAAGCTTTTGAACTTGTCAGAATGTAGCCATAATGTTATTCGCAGGCATCACAAGCAGTCATAGGCAATGGAAGATCAGAGCTTCAGCTTGATGAAGCTGTTTCAACTAGCACAGAACAGAGTACTCTGGACATTCATTTGCCACTGATGACAGTATAATTCTGCTGTCATCAATGACATGAGCACCAGTTGCCAATCAAGATTCAGTTAAACTGCAAAGCTACTGTTGGTTCCAAAAAGTTACAAAGGCTTATAAAAGGAAACTACATACTAATGACGATCACAATCACTGCAGGCAGTCAAAGAGAACTTGTGATCACTAATTTTTATGAGCAGCCATAGCTCACGCGTAAATGTGCATGCATAAGAGCAGCTTACTGTCACTGACTAACAATCATGCTCTGCTTCTCCTGTAGACAGTGCAGTTTTTATTTTGACACCTCCGACTGCCTGAAAGAGCAAAGTATTTCTCAACTACGGACATGCTGAAAGGCTATTGGCAAATTAAGAATGATGAGGCTCACCAGGAAACTACTGCCTTCGTAACAACTGACGGTCTCTGTTTCAAAATTATGCCATTTAGATTGTGTAATGCTCCAGCCACCTTCGAGCATACTATGCGCAACTGGCTTTTGATACCTTATATGGGCAGTATGTCTACTATCTGGATGACATTGTGGTTTTTTTGAAGACACTTTAAGAAAATCTAAGCCTCCCAAAAACCACACTGAACTATGTTCAGACCATAGGCCTCCACCTTAATCCAACAAAATGCTTCTTGATCACCCAGAAATAAATATGTAGTTAGTCCCAATCCACAGATAATAGGAGCAGTCATAGATTTTCCAACTCCTTCGCATGTTCACGACGTGACAAGTTTTTTCAGAATGTGCTCCCGTTACTGGTGATGTCTACAAGACTTCTGCACTGATGCCCGTAGCCTTAAGAATTACTGCAGGGAGACACCAAATTTTTCTGGACCAAGCACAAAGAAATATCTTTACTTGTCCTTAAGAAGGTGTTAACAACTTCTCCAGTCCTAGCATTATATGACGAGAATGCCAAAATAGTCATAATGACACTATCGGTTATGGGTTGGATGCAGTGCTAGTGCAAAATCAAATTCAGTAAGGTGCTGGAAAGGTGATAGCTTATGCTTCCAGGGCACTCTCCAAGGCTGAGATAAACTACACTCTACTGAGGAAATGTGCTTTGCAATTATTTGGGACACCAACATGTTCTGACTTTATTTATTTGGCAGTCCATTCACTGTTGGGAAAAACCAGCATTATGCTGCCTGACTAACCTGAAGGATCCATCATGTTGACTGGCAAGATGGGACATTGAGGCTTCAGGTGTATGACATCACAGTGGTATACAAAACAAACACAAGGACGCCGAATACCTTTTGAGGAATCCTTGAACATAGCAGTGTAGATGAAGTCTGAGTCAACACCACATTAAACAATGTTGGTGCCAACCACAGGGAAGTTCAAGCACTGCCCAAAACCACAGAAGCCTTAATGGAGGGGGAATTGGTCTGAAGAGATTTCCGATCAACGAACAGAACATTACATACGACACACTGTAATCCAATATGGTGGAAACAGTTACCTCTCTTCCCAGCCCATCTAAAGCTAACTATCCTGAAGTATTTCCACGATGCACTAACATCTGGTCACCTGGGCTTCACAAAGACTAGAAAGAGTCAGATGCAGGTGTCACTGGCCACGTCTCTATTAATCTATTGAACACAACTTGAGCTACAGTGAGGTATGCGAGCAAGTGCTTCAATTACCACCAGAGAATCTGATATCAATTCCACATATAGTAGTGCTATTGCAAAGGACTGGCTTCAACCTATTGGGGATGTTCCCGAAGTCCATGAACTGGAATCTATGGATAATAGTCTGCACTTACTACCGGACCTGCTAAGCTGTCAAAAAAGGCGTTGCCAATGGCTGAAGCCCTGGAAATCGCAAGATTTCTTGTAGAAGACATCATTCCGAACCAAGGAGCACCCTGTGCAATGGTGTCTGATAGTGGAAAAATTTTCCAGTAAAAGCTAGTATCACCAGTAATTTCATGTTGCAACATTGCCTACAAGATAACTACCTACCACCCGCATACAGATGGTCTCACAGAACTCTTTAATAAGAAACTGACAGATATGCTCTTGATGTATGTCTATGATAAACAGTGAGATAGGGATCCGTTAATCCCCTTATGACAGCCACTAACAGCACACCGCTCTTTGTGCTCAATGGTCGTGAGGACAACGATGTGTACACTGTTCCTGTTACAAGCAAACGACACTCAGCATGACTAAACACAACACATCATCTGGACTGAGGAACCAAGTCAGTTGGGCTTCACACTGACCTGGATGTGTCTGTTGGTGGAAGACTTGGTACAGATTTTAGGCCTGTGCAGACAATGGGACTACCTGAAGAGTAATTAAAGCGCTACTTCAGACCACATATTGCACATGACATACAAAGTCAAGGACTATGACCCTTCAATAATAAGATGACAATAGCACAGAGACGCTGTCCTTGTCCTCCTTATGAAACTCTGCTAACAGCCCTGAGGCACAGACTGATAACGTGGCCTTCTTGTTTAAGGGAATTGACGACCCCCTCAAGGATCATTAAGCTTCGATGGAAGGGGCTGCCTTCAACACTTGTCATGATGAAGATGATATGACAACAAGATCAAAAAACAAGGATCTTCTAGTCCTCCCAACCATCATCAAGATCTAGATCAAGTGTGCCGTAGTCAAAGCAATGAGGAATTCTAAAAGAGCAGGTCACTGTGTGTCCAGAAGAGAAAGCAATGCTGTGAGCTGTGCTGCATGCAGTGTGGAGTATTGGTTAGCATTGCTAGCTGGTGTGCCACCAGTCGCCAGTTAAAATCCGACCATTCTCAATAATTCGTGATTTAGTAGTTATCAACTCTGAAATGTTCTGTGAATCTCTTAAAGTTCGCATAATTTAGAATATTTGGGATCTATACTAACAGCATCACTCTCTGTCCAGGAGTTGAGTTCTGTTTTGGTGGTAGGCTGAAGTTTGTAATAAAACTACTCTCAGTGCTAAGTGTTTTAATACGCTGATGGCCCTGCTTTTGGATCTGGACTAGATTCTAGTAGCAACACGACTATATACTGAAGAGGAATTTTAAACACTTACCTCCAGGCAGGTGTATTTGGAGGCTCAGTGTCAGTTAGACTGTCAGTGAGAGTGCATCGCGAGTTCCTGCTGCTAATAAGGCAAGTACACTGTTTGTTTATTACATATTTTTACGAGTTTCAAACAGGAGCGACTTATTTTCAGTTATCTGTGTAGTTACTAGTTTATTTTAATAATTTCTTGCATCTTTGAGTCTTTACCCGGCACAACCTTTTCTTTTAATAACAGTTTAGCGTGGAGTAGCACTGTTGCTATCGACCCTCACATCGTGCAGGCTTTTGTTTGTTTTGGTTAGAACAGCTCAGTGTCAGTTAGACCGTCTGTGAGAGCGCACTGTGAATTCATGCTGCTAATAAGGCAAGCACGCCGTTCTTTTATTACATATTTTCATGAGCTTCAAACAGGAGCAACTTCCGTAATGTATAGGAACTGTGATTGCTAAGTACAAATGTGCGCTGAATCGTTCACCCTTCGCTCACACCTCCAGGCTGTGTTGGCTCCCATCACACTGCTTGAGGCTGCTGCCACGGGGCATCACTGCAGAGGGGTTGGATGTGAGGGACGTCGACCACATCCCACATGTCCCCTGATCGGTCTGCTGCTGTGGCTGTCCAGGGTACTGCCTGCACTGAGATTGATCCCTCACCTGTGGTCGAGTGGGAGATCATTCCCAAGTCTGGCAAGCAGTGAAAGACTTTCCAAGGGGCTGATCGTACGGCCTCCTCAGTTTGTTTGGTGAAAAGGTTTTGGGCGTTATCTGTGGCTGACGAAGTCTCTGAGCCAGATACAGTCGTCCAAACTGTTCCAGAGGAAGCTTCTCAGCCCGCGAGGTCTGGGCATTCACAGAGGGTGGGTTTGTTGGTAGTTGGGAGCTCCAACGTTAGACGCGTAATGGGGCCCTTGGGAACATGGCTGCCAAGGAGGGGAAGGAAACCAGTGTGCACTCCGTGTGCATAACGGGGGGAGTCATTCCAGGTGTGGAAAGGGTGCTTCCGGATGCCATGAAGACTACAGGGTGCAGCCAACTGCAGGTGGTGGTCCATGTCGGTACCAATGAAGTGTGTCGCTTTGGATTGGAGGAGATCCTCTCTGGTTTCGAGCAGTTAGTGGAAATGGTAAAGACTGCCAGTCCTGCTTGCGAGATTAAGGTGGAGCTCACTACCTGCAGCATCGTCGACAGAACCAACTGGGGTTCTTTGGTGCAGAGCTGAGTGGAGGGTGTGAATCAAGAGGCTCAGGCAGTTCTGTGACCGTGTAGGCTGCAGAATCCTTGACTTGCGCCATCAGATGGTGGGTTTCTGGTTTCCACTTCATTGGTCAGGAGCCCACTACACACAGGAAGCAGCTACACGGGTAGCTGAGGCTGTGTGGATGGGCCTAGGTGGTTTGTAAGATTAGAGGGCCTCAGGAAACCACAGACAGGGGGCAGGTAAAACACAGTAAGGTAGTTGTAGCAACGATCGGTATTGTAGTTGTAAATTGTTGTAGTTGTGTTGGGAAAGAGCCAGAGCTCCAAGCCCTAATAGAAAGCACTGAAACTCAAATATTTATAGGTACGGAAAGCTGGCTAAAGCTGGAAATAAGTTCAGCTGAAATTTTTCTAAACGACCTAACAGTGTTCAGAAAGAATAGATTAAACACAGTTGGTGGTGGAGTATTTATCGCTGTCAGAAGTAGTTTACTTGTAGTGAAATTGAAGTAGATAGTTCCTACGAAATAATATGGGTAGAGGTTATACTATACAATCAGACTAAACTATTACTTGAATCATTTTACTGACCCCCGACTCAGAAGATATAGTTGCTGAACAGTTCAAAGAAAACTTGAGTCTCATTTCAAACAGGTACCATACTCGTACAACTACTTTTCAGTAGTTGCAGGGGCAACAGTCTGGATGATTGACTGATCTGGCCTTGTAACACTAACCAAAACAGCCTTGCTGTTGTGGTACTGCGAACGGCTGAAAGCAGGGGGAAACTACAGGCGTAACTTTTTCCTGAAGGGATGCAGCTTTACTGTATGGTTAAATGATGATGGCGTCCTCTTGGGTAAAATATTCCAGAGGTAAAATAGTCCCCCAATCGGATCTCCGGGCGGGGACTACTCAGGAGGACGTCGTTATCAGGAGAAAGAAAACTGGCATTCTACGGATCGGAGAGTGGAATGTCAGCTCCCTTAATCGGGCAGGTAGGTTAGAAAATTTAAAAAGGGAAATGGATAGGTTAAAGTTAGATATAGTGGGAAGTAGTGAAGTTCGGTGGCAGGAGGAACAAGATTTCTGGTCAGGTGAATACAGGGTTATAAATACAAAATCAAATAGGGGTAACGCAGGAGTAGGTTTAATAATGAATAGGAAAATAGGTGTGCGGGTAAGCTACTACAAACAGCATAGTGAACGCATTATTGCGGCCAAGATAGACACGAAGCCCATGCCTACAACAGTAGTACAAGTTTATATGCCAACTAGCTCCGCAGATGACGAAGAGATTGATGAAATGTATGATGAGATAAAAGAAATTATTCAGGGAGTGAAGGGAGACGAAAATTTAATAGTCATGGGTGACTGGAATTCGACAGTAGGAAAAGGGAGAGAAGGAAGCATAGTAGGTGAATATGGATTGGGGCTAAGAAATGAAAGAGGAAGCTGTGTGGTAGAATTTTGCACACAGCATAACTTAATCATAGCTAACACTTTGATCAAGAATCATAAAAGAAGGTTGTATACGTGGAAGAATCCTGGAGATACTAAAAGGTTAAGACAGAGATTTAGGAACCAGGTTTTAAATTGTCGGACATTTCCAAGGGCAGATGTGGACTCTGACCACAATCTATTGGTTATGAACTGTAGATTAAAACTAAAGAAATTGCAAAAAGGTGGGAATTTAAGGAGATGGGACCTGGTTAAACTGACTAAACCAGAGGTTGTACCGAGTTTCAGGGAGAGCATTAGGGAACGATTGACAGGAACAGGGGTAAGAAATACAGCAGAAGACGAATGGGTAGCTCTGAGGGATGAAGTACTGAAGGCAGCAGAGGATCAAGTAGGTAAAAAGACGAGGGCTAGTAGAAATCCTTGGGTAACAGAAGAAATTGATGAAAGGAGAAAATATAAAAATGCGGTAAATGAAGCAGGCAAAAAGGAATACAAATGTCTCAAAAATGAGATGGACAGGAAGTGCAAAATGGCTAAGCAGGCATGGCTAGACGACAAATGTAAGGATGTAGAGGCTCATCTCACTTGGGGTAAGATAGATACAGCCTACAGGAAAATTAAAGATACCTCTGGAGAAAGGAGAGCCACTTGTATGAATATCAAGAGCTCAGATGGAAACCCAGTTCTAAGCAAAGAGGGGAAAGCAGAAAGGTGGAACCAGTACATAGAGGGTCTATACAAGGGCGATGCACTTGAGGACAATATTATGGAAATGGAAGAGGATGTAGAAGAAGATGAAATGGGAGATACGATACTGCATGAAGAGTTTGACAGACTACTGAAAGTCGAAACAAGGCCCCGGGAGTAGACAACATTCCATTAGAACTACTGACGGCCTTGGGAGAGCCAGTCCTGACAAAACTCTACCATCTGGTGAGCAAGATGTACGAGACAGGCGAAATACCCTCAGACTTCAAGAAGGATATAATAATTCCAATCCCAAAGAAAGCAGGTGTTGACAGATGTGAAAATTACTGAACTATCAGTTTAATAAGCCACAGCTGCAAAATACTAACGCGAATTATTTACCAACGAATGGAAAAAGTGGTAGAAGCCGACCTCGGGGAAGATCAGTTTGGATTCCGTAGAAATGTTGGAACACGTGAGGCAATACTGACCCTACAACTTATCTTAGAAGGAAGATTAAGGAAAGACAAACCTACGTTTCTAGCATTTGTAGACTTAGAGAAAGCTTTTGACAATGTTGACTGGAATACTCTCTTTCAAATTCTAAAGGTGGCAGGGGTAAAATACACGGAGCGGAAGGCTATTTACAATTTGTACAGAAACCAGATGGCAGCTATAAGAGTCGAGGGGCATGAAAGGGAAGCAGTGGTTGGGAAGCGAGTGAGACAGGGTTGTAGCCTCTCCCCGATGTTATTCAATCTCTATATTGAGCAAGCACTAAAGGAAACAAAAGAAAAATTTGGAGTAGGTATTAAAATCCAGGGAGAAGAAATAAAAACTTTGAGGTTCGCCGATGACATTGTAATTCTGTCAGAGACAGCAAAGGACTTGGAAGAGCTGTTGAACGGAATAGACAGTGTCTTGAAAGGAGGATATAAGATGAATATCAACAAAAGCAAAACAAGGATAATGGAATGTAGTTGAATTAAGTTGGGTGATGCGGAGGGAATTAGATTAGGAAATGAGACACTTAAAGTAGTAAAGGAGTTTTGCTATTTGGGGAGCAAAATAACTGATGATGGTCGAAGTAGAGAGGATATAAAATGTAGACTGGCAATGGCAAGGAAAGCGTTTCTGAAGAAGAAAAATTTGTTAACATCGAGTATAGATTTAAGTGTCAAGAAGTCGTTTCTGAAAGTATTTGTATGGACTGTAGCCATGTATGGAAATGAAACGTGGACAACAAATAGTTTGGACAAGAAGAGAATAGCAGCTTTCGAAATGTGGTGCTACAGAAGAATGCTGAAGATTATGTGGGTAGATCAAGTAACTAATGAGGAGGTATTGAATAGGACTGGGGAGAAGAGAAGTTTGTGGCACAACTTGACTAGAAGAAGGGATCGGTTGGTAGCACATGTCCTGAGGCATCAAGGGATCACAAATTTAGCTTCGGAGGGCAGTGTGGAGCGTAAAAATCGTAGAGGGAGATGAATACACTAAGCAGATTCAGAAGGATGTAGGTTGCAGTAGGCACTGGGAGATGAAGGAGCTTGCACAGGATAGATTAGCATGGAGAGCTGCATCAAACCAGTCTCAGGACTGAAGACCACAACAACAACAACAACAACAACAACAACAACACTCGTACAATTCAATCTACCCTCGATATGCTGGAAAATTTTTTACGTTTAAAGTCAGCGGCTGACACAAAACGTCATCCGAAATTGTACTGAATGCTTTCTCATAAAATTATTTTGAACAAATCAACAGTCATGAGTCCACTCGAAGCGTAAATGGTTGTAAAAGGATACTTGACGTCTTAGCAACAAACAATTCTGGACAAATAGGGAGTATCATGTCAAATACAGGGATTAGCGATCACAAAGCAGTTGCTGATAGGCTGAATACCATAACACCTAAAACCATCAAAAAGAAACGCAAAGTACATCTATTTAAAAAAGCTGATAAAAAGGCTCTTAACGCCTTTTTAGGAGACAGTCACCACACCTTCTGACACCTTCTGATCTGGTCACTTAAGCATAGAAAAGGTGTGGAATGATTTCAGAGAGAGAGAGAGAGAGAGAGAGAGAGAGAGAGAGAGAGAGAGAGAAATTGACGGCAAAATATGCCACCACATAAATCAGTAAGTCATGGTACTGATCCCCCATAGTACACAAAACAGGTCAGATTGCTGTTGCAGAAGCAATGAGAAAAGCATGCCAAATTTAAATAAACGCAAAATTCCCATGATTGGCAAAGTTATTCAGAAGTTCGAAATATAGCACGTATTTCAATGCAAGATGCTTTTAATAATTTCCACAATGAAACACGGTCCCAGAATCTGGCAAAAAACCCAAAGAGATTCTGGTCATACATAAAGCACATCAGTGGCAAGATGTAGCCAATACCTTCACTGAGTGATAACAACTGTGAAGTCACTGACGACAGTGCCACTAAAGCAGAGTTATTAAACATTGTTTTCCGAAACTCCTTCACGAAAGAAGACTACGTAAATATTCCTGAATTCCAATCAAGAACAACTGCCGAGATGAGAAACATAGAAGTAGATATCCTCCGTGTAGCACAGCAGCCTAAATCACTTAATAAAGGCAAGGCCTCCGGTCCAGATTGTATACCAGTCAGGTTCCTTTCAGAGTATGCTGATATAATAGCTCCATATTTAGCAATCATATACAACTGCTCACTCACAGAAAGTTCCGTTCCTAAGACTGGAAAATTGCTCAAGTCACACCAATACCCAAAAAGGGAAATAGGACTAATCCACTGAATTACAGGCCCATATCACTAACGTTGATTTGCAGTATTGTTTTGGAACATATACTGTGTTCAAACATTATGAATTACCTCGAAGAAAATGATTTACTGACAGATAGCACGGATTCAGATAACATTGTTCTTGTGAAACACAACTAGCTCTTTATACTCATGAAGTAACGAGTGCCATCGACAGGGGACGTCAAATTGATTCCATATTTTTAGACTTCCAGAAAGCTTTTGACCGCATTTCTCCCTAGTGTCACCTAATCAAACTGCGGCCCTATGGAATATCGCCTCAGTGTGCGACTGGACTCACGATTTCCTGTCAGAAAGGTCACAGTTTGTAGTAAGTTTGTAGTAATAGATGGAAAGTCATTGAGTCTAAAAGAAATAATATCCGATGTTCCCCAAGGAAGTGTTATAGGGCCTCTATTGTTCCTGATCTAAATTAACGACACAGGATACAATCTGAGTAGCCGTCTTAAGATTGTTTGCAGATGATGCTATCACTTACCGTCTTGTAAAGTCATCAGATGACAAAACGAATTGCAAAATGATTTATCGTGCAAAAAGTGGCAACTGACCCTGAATAAAGAAAAGTGTGAAGTTACTCACACGAGTACTAAAAGAAATCTGCTAAATTTCGATTAAACGATAAGTCACACAAATCTGAAGGCTGTAAATTCAGCTAAAAACTTAGCGATTACAATTACAAATAACCTAACCTGGTATGATCACACAGATAATATTGTGAGTAGAGCAAACCAAAGACTGTGATTCACTGGCAGAACTCTTCCAAGGTGCAACAGGTCTACTAAAGAGACTGCTTGCACCACACTTGTCCGTCCTTTTCTGGAGTATTGCTGTGCGGTGTGGGATCTGCATCAGGTGGGACTGACGGATGAAATTTTGAAGGACGGCTCATTTTGTACCATCGTGAAATAGGGGAGATAGTGCCACAGACATGATACATGAATTAGAGTGGGAGTCATTAAAACAAAGGCTTTTTTCACTGTGATGGGATCTTTTCATGAAATTTCAATCACCAGTTTTCTCCTCTGATTGCAAAAACATTCTGTTGGCACCTACCTACATAGGGAGCAATGATCATCACAATAAAATGTGAGAGATCAGGGCTCACACAGAAAAATTTAAGTGCTCATTCTTCCTGCACGCCGTTCGAGAGTGGAACAGTAGAGACAGCTTGAAGGTGGTTCACTGAACCCTCTGCCAGGCACTTTATTGTGAATAGCAGAGTAATCAACGTAGATGTAAATGAACTGTAGCATACGTTTAGAAATATAGGCCACCAAGCATTCGATAAATGTTATCTAGCAGAAATCTAAGGTGTGGAATATGAATTCCTGCCAATACTGACATGATGTGCTAGACACTAAAGAACAATATAAAACTAATTATGGCTATTTCATAAACCCCACTCATCCTTAGTGTCTGGTATATTACCATTGTCTTAATGAAAAGATATTTGTATGCTTTGCAGTAATAAAAATATAAATCTTGTACCACTTTCTTATTGCATTCCAGTTCATAAAATGTCACAATTTAAACCAGTGATAGTCTTTAATGAGATTTCAGATGAATTTTAGAGAGATAGCGTGTCGTGCATTAGATCTTCTCTGGAATGTCAGTTACATGAGGAGAGAATTCAATGTTCATTTTAAATACGGCAAACGACAAATCTGCTGCCTTATTGATTAACTCAGGGTTTATGTCAAATTATAATAATATTCCAAAGAATTAATTTCCTAATCAGTCTTGTACCCATAAAAAGACAGGTGAAGATAATATCACTACCGTCACCTGCAATACATGTCCCACATACTATATGCAACTATTCACGATATGTCACTAAAACTTGGAAGTAGAGAGAGGAGCACCACTGCATTGTAATTCTTGCTCCACTGCAAACATGGATATAGATATTAGGGTCAATGGAATGAGAGACAGCTGAAACGACAAACTGAACTAGGTCCCAGGGGCACTATGGCACTTTCTTCAGATACTATGCAGAATCTGCACCTGAATTAGTCCTCCTCTTATTCAGAATCCCTCAGGCCTCCTAACAACTGTACTCTGTGATTCAAAGAAACTCTGTAGATCACATCATTTTACAAGACCAGCAACAGAAATTACCCATCAAACTACCATTCAAGATCTCTGACATCCTTTAGCTCAAATGTAATGAGGTATCTTTAACTGAACAACCACTTCATGTCATCCAACAAGGATTCCGAAATTATTGGTCACGCGAAACTGAACTCACAATTTTCTCATATGGCATTGTAAAAGTCAAGCATCAATGCAATCAGGCAAATGCATTATTTCTAGACTGAACAATTTTTAAACCGATACTTCACAAAAGATTATCAACGGAAGCAAAATAATATGGAGAATCGAAAAAATTTGAAGGATACAGCATGTCATCTTGGATGGAAGACTTCAAAAGATGTAGACATGATTTTAACAGTTGTAGACATGATTTTAGGTGTTTCACAGAAGAGAGTATTGGGACCCTTGCTGTTCACGTGTATTCATGACTTGCCTGACAATATTAATAGTTGGTGAATGATGCAACCGGCCAAAAATACTTTTTACAATGTTTTATTTCAGTGCAATAATGGTTTTGGGTTACAATTCCTATCTTCAAATGGCTGACATTTTCAATTACATGGATGTTTTGATCAATAGCGTATTGTCTGCTCCTGCAGTAAGTTGCAGTAGATAGTAATTTGTTTTGATGTGGTCCATATCAATGGTAGGCAATGAAAAGCTCTATCTACATTTTGTCAAATTTTAAAGGAGAAGCAAAAACTGTTTCTTAAAAATAATTCATATAGAAGTGATACAGATAAAGTTGCTACATGTGTAACTATATAGTAGAAGCCTAGTTATTGACATATTAGAGTAACCCATGCATTTTCAAATCTCTCTTTGTTAAAGGAATTACTGGTTATTGGAATTAAAAGGTTTTCAAAGGCACATGAAGATTTTCATTGCCTATCATTGACATGGTTTTCCAGGTCGATGTATATGTTGCTGAATTGCACAATGTGTGTCCTGTTTTCCATGTTGACGTATAAGTTGTTCAACTGAAAACAGCACACATATTGTGTAAATTCAACAACATACACATCAACCTCAAAAACCACATGGTACACAACAAAACAAATGAACATACATTGCAACTTATTGCAAGAACAGACACAATGCTGTTTATCAAAACATTTATGTAATGGGTAACTGGTAGCCCAAAACTGGCTATGGTACTAAAATAAAACATTTTAAAAATACCTTGTGGCTGGTTAAATCATTCACCAACTACTATTAATGACCATGATGTTCACAAGATCCAACATGGATAAAACAACATTAGTGTTAACAGTAACAGCAGCATTTTTGCAGATGATGCAGTATCTACAATGAAGTATTATGGGGCGAGGGGGGAGACCTTGCGAAAATATTCAGTCAGATCTTGACAACATTTTGAAATGATGCATAGATTGGGAAACTGTTTTAAATGTTCAAAAATGTATAATTGTGGTTGCCTCAAAAAATGAAGTGACATCAATGAGTTACAACTGAAATCAGTCTACTTACACAAATACCTAGATATAACAACTTTGATACGAAATGGAATGAACACATGGTTCCATCACAGGTAAAGTGAATGGCAGACTTCAGTTCGCTGGTTGGATACTAGGAAAATACAGTCAGTCTACTAAGGAAATTGATTACAGAACACTCTTGTGACCCATCCCAGAATACTGAGGAACCCATATTACATAGGGTGAACAGAAGAAATTTAACGAATACAAAGAACGGGAGCACAATCGGTCACTTTTATTTGACTCACAACAGAGTGACATGGAGGTGCTGAAAAATCTTAATTGTCAGGAGACTGAGGATAAACACCAACTATCTTGTTGAAGCAGTATATGTGAGGAATCTGGAAATCAACTACAGCCTCTTTTTATCACTCCTGTAAGGACACCTAAGCTAATATTACAGCATGCTTAGAGGCATTTAACTAGACATTCTTCCCATGCTCCACACACAAATTGCAAGAAACTCTAATATCAGATACAATGGAATACCTTCCACAATGTATTTCATAAGCTACTTTACTAAGTCACTGAAGCTGGATTTATAAGTAATTTCTGTAGAAATATTATTATACAATCTTATCATACAGTAAATTTAAGTCTCACAATAGCTAATAACACAGAATCAAACATAATCTAAATGTTGAAGCTCATTTGGTGGGTACTGTACCTTGCAACTTGAACAAGTGCACAGTGTTTTCCGCCAGCCGTCAGAAAAAAATACAGCTCCAAGACATAATGCTGATGCAGGAGGAAAGGTCTGCAGAAGAGGACAGCCTGTGGCACAAGGAAAGAGTATGAGACTGGTGCTCAATAAAAATAGCATTTATACATTCACAAGAAACACAGGAAAGGAGAAGCCTGCAAACGAATCTAAAATTAGGTTAATGAAAAATATTAAGCTAAAAGGGAGTGAGACTCACAGTAAGCAGTGATTAGACTCTCACTATAAAGCATTTTGTTCTCTCTCTCTCTCTCTCACACTCACACACACACACACACACACACACACACACACACACACACACACAAAACTTAGGAAGGTGTACAAAATTTGAAAAGGTGTATCACACTTGTGCAATCATAACCTCAAGCTGAAGGTTGTGATGATGCAAGTACAGATATTGTCAGTGTTTCCACAAAAACAGTTTGCGTTTTGTATTTGGCAATGCGTATCTAATGCGGATGGTGTGTCTAAAGGAGAGTGCCAAAGTTACAGTGAGTTACGTGTAAGCATACACGACCTAGCGGCAATAGTATGAAACAAAGCAGTGTGAAATCACATGCTACAAGCTGTACTGAAGAGTGCTGTCACCTAGTGTCAAAGACATGAAGTAGTATAATGCAATCTTTTTGGTGTTATAAGTAAAAATTATTGAAGTGTAAAGAAACTGAGGATTTGGTTAACTGTAAGACAAAGAATTAAGCAATATTGTATAAAGCATTATGTATTTAAAGAGAGGGAAATGGCTAAGATTAAATAGCTGTGATGTAAGTTAGGGGAAGTATTGTGTGACACAGGACGCTGTGTGGTCCTGCCATTTTCAATTGTCGTAGTCTAGCAGAATCATCGTTATGTTGCCTGTATTTAAAAGTCAAGGTGAAAAATTGCTTTTGCACAAGTGAGCAGACTTTATAGAGTCTCAGACAATTATATTAATAATAGAATAGATGGAAAAAAAAATCAATATTACTTAGCTGTATGTCATCGAATGGATAATTGTGGCTCTGTTTCTGAATATAAGGAAAAGCCAGTATTAGAACGGTGATACGGATATTGAACGTCCCTTAACAGTTGCTGGCTGGTATTTCCTACTAAGCATTCAGCATTGTTGTGGTGCAAGCTACCTCCAAGAGTCATAATTCTAACTAGTAGAGCAGTTTGCAAATTTACGTACCATTTTTGATGGAGCGCTCACCACAGCAACTGAAAACTTGATTACTTTTGTTCTTAGTGCAATTAGAATGTGAGATAAACTTGGGCAGCAGCCATTACCAAAAGTTAAGCTGTGAACAAAACTCTCTCCAGTGTGCCGTGTGAATTTTTTGAACAATTATTTCATTATTATTGGTATAGCATGTTACATGTTTTTTATTCACAAAGTATGAGACATTCCAAATTTGTTTCCTTCGAATGACATCTTCCCACATTGAAAACATTGTAAAGAAACATAAATACCTACAGTTGAGTTAGTGTAAACTGATCCCTGACAGTTGCATTGGGATGGGCCTGGCAGCTTCGTGGGCCTACCTCAGCCAAAAACATAATGTGATTTTGTAAACACCTGTGTTGTCACAGCTCTGTAGATGGCTACTATTTGTGCCTGCAGCCATTAGTACTTCACAGCTGAAAGCTGGCAACAGTGCTATGAACTGTCAACGATCATCTTATGCTGTCTCAACTATGGCTTTCTCCATTTAAAATATCATCTAGCTGAGAAATAAGACATGAAGTTGCCCTCAAAAAGTAATGTGCCAAAATGTCTATGAAATAGCTTAGGCACTGTGATGATAAAAATGAAAATTCAGTGAAAAAATACATTTGTTTTCACATGCAACAAAATGTAAGTGTTTTTCAAATACCAAGGCAGGTTTTTAAAATTATGTTCTGCCCATTAAATTCAAACAGTGGAAACTCCAGGTAGGAATATCAACAACGTAGGAAAAGAGAGATTGCTACTTACTGTAAAGAAGACACATTATGCTGCACACGGGCACAATTAAAAAGACAAATACATAAAGCTTTCAGCCACAACCTTCATCAGAAGAAGAGGGACACACACCATTCATACACACAAGCAAGCACACCTCATGCAAGCATGACCACCAACACCTCATGCACGCATGACCACCACACCTCATGCACGCATGACCACCACACCTCATGCACGCATGACAAACACCTGCCATCTCCAGTATCTTGGGCCGGAAAGCAATTATCACATGGGATACAAGCAGCAATCTGGAGCGGTGGGGAAGGGAAAGGGATACTAGTGTACAGGTAGGGAGAGAGAAGAATACTTTTTGGTGGAGTATGCAGGGACTAGAAGGCCAACAAGTGCAGCATCAGGAGGTTGTTAGCCATGGAAATGGGCAAAAAGGGAGTGAAAAAGGAGGGAAGCAGACAAAGATGGGCGGGTACTTTGGCAGAAGGCAGCAAATAAACTGGGTGGGAGACGAGAATTGGGAGGAGATGAAGAAGAGGGGGTGGACACTGTTGGGTGGAGGGTGTGGGGACAATAGGTTACCATAGGTTGAAGCCGTGATAATTACAGGAGCAGAGAATGAGTTGCAACGAAAACACGTATCTGCACAGCTCAGAAAAGCTGCTGGTGACGGGAAGGATCCAGATGGCTCGGATACCGAAGTAGCGATTGAAATCAAGTGTGCAGCAGGGCTGGTTAATGACATGGCTGCTTTCACAGGTGGCCTGGCCACTGATGGGGTAGGATAAATCTGTGACAGGGCTGGAATAGGAAGTGCTGGGGTGGGTGGATTGGACCGATCTTGCACCTGGGTCTTCCAAAGGAACATGATCCTTGTGGTAAAGACTAGGGACTGGGAGTGGCATAGGGGTGGATTAGGATGTTGTGGAGGTTGAAGGGTGACAGAGCATCAATTCCGGAGGGGTGGGAAATATTTCAGGTAAGATGTCCCTAATTTCGGGGTATGATGATAGGTAATCAAAGCCTTGGCCAGTTAACTATTTTCATATTATGATAACGTGACCTTATGCTTAGGTCCCTCAAAGTGATGCAACAATTAACAGCTCAGATAGTATTTCTTTCTCTACCCAACCAATGGTAATTTGCATGCATAGTCGTGTAATGAAGCACGCAGTGGTAAAAAATTTCATTGAGCAACTATGCCACATGACTGTTTTTGTTCCAATGTCTGATGCCACACAATCAAACACACGTCATTCCTAATTAGAAAAGAGCTGTTACCCAGGATCCCATTTCCTCCATCCAGACTGAGCTGCAGAAAATCCTAAAAATCCAAGGTCCCTCACAAGGCCTCACAACAGCTTCCATAGACCTACTCACTCCACCTGACCCACGTACCCCTACCTTCTACCTATTACCCAAAATCCACAAAGAGAACCATCCTGGCCATCCCATTGTGGCAAGGCTTCAAAGCCGCAACACAACGTATCTCAGCTCTGGTGGACCAACACCTCCAACCTATCACCCACAGACTCCCATCCTACATCGAAGACACAAACCACTTCCTAGAACGCCTCAAATCCATTCCCACTCCCCTCCCACCTGGAACCTTTCTTGTCACCATAGATGCTACATCCCTTTACACAAACATCCCACATACCCATGGTCTCTCTGCCCTTGAGCACTACCTCTCCCAACGCCCACCCGAAGATCTTCCAAAAACCTCATTCCTTATCTCACTTACCAACTTCATCCTCGCCCATAGTTACTTCACTTTTGAAGGCCAGACCTACAAACAAATCAGGGGAACGGCCATGGGAACCAGGATGGCTCCGTCCTATGCCAACCTCTTCATGGGTCGCATGGAGGAGGCTTTCCTGAAGACCCAACAGCTGCTTCCCCTGGCCTGGTATAGGTTTATAGATGACATCTTTGTGGTCTGGACTCATGGTGAAGAAACACTCCTTAATTTCCTCCATAACCTCAACTCCTTTTCGAATCTGAATTTCACCTGGTCCTTCTCCAAAACCCAAGCCACCTTCCTGGATGTTGACCATCTTGTTGAAGCTCACATCCACACCTCTGTCTATATCAAACCCACAAACAAACAACAGTACCTTCACTTTGATAGCTGCCATCCATTCCACATCAAACGCTCCCTTCCCTACAGCCGAGGTATTCGTGGCAAACATATCTGCTCCAGTGACGAATCCCTCAACAATTACACCAATAACCTAACCAGTGCTTTCCTCTCCCGCAACTATCCTGCAGACCTTGTCCACAAACTGATCTTCCAAGCAATACATTCCTCCCCGTCCAACAACAATGTTCCTATCCCCAGACCACACAGAAGTATCCCCCTTGTCACCCAACATTATCCTGGCCTCGAAAACATCAATAAATTACTCTGCCAGGGATATGACTTTCTCAAGTCAACCCCTGAAATGAGATTAGCCCTTGACAAAATTCTCCCCACACCACCCAGAGTTGCCTTTCGTCGCCCCCCTAACCTCCGTAACATCCTTGTTAAACCCTACAATATTCCCAGACTACCTTCTCTACCCAGCGGTTCCTACCCCTGTAACCGACCCTGCTGCAAAACCTGCCCCATGCATCCCCCCACAACCACATACTCCAGCCCCGCTACTGGTAAAACATACACAATTCAAGGCAGGGCCACGTGTGAAACTACACATGTCATTTATCAACTGACATGCCTGCACTGCACAGCCTTTTACATCGGTATGACAACAACTAAACTGGCTGAGCGCATGAATGGACACAGACGAACTGTCCGCCTAGGAGATGTCCAATACCCAGTAGCGGATCATGCCCTCCAGTATAATTCTAGGGACCTAGGAACCTGCTACACTGTATGTGCCATTTGGCTTCTCCCACCCAACACCAGTCCCTCTGAACTGCGGAGATGGGAACTTGCACTCCAACACATCCTTTCAACCCGCCATCCCCCTGGACTGAACTTACGTTAAACAACCTCACTCCCATTTACTCTTCAGTCTTCACCTCTTTCCCTTTCCTCTTTAGCCATACACGCATCTTTTCATCCTATATAGTTGTGTTTATCTTTATACTATACCGTATTTACTCGAATCTAAGCCGCACCTGAAAAATGAGACTCGAAATAAAGGAAAAAAAAAATTTCCCGAATCTAAGCTGTACCTGAAATTTGAGACTCGAAATTCAAGGGGAGAGAAAAGTTTTAGGCCGCACCTCCAAATCGAAACAAAGTTGGTCCATTGTAATATGAGACACAATTTAGGTCGAATGAAAGACGATACAGCTACAGTAGTTTGGTTCGAGTCGTAATCTTAGCAGTTAAGCTTTACCAGGAAGCCATTGCTATGCGTCAGGCGCTCCGTCAGTATTTATACGGATACCCTTCCTTTTTCACGTGCTTCGTCTGGTTTGAATCGATTGCTTATTTTCCTTTGATCTGAGAAGTGCCATTTTCTTTGTTATAGGTGTTTACGTCACTCTAAGCTGAAAATGCATTACTGTACTGCGTCATGCATTGTTTGTCGCATTCTGGTAGTGGGTGTTTACGGCGTGTTGCCGCTCGCGGCATGGCTTGCTTTTGTGCGCGCTACCGCCGCTTAAAAAAAAAAAAAAAAAAAATAGAGAGGAATCATCTCATTAGCGAAACAATGGCAAGAGACTGCTATTTGTTGTTACTAACACTGCTGCTTTCTTTGATAATGATTAACAAGAACCAAATAATAGACTGCGTATGATAGAACATGTTCTGAACGAGAGTTAGGCGCAAATTTTTCTCCGTTTGAAAATCTTTGCGGCCGCTTCTTTAGTACATCAAATTCTGCACTGAAATTAGTCATCTTAGATTTAAAAATCTAGTCAGTTGCCGTGCTTCATTTGACTGTATCACTATTAGGCATAAGAATAATACGAATATAAACATGACACGATATGTACATTCTTCCGCGTTTGCTGTTGTCTCACTCTAGTTTCGTAGTTTATTAGGCAGACAGGATTTAAATGAGATAGCAGCAAACACGAAAGAATACATGGCAAAATGTTTATATTCGTATTATTCTTATGCTGAAGAGAATACTGCATGTGATTCACATTTCATCAGGTTCCTATTAGCAACCATCTCCTCTCACAGGTAGGAAAAAATTCAGAATGTATAGTTGGCCATATTGACAAACATCCCTAACAGTTTTGCTAGTCGGATTTTCGTAGTACATTGAAATTCTGCTACATTCGAAGATGAACAATACGAACTTTGGTTTTACTTCATTGGATAATGTATGAAAATGCAGTGGTCGAAACTCGAGGTGGAGGAAAAAAAGCTCGTCTTCCACCTTTTTTTTTTTTAATTTTTTTATTTACTGGCGCAGAGGTTTTGGCGCCAGTATTTATCTCTGTGCCTACAAAGCATGCCTGTGTAGCGCTACATATATTCGACGGCAGAAGTTAGTTGTGGCGGCACCTACCAACATTTTTCAGAACTTCCGCTTACTTTGCACTCGATTCTAAGCCACAGGTGGTTTTTTGGATTACAAAAACCGGAAAAAAAAGTGCGGCTTAGATTCGAGTAAATACGGTATACCTCTTTACTTCTGTACGGATCCTCTTTGGTTTGAAGCTGGCACAGTACTTACAGTAGAATATCTTCGGCTTCCCTCTGACAACCATGCCTCCATCCTTGCTACCCTCCCTGTTTTCCTTTCCCTGTTGCTTCATAACCTGGGTTGTGAGTAACTGAATCTACTTTCCCTTCTTCCCTTCCTTTCCCCTCTCTCCTCCCTGATGAAGGAACGTTTGTTCCGAAAGCTAGGAACGTAAATTTTCTGTTCTGTTTTGTGTATCTATCGGCTGTACTGATCTGAGGTAAGTACTGGCCAGCCCCTCTATCTCTTTGTTAGTATTTGTTTTAAAATATTAAAAGATATTTCTTACATTATGTAAAAAACAAGACATCAGAGAATACTCCAAGAGCGTCGGAATTTCGTGAACCATAGTAAAATGCACAGTTCGCCTTAAAGCGTACATTCATATGTCCAGATTCCTAATCCAGCCCTCGACCTGATATTACGCTTTTCGGTGTGGTTTTCGGGACGTAAATTTTCCTAGAGTACCAGTACTGTATTATCTTATATATAGTTCTTTATTATGGCATAATGCCATTCGTGCTAGAAGATGAAAACGTGCACTTCAAATGCAACGAACAGTTGAAACTAGCCAATAGTGCGCAATGAAACACTTCGTTTCGAATAAATTTACTGCCTCAGCAGGAAAGCTTAATAAAAGCCAAATTTCCTTAGCAAACCAACAAAAATAACTTTATTGTCCTGCAAGGCGATTAATGCTTGGCTGTCACAAAGGTGGAAATAAAATCTGAAATTAGTAACATATTTTAGTCTTCCGTAATTATGTGAATGTATCGTAATTCACTTGATAGTTCCCAGTCACAGAAATCCATCTTGTTTTCCATTTGATGTGAGAGCAATAAACAAAGAGGAAACAGAAGAATCACTAAATGTAAACACGCATCACCTGGAGATTGAGTGTGCCGACGTGCAGTGCCACGCCTCTTCAGTACACATTCTTATACCGCACATTACTGTATTTCACTCTGTGGAACTCAAATGTGTATTTTGTAATGGATGCCATCAAACTATTTCATGGCAGAGGAAATTAAAATGTACTGTAGTGCTTCTCCTGCTTCCAGTCCGCTGGTTTGACATCCTGCCCCTCTTAAAAATAAACTTTTTTAAAAAAATGCAATTAATAATGGATGGAATTATTTGTAACTGAGAGAACAAGAACTCTTCAGAAAATCTGGACTCTTTATTGCCTATTAGCCAATAACTTGCTCTTCTGTGTGACATAAAATTAAATATATGATATCTAAAACCAGTAAAGACAAAAGACAGGCAAGACAGTACACATTTCTTCAATCCTTAGGTCATAGCGATTTTTCTCTCTAATCTTGCTACAGTTTTACATGGCGTGCTTTCCTTTCTGCGAAAGAACTATTACCTCATCAAAGTTCATCAAATGTTTTGCTAGATGAAAAATCGAAAGGTCGTCGTCTAATACTGAAAAAGCTGTCAATACAAATGGTACCCAAGACTGGCGTGGTTTCTCGATCTAATTACGTTTATTTTGTCAGTGTGCTGGATAAAACAAAATAAGCCTTTCTAATATTGCAGCAATTTTAACACACACCAAATAACCGAGACTGTTTTGGGAATAATGATCATTTTTATAGTATGAGCAATAATGATCATTTTTATAGTACGACAATATAATTTACAAAGTACCAATACGAAATACGTATTCGGCCTACTACAATCAAAAAGCTTTATGTTAGGAAATAGTTTCACGTTTCATTCATTCACACGTTCCAGTTTCTCATGCATGAGGCCGAAAAGTAGTAGAACAAAATTTTTGTAGTAATTTGGAATTGTCATATTCTTCCATAATTTGTGTGATGTCCCCGTTTCTTCTCCTTCCTCATTCTGACAAACAATCTTGTCATCACTAATTCTGTAACTATTCCTACCACTGTCAAAACTGATTCTCCAGTTAACTTTACTAATCCTGCCACACCGGTTTAGTTATCCAGCGATTATTCTCCGGTTAGGTGTTATTATGTTTTCGTACAATGCGTTTTCCGCACTACTCCCAGAATGGAACTTACGCGGCTGCTAGCCGAGGACTAACTGGCCCTGTCTAGTGTAGCGATCTGGCCAAAAATTTTGTCAAAACTTCACTTTCTTGGATACACCGAGAAGATAAATAAATAATCTTTCTTACCTGTTATTCCTGTTAGTCGTTTATTTCCACTCTGGCAGTCTGAATCGATGGATTTCGCCAGTAATTATAACAACGCTGAATATTTGCAAACTGAATCAACCACATAAACAAGCAGCAGTTGGCATTCACCGGTTCGGATTTATTCCACTCAGCTCGTATAGCCCTGTTCCGTTTTGTCTGCAGGAAAGCTCAATTCTACAGACGACGAGGATTCCCCTGGCAGACATCACGTACTCTATGCACGCATTCAAAAATTAACATATAATTCATTCAGAAATCAACTTAGAATGTGTTAAAAAATGTCCAAAAACCAGCAAGGGGTGCGTTTCAAAATCATATGAATAATCGATACACTGACATGCGCTGAATGCTAGGTGCTTTGTGAAACAAGGTTTTTTCCTCAAGAATATGAATTTGCACCCTCCCCTCAAAATTGCCGCCCGGTTCAGATACCCCGGTTTGCCACCTGATCCGGGCCTGCTGCACACGTGTGAATCTGGCAGCTTGGGCGCGCCAGTAAAATTTTTCCTGGATCCATGTGGCTGGTTGCTGCTACTACTGCCTACACAGCCAGAAACCACATTTCTGTAGCCAGAAGCGGGAGAAGGTATCACTCATACGCGACTCAACTGCGTGTGTGCATGAGCCCGCTCATAACTGCTTAAATGAATCTAATGTAAACAGTTGTGACGTCACGCTCATCGGAGGCAGTTTGTTGTTATGAAGCATTGCATAGTCTTCCTAAAGCCTTTGACACATTTTGCTGTTGGCAGACACTTGTACGTGCACTGTGTTATTTTATATGACGCATTTACTTTGCAATTTAAGTTTTTTTTTTTTTCCCCCTCTCTCTCTCGTTCACGTTTAAATGCTGCAGTATTATTCTGCAGCAGCGGGATACAGTAATATGTACGTATGTAGATGTTAGAGTATCAGTTCTTACAGGTCAAAATTACAAAACTTTAACTGAAAACTAAAACAACGAAAAATTCCCGGAATCCTAAAAAATTCCCGGGTTTTTCCCGGTTTTCTCCCGGATGAAAAAAATCCTGTGTTTTTCCCAGATCTCCCGGTTGTCCTGGGTCGTATACACCCTGTGAGTGGCCTGTGCCACACACAGGGATTTGGAGCACATCTCATCATTCTACAGGACAGCAAAGAATAAAATAAAGTGTACTGACTGGGCAAGCGACCTAGTCATACAGTTTATTGCACTAACTTACCATAAAGGGAGGTGAGCACACCTATATTCAATCTGTATTGAAGACAGTTGGGTATAATGTTCAGACTGATTGGCTGTTTTCAACTATCATTTAGGCAAATCAAAGGCTAATTCCCCTTCTCCGTCTCAGGATTACAAACAATAAAAGCGTGTTAAAAAGAAGTTCATTTGAGTGATGAATTTAAAATGACCTTCAAGCCATGAAAGAGTGACCACCAAAAGGAAAAATTGATGAGACTAATTCCAAGGGAAATGTTAGAACACCCAACTCTGTCAGCCTGCTAGGATTGTCAAAGTACACTACCTTAAAATTGAATCCCTTACCGACAATCATTGAATAAAAATCTTAAAAATATAAAATTAAGCTTGGTTTTATTAAAAATCCAAGGCGAAAATTTGTTTTAACCTTGTTTAAGAATGTTCGTGTCCACAACACACATTATATTTGATGCCTTCGATTATCTTCACCAATTTGACTCTTAAGCGAATAAAACACAGAATGTTCCCCTTTATTCCATCAACAATTTTTCTTCTTTAAGGCCAGCAGTGTAATATGTGTCTGATAACGACAGGATTGTTACAGTAGATACACCAAACAGCTGCTTATAATGAGTAATCTTTATTTACAATTACGATAGACTGTTTCGGCTTTATCACCACTTTCAAATACCTGCAATTACGATTTTAGTGAGAATAGGCGTGGATGTCAATGTCATTCATATTAAAGTAGCTGTCTTGTACTCACGGTCAAAAATTTACTACAGATTCTGCACAGAATACCAAAATGTTTCGCAATGAATCATCAACTGGAGCAACTGAATTACATTCTCCGCCAGGGTTTCGATTATCTCTCGTTGCGCCCTGAAATGAGAAATGTCCTGCCCACTATCCTTCCCACCCCACCTACCGTGATATTCTGCCGTCCACTGAACCTACACAATATACTCGTCCATCCTTACACAACCCCCAATCCCTTACCTCATGGCTCATACCCCTGTAATAAACCTAGATGCAAGACCTGTCCCATACATCCTCCTACCACCACCTACTCCAGTCCGGTCACTAACATCACTAATCCCATCAAAAGCAGGGCTACCTGTGAAACCAGTCACGTGATTTACAAGCTAAGCTGCAACCTCTGTGCTGCATTCTATGTAGGCATGGCAACCAACAAGCTGCCTGTCCGCATGAACGGCCACCGACAAACTGTGGCTGAAAAACAAGTGGACCACCCTGTTGCTGAACACGCTGCCCAACATGATATCAATCATCTCAATGGCTGCTTCACAGCCTGTTCCACGTGGATCCTCTCCACCAACACCAGCTTTTCTGAATTGCGCAGGTTGGAACTTTTCCTGCAATACATCCTACGTTCCCGTAACCTTCCTGGCCTCAATCTTCATTAGTCACTGTCCTCACCCATCCAGCCCCCTCCCTGTTCCCATTCCAGCACTACACAGCCGTCATTTCACTGCCACACCCAGTCTTTCTTCTTGTTATTTCTCTCCTTTCCTCTACTTACCCCCTCCCCCCTTTCTCTCCTGCCCTCCATCTAAATTGCAACACGTCACTGTCTGCCACTTCCACCATACTATCCCTCCCCTCCCCACCCCAGCCTCCTACTTACCCCCACCCAGTTGCCACTCCCATCATGCACTGGTGCTGCTGCTCACAGTGTGGTTTCAGTTCTCTGAGACTGCAGACGTGTGTGCAAGTGGCGTTTGCGTGTGCGTGGCAACCAACAAGCTGTCTGCCCGCATGAACGGCCACCGACAAACTGTGGCTGAAAACCAAGTGGACCACCCTGCTGCTTAACACGCTGCCAAATATGTTATCCCTCATCTCAATGACTGCTTCATAGCACGTGCACATGTGTGTGTGTGTGTGTGTGTGTGTACTGCTGACAAAGGCCTTAATGGCCGAAAGCTATAATTGTGTGAATATTTTTGTTGTGCCTATCGCGACTCAACATTTCCGCTATATGATGAGTAGCAACTTTCCTTCTCTGGTAAAGATAATCTTAAAAAATTTTAGCTAGTAAAACAATATCACTGTTCATCTGTACAATCTTAGTAAACATATAGCGTCGTAATAGTGGAGCTGTCAAACTGCTGCCACATCATAATTAACATTTAATTTTAACTTCCAACAACGTTTATGATCTTATTAAAGCAGTGACAGTTGCAAAAGAGTCCACTAATGGCGCAATATGGACATCACATCAATCCAGACGTGAGTACGAGACAGCTACTTTAATATGAATGACTTTGACATCCATACCTATTCACAATCTGTAGGTGCTTACACCCCAAGTGCCTGTACAGATCACAAACACTCCATATACATGTGATAAATGCACACAAAGAAGCTTGTAAACATATTACACGGTGACCAGCAGAAGATAAATAGCAGGGTACGGGGCACATCCCACAAGCTACAAATAACTACTGTACATTTGTTGAAGGGCATCTTCAAAAATCATGAGCTGCCCTTAAAATATTTATTAGCTAAACCGGTAGAGGCCTGTTTACAATGTCAGTTCCATGTTGATACTATATTACAGTTACATCAAATATGACCAAGAAACGTCACTGCCTAAAAACTGACAGCAATAACATACATGACAACCTGTGTACTAGGAGAGGAACTTCAAGTTGGACATCAAGTTGGCTGATAAACATGTTAAGTGCAGCTCAGGCATTTAGAATGTGACTTTTAACAAATATTTACAAGTTGAAGAACACCAAGCATTCAAAATTATTACTACTGAAAATGTCCTATTGGAGCATATTAATCTTTAAAAGTAATACAATTGATGCATTGTTGGACCATTTTAGACGATTATCAGGCACATCAATCCATGCTGTGCTATCAAAATACAATCAAAACCAAATCATTATATTAAGCTGCGTTACTACTTCATCTTCCCCATTTTCATTTAATTCAGACTTCTGAAAAGATCCTGGGTCAAGATTTATGTTTAAATCCTTCAAATGACACAGGTCTCACTTTCTCATTGAATATGAACTCTCACCAATTTTAAAACTGATGTCAATGTCCCTCAGTTCTATTTGTCATGCTGGCTATTTTCTATACTCAACCTACAGCCCATTAAGCATAAATGGTAGACCTAATGTGTAAGGCACTGTAAAAAAGTTAAAACTTCACACTAAGGATAAACAGCACAATAAGACTTCCGAGAAGGCATTCTCTACTAGTTTATCTGAAGAATGAAGATGGATTTTTGTCTAAAAAATATTTTCTTGTTTACTGCTTGTCCTAGAAGTAGATTTTCTTGCTTTCTGCTTGTCCTAAAAGTTGATCACAACTATCAAAAGCTACAAATACATTGTGACACCCCATAGCTGAAACTGGAATATGTCTATGAAGTGTTCTTAACTGCACATATTTATAAAGAAGTCAAACCTTGTTTTATTGTTGCATCAGCACCATCATCTGTAACGTTGACTACAGGCCCTGCAGCATACCTCGCCAAGAAATTATGCTGCTTGACACATGCTGAACACACCATTTCAGCATATTCTTCAGGCATTGGCTGGCCTAAGTGCTGAAAAATTATATGTGGCCTCAGTACATAATTAACATTGCATTAATAAACATAAAGATAAAACAATGGAAAATTCAAGATGGAATAATGACACTATTATTAAGAAGTAAGCTTTTGGCCAAAAAGGTCTTCACTGGAATTGGACAACACACACACACACACACACACACACACACACACACACAAGACCAGTCTCTGGCTGCCAAGCCCAGACTGCAAGCAGCAGCGTATGATGGGAGAAGCAAATAGGGTGGTGGGGGTCAGGAGGAGGCGGGGGTGGCAAGGGGGACGGATAGCAGTGTAGAGCTGGGGGACAGTAAAGTGCTCCTTGTGGGAGAACACGGGGATGATGTGAGGAGTTTCCAGGACAGCTACGTGGAGTTGTGAGGTTAGACAGAGAGTGGCAGAACGGGGTGGGAGTAGCAGAAAAGGAGGAAAGTAAAAAGACAGTGGGTGCATTGGTGGAATAAAGGGCTGTGTAGTGTTGGAATGGGAACAGAGAAGGGGAAGGTGGGTAAGGGACAATGACTAACAAAGACTGAGGCCAGGAGGGTTACAGTAATGTAGGATATATTGTAGGGAGAGTTTCCACCTAGACAATTCAGGGAAGCTGGTATTGGTAGGAAGGATTGAAATGGCACAGGCTGTGAAACAGTCACTGAAACTAAGAATGTCATGTTGGCAGAGTCTCAGCAACTGGGTGGTCCAGCAGTTTATTGGTCACAGTTTGTCAGTGGTGATGGTGGGGAGGATGTCTGGGACAGGTCTTACATCTAGGTCTATTACAGGGATATGAACCATGAGGCAAGGGGTTGGGAGCAGTGGTTGTGTATGGACGGACGAGGATATTGTGTAGGTTGGATGGAGGAGGACCAGGTGAAGCTAATGGGGGAGAAGGGTTACAGGTTTTGGGAGAATGTGGATGGATTGTCCTCACTCTTGATCAAGATCACAAAGACGTCATCAATGGATCTGAAGCAGATGAGGGGTTTGGGATTCGTACCCTGAAATGAGGAATGTCCTACCACTATCCTTCCCATCCCTCCCACAGTGGTATTCCATTGCTCAGCAAACCTACACAATATCCTTGTCCATCCCAACACAACCACAGCTTCTAACCCCCTTCTATCCCTCTTATTAGTTTGTTTGGCATATATCTCTCAATTCCCATTGATACACGACGCTCCCTGTTTGCTCAAAATTATCTCTTGCGAAGAGGTCAAGTACACTTTTGCAATCATTTAAACTATGAAAGGGCTCCTGAACCGATTGTTTAAAATAGTTTTCTGAGAAGGCATTCAGAAAGATTTCGGACTCCACAATTCTTACAATGGTTGTGAATCGTAATGTCAGAGCCAGATCTCGAAAACTACTATTGGTTTCTAGGAACGTGTAACAATTCTTGTTTCACCAATTATTAATGACCCTTAAAAAATTACACTGAAAAAAATTTGTAGTAGTTTGTGTAGAGTGCTAGATAAGGAAGTTACATACAGTAACCATATGGCAACATACTCTCCTCTTTGCTTGCTATCATTTGCCAAAATCTTGCTTTGATATCTCAAACTGTTCATGAGTACACGGGTATTATGAATATTTCATTTTTCCTTTACCGTCTGGGCTTGTAAGTGGACCACGGTGCTCTCTATAATGTACAATCCATTTTGTTGAGACTCGAATGAGTTATAAATCCCATCCAAAGTTTACATAATAGTTCAGCACACTTACTGCGTTTGTTAGGCAGCAACATATGATCTTATGTGCAATAGTTTACTTAATGACGATAAACAAAATAGTTCATTATGAAGCTAAGAGAGAAACAGAGAGAGAGAGAGAGAGAGAGAGAGAGAGAGAGAGAGAGAGAGAGAGTTCTTTACAATCAGATCATCTGAGAAAGATTTCAGACTGGCTGACTTGCACATTTATCGTTCACACAGTCAAGCGAGTTGCTCCCCCCCCCCCCCCCCCCCCGCCCACTATACCTGCACATTAAGCAGTACTGCAACAACTGTCCAACGCAGCTCTGCTCTGCTGTGCCACTAAACTATAAACTGATACACAGAATGTTTCACGAATTCATAAAACATCCATAGTCCTTTAAGTTCACAAGATATTCACCACAACAAATATTATATTGACACACAATAAAGAGGCACAGAGGTGAAGTTACAAAGCAAAATAATGTGAGATGTACTTAACCTCCAATCACAGCCTGTGTCCAGAATAATTGCTATACCTGGTCACTGAATTGAGTTGACACAGTAACTTAACACTGGACGGTGGATCAAATCCCTGCCCTGCTATTCTGATTTAACATTTCTATGGTTGCCCTAAACTGCTTAAATTCTGGTGAAAGGGCATAGAAGAAGACATGTTATTTCCATCCCGAGTACAAACGTCTTTACTGGCTTTAACACCCTCATTGTTGATGGGATTTAAACCCAAGTCATTCTTTCTTTTTTGGAACTATTCAGTACTGTTGTGAACTACACCTTGTAACATCACAGTCACTGTCTTTTCCTTCTCTTAACCAATGTACTGTCTTTCAAGCTCACCTGGATCTTGCTCTATGCTACATATTAGTCTGCCCCCCCCCCCCCCCCCCAAAAAAAGGAAGGAAAGAGAAAGAGAGAGAGAGAGAGAGAGAGAGAGAGAGAGAGAGAGGACTGACAATTTGAATATCCAACTCTCCACAATAAGTCTGAGTCACACACTGAGACACTAAGTTAATACTGTGTTGTACATAGGCCAAATAGATCAATCAATGGAACAAACAAACAGAACAGTCTGATGAATATTCAATTGCTTCAATTTTGGCACTAAAAATAGAGGGTATTTTTTTGTCACTTACCACAAAACTGGTATTGTAAATTTATGTGCTGTTGAGGAACAGCATTTGGACTGGTAAAATCCCCACCCTTAACTTCTATAAATAACTTATGACAACTGACGTATTTGCACAACATTGATCTCTGACACATCTTTATCCTCCCATCTCACTTAACTGATAGGACATTTCTTCAGGCCTACTGATATGAGAATGAACTTATCTTAATAATGTCATAAAAATAAATTCTGCTGTCACAATGTAAAACATGGATGAAGATGAGTTACCAATATGCTCTGTCTGTGGCCATCACCACGTCCATTACCTGAGAGGTGTGAGTATTCCCTGAACACTGAATGTCTTCTCTATCTTAACTCAGTTTCTTCAGTAATTGCACCCATGCTGCTTCTGATATCACTATGACCAGCTTCAAGAACTTATAACCAAACTATCACGTTTCAACCGAACTTTGACTGGACTGTGCTACCAATCAGCAAGTCATTCCAAATGCACTTCGACATCATTACATCACCACTTAAAGTAAACAATGGGAACTTAAGCCGAGAGCAACGCTCTCTACCGTTTATAAATAGAGATAAGCTTTTAAACATATGCATTTACTTGATCTCAAAATCAACGTAACTATGTTTGAGATCAAAAAACATCCAGCATAACAACACAAGAGGCAAAGAGAACAATGATTTTCCAAAACACAAACTGTACAAAACAGGTAATATCACACAAAACACACTGTCTGCAATTTGACATGCAAGTGGGGATGATGATTTATCTTTTTGAGAGTGTCTTCCATCAAAGCTAGCACACACCCCACCTATTGTCTCTCAATGCTGCCGCTAGTCTCGGATAATTAGTGATTTCAGATGGTGTGAGGTGGTGGGGAAAGGTGAGTGGTAGTAGTGGTGGTGGTGGTGAGGAGGAGGACTACAAGAAGGGCTTAGGAAAGATCACAGAGGGGTGGAATGCGAATACACGCGGCAGTAGATTGTGGGATTGCTTAGGAGTGTCAACAACACTAAGAAGAAAAATAAAACAGTAGATGGGGAGGCGTGATCAAGAGCAGAAGAGAAAAGTAAGGTGACGGGGACAGGAACCACAGAGGGAAGTAAGATGGAGAAGATAAAATGACTCAGGGGTAGGTGTGGGGACAGGAGAGTTGTATATTACTGGAACAGGAGGAGGATGAGAGGTGTGGGTCTAGTGGAGGCAGACCATGGAGTTATGTGATTAAATATTACACTGATGGAGGATTCCCATCCGTGCAACTTGGAAACTTGATGCTGGATGCAAATATCTACACTGCATAGGAAATGAAACACCTGCTGCTGAAGTCGCAGTATTTTCTGTAACTGTGGTCTAGCTGGCCATTTGGCCATGGTTTGACTGTAAACATATACGCGAGTGGAATGTTTTGTTATTAATGTTGCAAGGAATGTCAAAGAAAGGGCTGCAATAGAAGGAAGTGGGTGAATGTATGGAACACATCTTGTACTGGGGTCTCCCACAGGAACACTATCCAATTGGGATGGGGCTGAGGGCAAGAGGGGCAGATAACAATGTTGCACAGGTTGTGTGGGAGGTGGTGGAATATCACTTAGGGAGGGCATTGCAAGAGGTAGTTAGGAAAAGTGATTGGGTTGTTAGAGAGACCCAGGAAGCACTTGCAGATGAAGGCAGAGCTTCTGCACGACTGCTCAGAAACTGTGAGAGGATGTTAGTTGTTACGGGAGACAGCACGTGGGAAATCATTTTGGACAAGACTGAGAGGACAGGGAAGAGGTCTGTCACTTCAACTGCAGAGTATCTGCAGGTGGTCAGGTTGCATGGAATGCATGTTTATATGTGGACTGGGCACTACCTGACTGTTTGTGAATAGTTTTGTTGGTATTATTTATTTATCATATTGTTTTACAAGGACACAAAAGTATCTACAATCGAACTGAAATCTCCAAATGGACAATCAGTCAAGAGCATTTTGAGTCACTTTATGTAAAGTTCTTAGATCACCATTAAATGCTCAAAGTGGGCACTCATCAACAATGTGATTTATTGTTTGCTCCTCTGCTCTGCAATCACAGTCGGCAGATGGGAGGAAACGTCACTTCTTCATGCTGTACCCACAACTTCCTTGGCCAGTCCTAAATCAGTTCAGCCTCAACCAGATTTGCTGTGGTACTTCGAATTCCATGACCTCCTTTGTTGGAGCTCGAACCAGATGTGTATTGTCAGGTGGCTGTTCATTACAGAGTTGTCGCTATTTGGAGGTAATGTCTAAAGAACTAATACTTTTTAAATCTATCCAGGGTGGTTTGTGTGATTTCAGGTGAGTTGTTGGTGGATCTCGTTGGGTGTCTTACAAGGGAAGAGTAATCTTTTTACACAAATTTACCTTAGCTAACATTGCTCCGCAAGATGTAAGGAGAAAAGCAGTCAAGACAGCCAGTCACTGACTGGGAGTAGATCTGACAGTGTCAAGTGCTAACTCTCATGGCTCCATAACAATGCACATCAATTTCTGTTGTATGAGCATGTTTTCCACACAGGAGAGCAATATTCTCCACCAGACTACCCAAACGCGAGTGCAGCAGAGCACAGAGTACTGACGTCCGCATCATAGCTGCTTCCAGAAATCTTGCGAAGTAGATTTACTCGTGAGCCAAGTTTCTTAACTAACTTGATGCACTATTTATTTGAAGGTCAAAGACCAATCTAGAGTGTTTCCTAGATATATTGGATTGTAGTTATGTGATACTTCAACTCCAATGAAAGTCACATGTAGCTTCCTTAGGGCTGCTTTATTACTTAGGTGAATGCAGTAACCTCAGTTTTATTTTGGTAGGCAAATGATAAGTTTGATGTGAATAGACTCGATATGTGGCTTATAGCTAAAAAAGAATCAGATGAAACAAAAGGGAGAAGGTGGTGTAAACTATTGGGAATAGGCTATGCCATAACTATAGCCATAGAAAAAAGTATTCACAAACTGTTGTTCATGTAGAATAAGTTTATTTATTAGGATTAAAGATAACAACCAGAGATGTTATTTGGTAAACTAACAGTACAAGGTTTCCTCCCTAACCTGTACACATAAAATGATTAACTAATTTAACATGCAGGAAGTAAATAAGAATTTTGTACCAGCTGACTTCACACAGTGGGAAAAAAAGTATTCATAAACTACTAGAAATGTAAACACAGAAATGACACTGAACCGCTTGCAGCAAGGAATGCTTTCAGTGGCAATCTGCACTTTGTGCACGTTGGTTCTGACTAGAGGTGAATGCTGCACAACAGCAAAATGGGTCGCAAAAGGAAGGAAACAACTGCAGAGGAAAGCTGGTGAGGTTCATTTACTTTTGTGATTTACACGTGGAGTTGACTGTACATGTACACTTATGACTAGCTGGCGAGATGTACACATTGCATCACTGATGAATCCTTTTATCAATTGTTGCTGTTTTTATGGTGGCAAAATGGTCAAGTAGTAATTTGACTTTTTGTTGAAATATTTCAAGGATGCGGCATATTCATTTGAGTAGTAATAGCTTGTCAGCAATATTGTATGAGTGACCGATAGTTTGGTTGTCTGTGTAATCTCTGGTTGTTTATTTTTTTATCTGTTGTTCCCAAATGTTAATAAAATTTTCTAGGTAAGATTTATGTTTGAACTTGGCTCTGTTCGTTTAAAATGTCATGTGGATAATTTTTCCATGAATATATAAATTTTCAATTCTTCCAGTGTGTTCATGGCTAGTTCCCTTGGTATTGCATGTAAGATTTGAAGTGCAGTTTCAGTTTTATCGACTTTATGGATTTCAGAAACCAAAACCTTAAAGGCAACAAAATTGAAACTGCATTTCAAATCTTATACACCATACAAAAAGGTCCAGTCATGAATATACTTGAAGAACTGGAAATTTACATACACATGAAAAATTATGTGCACAAGAACATTAAAAGAACATTACTACCTAGAAAATTTTATTGACATTCTGGGACTTGACAACAAATAAAAAATAAACAAACAGAGATTACAAAAACACCTAAATTATCCCACTCTTGAAAACAATACTGCTGATTACCTATAACCACTTTGTGAAGATACAGCACTGAAAACTGTCAACTAACTGCCAAATTACTGCTTGACTTTATGTGACCATCATAAAAACAGCAAAAATTGACAAAAGGATTAATCAGTAAGTATACATATACAATTAACTTAATATATCTATGTTGTGAAAGTAAATGAACTTCACCAAATGTAATATTCACAGGTGTAATTGACAATAGCAATACTGCCAAAATACGCCTATTGTACGAAACATAATAAAACTATTGGCATCTAACTTGGAAGATTCAATTTAAATTGCAATATTACGTCATCTTTCGTACTGTGGGCCCCAACTGTACAAAACATGTGTTTACTATGAGTAAAATCAGTCATTTATTTCATTATATTCTGTTCACATCCTCCAACAATTTAAAGTCATGGTACCAAAACACACTGTCTAAAGTAAACCTATTTTTTTACGTAGTTAGTGTCGGCATTACTTTTTAACAATATTGCTGGAAAAATGGTCTCAGTTATTAAAAAAATAATGCACAAATATTCCTAATGTCCAAACTCGTTGTGGTACATGTGGTCAAAATGATCTTAAATCATTTTTAAAATTTTTCTGCAGTGATTGCACATATGACAGCAACAAATGATAAAATTTTTGTGTACACTTACCCTTCCATGGAACCAATCTTCACACACAATGCACTGAACCATTTCGTCAGGCTCTTCATCTTGGGGATCAGGATATGGTCTATGGCATGTACAGTACACGCCACGGAAATTCTGATTGTACTGGTTCAGCTCATTGACACTATCTCGCTCCTACAAATTCAAAGAAATATTTTTCTTAATTTTTGGGGGAGAAGGGGACCATTCTTAATAACTGTTGCTTAAGTCTCTGGTAAATAATTATTATGGGCATGACTGAACGTACTTTTAACATTTTACATGCAGAGCAACACCACAAGCAATCACAATTTTGTCACTTAATGCTAAGATAAGCAGATTTTTTCCTTAGCAGTGTGTATTACGATTGTGGTGAAGTTCACTAGTTTCATGATTTAGCAGTTACTTACTTTTATGGCAGGATGCCCTTTTCCCTGACTTATTGTCAGTAAACCTAAGGGAAGCCGTATGTGCCATCTGCTTGAGTGTGGATATATTTTATTTGTTTGTATATTGTCTTTTCTGAGACAGTACCCATCACTTGGAAAAACAGCCCTGAAGTTTAGGCAAAAATCAAACACAGGCTGGTCGATGTACCACACAACAATTGTTAATACAGTTCGTGGATTCGACCAGACATTAGTGTCCATCCCTGACCTGTAAGGTAGCATCCGATCTTAAGCTATGTAATGTCTCGGTCTCAGAAGTGGAGATACGCAGCTGTTAAATACGCTTCTATGTACTCTTCCACAAAAACTTTATCAGTGAAATGAAATTAACGTACAGCCTGTTCTAGTAAGAATAGTAAGTATGCGGTGGCTATTCTTTGATGTTATCTGACAAACAACGATTAGAAAGTTAATTACAGAAAGACATGTATTTGTGGAAACATTGCCATAATTAGTGATGTTTCAAACGGTTCAAATGGATCTAAGCACTATGGGACTTAACATGTGAGGTCATCAGTCCCCTAGACTTAGAACTACTTAAATCTAACTAACCTAAGGACATCACATACATCCATGCCTGAGGCAAGGTTCGAACCTGTGATTGTAGCAGCAGCGCGGTTCTGTACTGAAGCGCCTAGAACTGCTCGGCCACAGCAGCCGGATAGTGATGGTTAAATCGAAACCTCCATCTCGACATAGTACTTACAAATTCAATTTCAGATCTGAAGATACTGAGTCGATAGCACAGCTTCTGCTTGTTTAGATAGGACAAAATGAATGAACTATGGAAAAACTTAATGTTCTCGCACTATGTTTTGTGCAATCACTAACTAAATCTCAAAGAAAAGGATCCCAGGAGTAAGGAATAGCAAGAACAAGCCCGCTAAGTATTCAGGAAAAGCTGAAATTGAGACAATGTACACCTATTTTACTTCAAGGCATAAATGAAGATGATCTGTATGGGCATATGGAATTCTGGAAGTTGTATACAATCTGACAAGAAGCTGACTTCAAGTTTTGGAAAAGCATTCTTTGGAGCAACGAAGCAAGTGGCAGAGCGAAGAGGCACAACTGTATCTACTGGGATTCTACAAATCCCCGTGTAGTGATGGAGAGGAAGTTAAACTTCCTGACATGTGGGTATGGGCATAGATTCTCAGTGGTGGGCTATTTGCGCCTAATTTTTTAACAGTACTGGAAAATAGTCCACTTTTTGAACATTGGCATTTGATTATGGATACATTGATAAGTCGACAAGACAGAGCACCACCGAATTATGGAGCTATTGTGAGAGAATTTCTAAATGGAAACTTTAATGAACGGACTGGGAGACGGGATATTACTGATTTGCGTCTATGACCTCCAGATATCACTTCCATCGACTTTTCAGTTTGGTGTACACTAAAAATGAGGTTTATCCTGTCAAGATTCTTGACTGAAGCAATGAATGCAGCCAGAATTTGAAAACCTAAGGCTTCCAGAAGATTTGTGATAAAATTTGTAAATCAGTGTTAGAAAAAATGCTATGTTTGCTTAGAACGAGGTGGAAAATTTTTGAGTATCTTTTGTAGTTTCATTGAATTCTAAATGTTTTTCTATTCAATAATAAATTTGTATTTTAATTTTTTTATTACTGGATCATATGCATTTTTGACAACTGACTTGCGGCCCACTCCGTATTTTAGGAGGTGGTAGTGCACATTAATTCAAATGAAACATTCCTTATAATTTGGGTTCAATTTTTATTGGTTACAGAGACAGAGCTGTTACAATGTAACCCAAACAAACACCAGTATTTGCAAACACAAACAATTTCAAAGATCCTACCTCCAACTTTGATGTACATTTGAATTCCCTTGACAACACCATGTTTCTCTTTTCTTAAGTTGTCTTTATTTTCTTATTAAGGACAGTACTATTCACAATCAATTTGTTACATCACACACACACACACACACACACACACACACACACACACACACACACACACACACCTCGCTTCATTTTTCAACCATCTTAACAGGCAAAAATCTGAAAGGGTAATGCCTGAGGATCTTGCTGGCTAAGAAATTTTACCATGTCTACCAATACGTCTTCCAGGGAATGTTACATTTAGATGATGTGCCACCTGACAGTATGTGCAGGAACTCAATCATGCTGCAAGAACACAGCTATCCTTGTTGTCAAAGGAATCTCTTCCAATAATGTTGGAAGCAGTTTATAACGATATCCTAGATAATAACAATTTGGTAAGAACGGGCCTAATCAACTGATTATCTGCATCACACCACGCATTTACAGAGAAGAGTTCTTGAAAATGTTTCTCCACAAAGGCACATCGGTTTAGTCGGACCACCACTGTGAGCCAAAAACGGTATTGATGCTATCACAAATGAAGGTGTGACTTGTACACTTCTGACATTGTCAGTGTGGAGGCAGTCTGTAGTATTATAACACTGAATTAATTTTCATCTGCCAAAATCACAGGATTTGTCAGTGGTGATGAATGTGAACACTTGTAGTTGACGCAATGATGTATATACATTGCTGTTATTTTTAAACTGACATGCTAACTTCCAGACCAGCTCACAATACCAACATGGACATACACTGTACAGCACCACTTAATGTAGTGTAAAAGATTGTCTAATGTAAACATAAATCCAAAGATAGCAACAGAGCACTGCCAAACCTATATGAATAAATGATTTTATTGTCTTTGCAGTTGAAAATTTATTCAGTGTCCATGAAAGTGGCTTCATCAGTTAAAAGTGTTAATGGGATTACTCAGCAGCGTTTCCATTACAGTGCATGTACACAAATATCACAATGGCATACTTAGCATTTGAAAATGTGTGTGGTATGCCTAACTGACCAACAAAACCACAATCACAGACGAAAAATTCAATTATGTAAACTCAAGCACGACTTGATCTTATTCTAAACTAGCTACCTATTATGCAAATGATGATGATCCCCTTGAAACTGGAGTCAACAGAAATGAACAAATGCGAATATGCATTCAAAGACAATTCACTAGTGATCACTACCATTCGTTTGTATCCAAACAAGAGATACATGAGAGGGAACAAAACCCAACATGAGAATGCACTGAATGCTGTGTTACTGTTTTTTTGGCCCTAATAACTTGCACACAGGATAAAATACTATACGTTTACAGCCTCGATGCAAAACTCTGATAGTTACAGAGGCTTATTTTGCATGCCGAGTGTACTGGTTGACAAAGTAAGCTAAATGGCACAGGAAAGAAAGAATTTAGGTGTGCCAATTTGTATATGAACATGAAATGCATGGAGGTAGTGCACTTAACACTAAATTGGAGTTCCAGCTTTCCTTAGTATTAGTCCAAAACTTTGCCTGTATCTCAGCTGATGCTTTTCACTGGTTTCTTTCTACAACAGAGGAGTAAATTTAAAAGTAAACAGTAAATTGTGACAAACAACATAATCTGAATAACACTTATTATTATAAACTGGACACATTTATGTTTGTGAATGTTTGACATTTCAATAGCTGCTATAAAGCAGAAAGTTTCTGATGCATGCAGTGACATAAGCGAAGCACTTCAAGGATTTTATAGAAGTACATATAATTAAGGTAATGCTTTCAAATAATCTACTTGATCACATCTGCTATATACTTCTTTAGAGACAAGATAGCATGATACCTGGTAAATCATCTTCATTTACCATAAAAAATTTCTAACATAACTGTGATCTACCAGCCATGTAAGTTAAGTTCAGATACCATGAATATAAGGAATGAGAATGATCGTGTCACTTACATATTTGAAATTTAAATTATCGTTAAGAGATACATATTTACACTTGTTTACTTTCAGGGAAATTTACAGTGCCTTTTCATTTAAAAAAAAAAATAGTTACAAAGCTTGTGCTTATTCACTCCTTTCCCATTGCAAGGATCTACTGAATTTATCGTCTCTCTCTCTCGTGCCCAGGAGAACATCTCAGTGCTTTGGCAATTTCCTACCAATCATATTTCTTTACTTTTGTCATTTGTGGATGTCTTGGAGCTTAGAAGCATATATAATATCTATATTCTTTTACTAACAACATTACATTGTCTCCAGACCACACCACCATTCACGCACAATGCGTCAAGAAAGCTGATGAAAGCCTTCTGTACTGTTAGTGCTAAAGCGGAGAGAACAACAACTTCCTTTGATGGCTCACTAAAAGACAGAAAACCAGTAGCAAGTGAGTGAACACAAACAAACAAGAGCGAAACATGGCAAATGCCATTTGATCACGCACACCTAGCATTTACAGCAGAGAATTCTTGTCTGCTTCAGGGTAAAGGGGGCTTACAAACAATAGTCATACTGTGTATTAAACCTTCAATCACAGTATAACTGCTCTCTAGTAAGCAGTTAGTGCAACTATGGAGAGATTACTGCCCTTTGGGGTACAAACAAATGTCAAATGTTTTAACAATGATTTGTAACTAGAAATGTTCGTACTAGATTTCTTGTTCTATAGTTGATGCTATCTTGTGAAGGCGCGTAATCTGGCACTCGGCTATCTTTCTCATTCTTTATGTAGATATCCATATATAACAACAAGTGTATACAAATAAAACAGTTTTCAATTGATGACAATGTCTGAAAACGAGTCTGTGATAATATTGTGGCAGTTTAATTTAAAGGTCCGTCTTGCTCACAAAAACTTTTACACATCGCTATCACCGTTTTCAGCTACTGCCATCTTCAGATCTGTTACAAACAACAACAGTAGTGTAACCAACTCAGTTCAGTTAGTTGAAGAAAAATCTATAACAGGTCTGGAGATATATAAGAAAATTAAAAACACACACACGACCCTCAACTGCAGCATCTCAGGATTCCAGCCCAAGATGCCGGAGTTGGTGGTTCTGTGTGCAATAGGTGTGCTTGCTTGCTTGCTTTTTGTGTGTGTGTGTGTGTGTGTGTGTGTGTGTGTGTGGGGGGGGGGGGGAGGTCCTTTTTTGCTGATGAAGGCTGTGGCTGAAAGCTTTTTGTGTCTTTCAATTGTACCTATCTGCAACCTGACATGTCTTCTTTGTAGTAGACTGCAATCTGTCTCTTCCTACATTGTTGACATCCCTACCTGGAGTTTCCATTGTTTGATAAATAAGAAATATTTATGTGATTAACATATAACAATGAAAATAATCAATTATTGGTAGTATAATGTAAATGGATAGATAAAAAAAGGTCTACTCACCAAGCAGTGGCAGTGGACCACCCACCCACCCTCACACAAAAGGATTTAACTTTTTCAAGCTTTCATAGCCAGTGGCTCCTTTTTCTGGCAGAAGAGTTGAAGGGGAAGGAAAGGAATTAAGGAAAAGGACTGGAGAGGTTTAGGGAAAGGGGTAACGTTTACAAATGTCACCCAGAACCCCGGGTCAGGGGAGACTTACTGGACAGGATGAGAAGGAAAGGCTGATTGTTGGGGACTGCACCAGATGACATTTGAAAACCTGAGAGCTTAAAGGTGGAAGACAGGGTAATATGCAAGACAGAGATTACTACTAAAACATCCTGCACAAGTTAAGAGTGAAAAGCTAAGTGAATTGTATGTAATAAAGACACGAGAGGTGACAGCAAAAAATAGACAAATGAACGACGTAGAAAACTAAAATGGAGTGAAGAAAGGAGTAGTTACTGTGAGTAAATGTTACGACAGAAGGAATTAAAGTAAATGAGTGACAGGTGGGTGGTGAGAACCAAAGACATGTTGTAGTGCTAGTTCCCACCTGCAGGGTTCTGAAAACTAGTGTCTGGGGGAAGAATCCAGATGACACGTGCAGTGAAACAGGTGCTGGGGTGGTGACTGTCATTTGTACAGCATGCTCTGCAACAGAATATTGTGTGTTGCCTGTATACACCCTCTGCCTATGTCCATTCATTCTGACTGGTATCAGGGTAGTGGTCACGCCAATGTAAAAGGCCAAAGAGTGTTTACAAGACATCTGGTGTACATGTCGTTTCACAGGTGGTTCTCCCTTTGATAGTATATGTTTTGCCAGTTACAGGGCTGGAATAGGTGGTGGCAGTTTGGGAGGGCAGCGAAAAGCTATTCTAGATGTGGAAGGCAAAATCTTAAGACAAGAATGGATCTCATCTCAGAACATGATTTTAGGAAGTCATGGCCTTGTCAAAGTAGCTGATTGATACATTCAAGACCAGGATAATACTGGATAACAAGTGGTGTGCTCCAAAATTAATTCCTTCCGTCTCAGCATTTATTCACAGTAACCACTCCTTCCTTTACTCCATTTTAGCTTTCTAGGTCTTACATTTTCTGACTCGTCTATATTTCACTGACCCCCCCCCCCCCCCCCTTCCCACCACTGTTATGTGTTATGTACAATGCACTTAGCTTTTCACTCTTATTAACTAGTGCACAACGATTTAGTAGTAATTTCTGTCTTGCATATTACCCTGTCTTCCGTCTTTAAGCTCTCAGGTTTTCAAATCTTGACCAGTGCAGTTCCCAACAATCAGCCTTTCCTTCTCATCCCATCTGGTAAGTCTCCCCTGACCTGAGGTTCTGGGTGACTTTCCTAAACAGTACCTCTTTCCCTAAACCTCTCCAGCTTTTTTCCTTCACCCCCCGCCCCCCCCCCCCCTTCCTTCCCCTTCAACTCTTCTGCCAGAAGGAGGAGTCACTGGCTCCGAAAGCTTGTAAAAGTTAAATCTGTTTGTGTGTTTCCCCCCCTGTCGCCACTTTGCGAGTAGATTTTTTTCATCTATCTATTTTACATTGCATTACATGATAAACAGCTGCACATACCAGCCAAACAAACTATAAAATATTCTGATGTAGGTATCAACAGCAAATTATACATGTAGGTACATCATAAGTGCTAGTGGTGATTCAAATGCGTCAGGTATTTATACAAATAAATGAGGTCAGCAGGGGGCACTATAGCTAGGGTACATGAATAGCCAGTATTGCCTATTTGATAGCTGAAATGCAATGGACACGGCAAAATGAACGTCTGATAATAAAAGATGTACTGACATAGAATATGTGCAATCAGATCCACGCTTATGATCAACATACAAGGCGTAAATAGTAATAATGGGAAGCTCTTAGCTTGGCAAAGTAAAATAGAAATTGTGTAAAAGCCAATATAAAAAGTTTTTAAACCATAACCGTATGTGTAAGGTAATTAACAAAAGTGAATATTAATTAAAAATACACCTGGAACAGGATCTCAATGACGCTGCCTTGTGGCTTCTCTGTAAGAAGTTCTTGTTTTACTGTGGCTAAACTTGCGTAAGAAGGCCTAATCTTCTCACTTCTAGTGGCTGGTGTGCACAAATGCCAGGCCAGGAGCTTCCCACAATTACTGTTTTACTACTCATACTACATTTTAACTACTAAATCTGTGATACTGGTTACTTGTGTACTCTAGCTGTAGTGTCCTCTGCTGGCATCCGTGTTATTTGTATAAATACCAGACACACCCAAGTCGTCACCAGCACTTATTATGTACCTACATCAGAATATTTTACGGTATGTATGGCTGATATGCATGGCTGTTAATCACTTAAATATTTCTTTTTTTTATTTTCTTATGTATCACTAGGTCTATTACAGATTGATTTTGCTTCAGCTAACCGAACTTAGTTGATCATACCTTTGTTTTCGTGTGTAACAGATATGAAGATGGAAGTGGCTGGAACCAGTAACAGTGACGTGAAAGAGTTTGTGTGATCAATAGGAACCTGTAAAACAAAGAAAAACTGTTTTCTGTGTCAGTCAGTTATTTTGCCACTACATGTTTTAACGGCCCACAGCATCATCTTCAGGTGGAGAATTGTTTATTTACATGGCTAGTGTTTGTGAAGAGCACAGGCGACTTTTCACAGCAGCAGACCAAGGGCAATGTAAGTTTTGTTGCTTCTGCCGCTACAAGTAAAAATTGTGTACTTAGGAAAGTTACTTCCGAGGTTAAAAAAACACAAATTTCTGACAGTGAATTAGACTTACACAGGCAGTAAGAGTTGCAAAACCTCTGCAGACAGCTGCCTGTTGTATGTTCTCTCTGACGTACATTATGTTTACACTGTCACTTCGAAGATGTGCATTTCAGACATGTCTCCTTTCACTGGATATAAGGATAGAAGATTGAATGGTTATGTACACAAATATGTTTTACTTTAAGAATATGAATGGGCTATACCAGAATATGGATACGTGAACAATTCAATTATTATATTAATTTCATATACATAAAAAAAATCTCAACAGATCATACATATATATTTTAAGTTGAGCTTATTGGGAAATGAATGCGAGTGGATACATTAATTGTTGTGCATTGCAACTGAAAGTTATGAGAATGCTTTAAGTACTTCGTCAAATATTTTTCAAAAGTTGGTTTGAGTCTGTTTCATTACTATCATTGAGTAGATGTTTCCATATTTCTTGGGCGATATTAACGAGGAAGGAGATGCATGCTGTTAGTGTATTTTCCTGATTCCTGATGGATGCATTCCAGACCAACAACAAAATTTGACAGACTACCTCATCACCTGGAAAGCAGACAAGATAAATTTTCATCCTCAGACATAATACACACCCTAAAAAAAGTTTTGCATCACCTCAGTTCCCAGAACTCCTGAAGATAGACACTGACTGTGGATATTGTATCACAGACACAGTTCATTTGACTGTTCAGAGATTCACTAAATCCACCAAAAAGATGTAAGCAAGCACGCATGAGCAGCGCCTATTAGACGGAGGGGGCTCACAGCTGATCAGTTCCAGTCATTCAATCGGGAAGGAGGTACACAGCTCGTGTTGTTTATAGTTCAACAATGCCTAGACAGTCAATACTGCAGTTCTATCACTTCCACATTGTTACTTTGTGGCAAGGAGGACTGGCTCTCAACAAGGGAAGTGCCCAGGCATCTTGGAGTGAACCAAAGTGATGTTGTTCGGACATGGAGGAGATACAGAGAGAAAGGAACTGTCGATGACATGCGTCGCTCAGGCCGCCAAAGGGTTACTACTGCAGTGGATGACCGCTACCTACAGATTATGGCTCGGAGGAACCCTGACAGCAACACCACCATGTTGGAAAATGCTTTCTGTGCAGCCACAGGACATCATGTTACAACTCAAACTGTGCAAAATAGGCTGCATGATGCACAACTTCACTCCCAAAGTCCATCTTTGCAAGTATGACACCATGCAGCGTGGTACAAATGGGCTCAACAACATGCCGAATAGACAGCCCAGGATTGGCATTACGTTCTCTTCACTGATGAGTGTCGCATATACCTTCAACCAGACAATTTTTGGAGGTGTGTTTGGAGGCAAACCGGTCAGGCTGAACACCTTAGACACACTGCCCAACGGGTACAGCAAGGTAGAGGTTCCCTGCTGTTTTGGGATGGCATTATGTGGGACCAACGTATGCCGCTGGTAGTCATGGAAGGCGCCATAACAGCTGTACGATACATGAATGCCATCCTCCGATCGAAAGTGCAACCATATCGGTGAAGCATTTGTCTTCATGGACGACAATTCGCGCCCCCATTGTGCACGTCTTGTGAATGACTTCCTTCAGGGTAACGACATCGCTTGACTAGAGTGACCAGCATGTTCTCCAGGCATGAACCCTATTGAACAGGTCTGGGATAGATTGAAAAGGGCTGTTTATAGATGTGATCCACCAATCAATCTGAGGGATCTACGCCAAATCGCTGTTGAGGAGTGGGACAATCTGGACCAACAGTGCCTTGATGAACTTGTGGATAGTATGCCACAACAAATATAGGCATGCATCAATGCAAGAGGGCATGCTACTGGGTATTAGAGGTACCAGTGTGTACAGAAATCTGTACCACCACGTCTGAAGGTCTCGCTGTATGGCAATAAAAAGGGCAGAAATTATGTTTATGATTATCTCTATTCCAATTTTCTGTACAGGTTCTGGAGCTGAGGTGATGCAAAACTTCTTTTGATGTGTGTATATAAAATCATGTGTAGTAAACGCCCAGCTCAGTACATAGGTCAAACAGGCAGTTAACTTCCACACCAGATTCAAAGACATATCAATGCCTTCCGATACAACACATCAAACAAATCTGCAACAGTCTCCCATACAAAAAATACAGGACATCTATTTAACAATGCAGAAAGCAATCTTAAGATATTACACACACTGAACAAAAGATGTATCTACAAGATCTGACAAAGTGCTTAAAGCATTCTCGTAATTTTCAATCTCAACGCATTACATTTAATGTAGCTATTCATATTCATTTCCCAATAAGCTCAACCTACAATATACAAGGCAAAGAAAAAATTCTGCTCTTGGCAGACTCCTCACCCCAAATCAAGACAAGCAAAAGCTAGTCCCACCAACAGGCTTAATAAAAATGTTATTTAAAAAAAACGAAGCTCTGGGACACTGTAATTGCTTGCAGCATGACCAATAACAGGTAGTACAAACTATGCCCTGTGCCACACTGTTCCACTAGCTCAGTGACACAATGCAGCACTGTGGGGAATGGTTATGCAGATTCGTTGATGTTCAAGTCGCATTTGCACCAAATTGTATTCAATTTATACCTCCAACACAGCATAATTTGTATTTTTATTACTGTTACTTTTAATGAAACACTGACACACAACATGAACTCCTTACAGACGTACACGATCACACGTGAAGCCATTAGAAAATAATAGCGGATACAATAACATCGTCAGTAGCCAATGGCGTACAAAAACCACAATAGATAGGCTACAATAGATTGCTCAATATGCTAAAACTCCATTCTGTATGTTTGATGTCCAGGCTTATCTTCACAGAGACAGTACAAGCATGTTTTAGAGATGTTCAAACCAACCACCTTGCATTTGCAAACACTTCGCCACTCGCCTTATAATACTTTGCTGGTCTCTATGCAACATACCTACATCCACCACTGCCAAAGCGGCATGCATGCAAACTATTATGTCTTGTGCATCCACGGGTGGAGTACTATAAACTTGTTCCTTTAAGGGCCCACAATTAAAAATCTAGTGGATTAAGGTCCAGAGAATGTGTAGGACAGAACCCACTTTGCAGGAAATGCTCCATTTAAATAGTTATGCACATTCATTCCGAAGTGTGGCAGTGCACCATCAAGCTGAAACCATAGCTGTCGCTGAACACCAACTGCAAAGTTTTCTAATGGCTCAGGCAATGCATTGCAAAGAAACATACAATCCACAGGTGCATTAAAGTTGTCCAGGACTAGATAATGGCCCAAAAGCATTCCTCCCACAGTTCGAACCCACAGGTTTATTCCAAAGCGTGCCTGAAAGCCATGTTCACAGATGACATGTGGATTGTGTTCCGATCAATAATGGCTGTTGTGAGGTTGAAAATACCTTCATGAATCAGTATCATGTTATTTATAAAATGTTCCTTACCTTATACTTGGTGGAAAAGCTATTCACAAAACTGTATTCATTGAATGCAGTTTCTGGCCGCTGGTGTTGAATTAATATGTAATGATATGGATGCAATTCTTAATCGTGCAACGCCTCAACAACCAGTCTTTGAGATATCTGGAACTGCCTTGCAATCTGACAGGTACTTTGCAGAGGTGACTGGTGAACAGTTTCAGGAATTGCGTCCTCTGTCTAGTTCTCGGATGACCTCTGCCCATTCCTTGTGGACGAAGCAACCAGTTTACCAAAGGCATTACTCCTGACGATGAAAAACATTTGTATAAGGATGGTGCCTTTGAGTGAATCATGCAGTATATGTTCGGTTATCAGATGCACTCAGCATCAAAAGCATATCAATGTACTCATCGTTTGTGTACTTCATCGAGAAGCTGTCCTACGTGAATTTGACAGGATCAGTTATGGATGTGCACGTAAACACATGTATGCGGTTTCTTGGATCCCACTGTCAAGTGATAGGCTGCTTTCATGTGACAATATGACAAGAACTAGGGAACAGAGGTACAAAAACTAAAAGGAAACTGATGCGGATCTGAAACATAGCTCCACTATGGATGTGGGTTTGATGTCCCAGCAGTCCACTCACTGGGCTACGACGGCTGGTATGGTACTGTGGGATCTATATGTTCCTCTGCACATTCCAATGTGCTGCATGATGTGACTGCATTGTCCACTCTTAATTTTTAAAGAAGTGTTTTCAAAATGCCAATGGACTTGCTGCAGCAGTAATATCCATTCCCATCAGATCGCCGAAGTCAACTGCTGTCGGGCTTAGCTAACACTTCAATGAATGGCAGTCCAATCTGCTGAGCACTGTCGGCAAGCGGGCTGCACTCACCCCTTGTGAGGCAAATTGAAGAGCTACTTGACTGAGAAGTAGCAGCTCCAGTCACAAAAACTGACAACAGCCAGGAGAGCTGTCTGCTGACCACATGCCCATTAGTATCTGCACCCAGTGACACTCATGTTGTGGATGGTTGGTTGGTTATTTGATTTGGGGGAGAGGACCAAATACTGAGGTCATTGTTTCCATGATACAGGATGGCATAAATCAAGGGAGTATCAACACAAACAGCACAGTCTAGTCAATGGGAAGGAATAACATGCAAACACAAAGGGAAAACGGACATCCAGGTTAGCGGGAAGAGGATAAAACAAAGGGCGTAGGTGGCAATGGGGAGAGCAGGGGTGTCCCAGAAACACTACATGCTATGGGGCACAGCACCGCCACTGACCTGTCCAGACAGCGACACTGTATCATTGTCATAGTAAAAATGGGACAACAACAAGAGAAGAAGACACAAGAAAAGGGGAAACAAAACAGCAGATCAGACAAAATGTTGGGAAAAGGCAGGGAAACATAGCCAATGTGGAGGTAAAAGTCAAGGCCTCCATAACCAACCTATACTAACTGAGGAACTCAAATTCAAGGACTTATACCTGAGAGTACAAGCCACTTTCACAAAGAAAACAGAGGGCAGACATAAGCATGCGAGGGTCACCCACTAACACTCAAGACAATGAAGGTGAGTGGGCACACTTAGTGTGAAGGGCCAAAAGGTGGGGACAGTCTAGCAAAATATGGATCATTGTGAGTGGACTCATGACAGAGTAAAAAACCATGGGCCAACCTAGTGTGGCCAATATGAAGACGGTAGATTCCCACCGATAGACACAAAGGGAAGAATACCACATGGTGGGCGTCTCTTTGATGGCGCAAAGTTGATTAGACAGGGCGGGGAGGGGGGGTTCCAACACCATTGGAACAATGGAGGCTTTCAGTCGCCAGAATGGAGGCTTTCAGTCGCCAGAAGAGATCCATACGAATCCATGGCTGAGGAACTAATCGGGGATGGGGGTGTTTCAGGAGAGAACATGGGGAAGAGGACAAGGAGGGCAGATGAAAGCCATGGCGGAGAGAAGCAAGACGTAGTCTAAACTCAGTAAACTGACCTACGGGTGGGCAGCAAGCAGGCGACAGCCTCAGGGCGCGAAAAGAATAGAACAGGAAAGGTGAGATGGGGAAGAACAGGTAGCGACGGCATAGGAAACCAAGAGTTGGAACTGTCAAATCTAAAGGCCATGGATCCCAGAGTCAACCAGAAGATTACTGACAGGGCTAGTGCAATATGCACCCAGTGGCTGAATGGATACAATGATTGTGAACCAGGTCCAAGAGGAGCAGCTGGAAGGGACAGCTGATCCATAAAACTTAACAACCATAGTCCATACGGGAAAGAACTAAAGCCCGGCAGAGAAGGGTCGAACAATGCACACCCCAAAAGGTGCGGGCAAGGAAGTGAAGAACACCGAGTTCCTGAAAACAGCCATCATTCAACTGAAGGATATGAGGCAACGAAGTAAGCTTGTTGTCAAAAAGAAGACTCAAGAAACCGAACTGGACGGCCATGGTCAGGCACTGGGCACAGAGGTAGAGCTCCGAATCAGGATGGTCCATAGTACTGCAGCAGAAATGCACCACCCTCGACTTAAAGGGAGAGAATTGAAAATCCTCTGAGACTTTCCATGTGGAAGTGCATCAGATGGCACCCTGGAGCTGTTGTTCCGTGGGGGTCATCGAGTGGGAGTTAGCCCAAATACAGAGATCATCGACATACAGAGCAGGAGTGACCAATGGTACAGCAGAGGCCACAAGCCCACTGTTCCCAAATACAGAGATCATCGACATACAGAGCAGGGGTGACCAATGGTACAGCAGAGGCCACAAGCCCACTAACAGCAATTACAAAAAGGACACTTAATACAGAGGCCTGTAGAAGGCCATTCTCCTGGGTCTGCGGAGAGCTTAGAACAGCATCAACCGAGACTCTGAACGACTGGTGGGACAGGAACTGGCGAATGAAAACTGAGAGAGGGCCTCAAAAACCCTAGTCATAGAGTGTAAGGAGAATGTGACAGCACCAAGCTGTGTTGTATGCCTTACGAAGTCCGAAGAAAATTGCAACAAGATGGCAGCACTGACAAAAAGCCTGCCGAACTGCAGTTTCAACTCGAAGCAGATGATCGATCAAAGATCATCCAAGATTCAAGGACCCAATTGAGTCGATAAGCCACCATCCATTATAGCAACTTGCAGGGGACATTTTTCAGGCTGATAAGCCGTAACTATCAAGGGAAGGTGGATGCTTACCACACTTAAAGACATGGATGGAATCAGGGCCAGGAGCTCAATCCTGAGAAGAAGAGAGGGCCAGAAGAAGCTACCATTCAGTAAAAGGTTCACTGTAAGATTCCTCCTGACAAAGGGTAAAATATAAGCAGTAAGCTTCAGCCTGCTGTATCTGGAGGAGGAAGGCAGCTGGATAGAAGGCTGATGCTGATGCCGTCACAAAATGGATCGCAAGGTATTCGTCCAGAATGGGAGACTGCCACTGACAACCTTGGAGTGCGCAGAGTGTGGCCCGCACCTGTGATGAAGGGACAGAAGAACCGAGAGAGGAGACAAAGCGTTCCCAATACACCCATTTGGTCTGTCTGATCAAGTAACGGGCTTGGGCGTCAAGACGTGTAAAAGTGCTAAGGAGGACAGGTGCTGCTTAAGATCATGGAAGGCATGACGACAATCACGGATAGCGGTGGCAATAGCCATTCTCCACCATGGGGCTGGCCAACAGTGAATAGGGCCTGTCAAGCAGGGAATGGCAATGCCGGCAAAGCGGATTATCTCATCGGACATATTATGGATGACTTCGTCAATACAACATGACAAAAAAAGTGGAAACACAAGCTGAGAGTTGTACAGAGGCTAATCGGCTTGATGGAATGTTCAGCAGGAAAATCTGGTCACCAGGAGACGGGGAGGGAATGAGAGAATCAACGGGAAATGGTCACCGTCACACGAGGTCATCGTGTGGCAACCAGTGTAAGAAACGAAGAAGGGGAAGGGAAGAGAGCAAAAGATAAATAGCAAAGAAAGTGTCATAAACAGCACTAAAATTAGCAGGGGAACACTCATTAAGAAGGCACAGGTCATGGTCCACAAGAAACTGATCAATGAGTGAGGAGCCCCAACTAGATGGAGAAGCACTGACCTACAAAGGGTGATGGGAATTACAATCCCCGAGGTTGGAGGAAGGGAGAGGGGAGGTGCTGAAGGAGGGCTGTTATGGCAGCAGTTGTAAGTGGCCTTTCAGAAGGGAGAGAGATTTTGCAAACCGTGATGGCAGAGTCCAACTGGACCCGAACAGCAACTGCTTCCAATGTGGTGCAAAGTGGGGTCCATGCACTAACAATATCCATGTGGACCAACATGCAGACACCAGTGGAAGCCCTCAAAGAGCTGACTCAGTTCCGAAAGAAAGTGCGGAACACACAAATGTACAGTTAGGTCAGCATCAGTAAAATGAAATTCCTGGGTTGGGTTGATTTGGGGGAGGAGACCAATCTGTGAGGTCATCGGTCTCATTCGATTAGGGAAGGATGGGGAAGGAAGTCGGCCACGTCCTTTCAAAGACACCTTCCCAGCATTTGCCTGAATGTTATTTAGGGAAATCACAGAATACCTAAATCAGGATGGCTGGACACGGGATTGAACCTTCGTCCTCACGATGAGATTACTGAAGAATGACGCAAGCTGCCAAGTAAAGGGCAATAAGGGATTACAACTGTGGGACACGACAGCAGTATCCATTACAGTTCCACTGAGTAATCACGGAATGGGAGGTGAACAGGCTGGAGCCGATCACATCACCATCACTGATGAGGTGACATCCATAAATAAGATGTCTGATTCAGGTTGTGAGATGGCACCTCCAGGGACACAGGGAGGACCTTGTCTTGGGACTTAGTTTCTTCTTCTTCTTCTCCTCCTCCTCCTCTTTCCCAAGTTGTGGAGAGCAGGGCGCGCACGCACGCACGCACGCACGCACGCACGCACGCACACACACACACACACACACACACACACACACACACACACACACACACACAGAGAGAGAGAGAGAGAGAGAGAGAGAGAGAGAGAGAGAGAGAGAGAGAGAGAGAGAGAGAGAGCAGGCTTCGTAGAGGGGGGACACGACTGGAGTAAGGAAGACGTAGGAGGGGGTCAGGGGTGGGGGTCTTATACCAGCACTAGCAAGAAGTTGTATCCCTTGCCGATTTCAAAGAGCAATATTTTTCCGATTCCAATACACCGGCAGATGAAAGTAGTATTACCTTTATCCTCTCATCTCAGAGTAGTTTTTTGGTGGTCCAGATCCTCCTGTGCCACCTCACTGGCGATCCAATTGCGATGAAGATCATTGGAATACTTCTGTAAATTCTCTCTACTGCACTACTAAATAAATAGCCCCACTTCTTACAAACAGGGGTATATTTTGCCCAACATTTTCACTACTACTTTTCATACTACAACTAACAATTGTTACGATAATACCACTCTTGAGTACATTCAAACGTCCATACATGTATACTGTACGACCTGGGAAAAAAACTACCACTCTTCAATTGTTCATTAAACCCTTGTTGGTGCATCATTTACTCCATGGCTCTCCGATTCACACACTTGCTGCACCATGGCACAAATGATGGATGACCAGTGGTTGTACTACCATTTTTAGTGGTCCCCTTCTCGCCTGCTCCGCATTCACTGCATACAAGAAAGGAAAACAGTTTCTCTTTCCCACTACATATGTCCTTATTCAATTTACTCACAAGCATCTCTTGTTGATGGCTTTCCAATGGTGTGTTGGGATGTTTGCAAATATCCCGAAACACTACAGAAGAAAGAACGCAACGGAGGCAAACGTGGAAGTCATCGACACAGGGTGGAGTCGCTCATATTTTTGATGAGCCACAGTGTAAGAGAAATGATCCAGGGACTTATACTCATGGATCTTCTTTTCTTTCTTGTAAGCCAGGCAATCTGGTGAGTGTGAAGAGTGATGGTTATGACAATTTACACACATGGGTGGTGGAACACAGGGGCCCCATCATGGAGTGGGTGGCCACAGTCACCGCATAGTGTCTGCTGGTCATCGGGAAGCCGTGTGGCCAAAATGCAGGCAACAAAAGCACCTCGCAAATGGTGGGACAATGGCTTCACATCACACCAGTAACACACAACCTTGGCCTTCTCTGTGAGGGTATCTCCTCCGAAAGCCAGAATAAAGGCTCCGGTACCAGTACAGCTGTCCTTACAAACTTTTAGCACATGTCGAACAAAATGAACGTCCTGTCATTCCAGATTAGCCCTGAGTTCCTAATCAGTTTGAAGGATGAGGTGCCTATGAAAAATGTCTCCCTGGACTATATTCAGAGACTGGTGAGGTAACAGATGTCACCAATATCACAAGCACGAAGAGCTGCAGACTTGGTGGCAGAAGAAGCTTTCTTTGATCAACCCCATCTTACTGAGAGACTTGTTCTCGATATTCTCCACAAAAAGCAATGGCTTTGTGGCAGTGAATGTGTCCCCACCTGTTCTAGTACAGATCTTGTAGCGAGGGAAGTTTCCCACCCACCTGGCAAGCATGGCCCTCTTCCCAGGATGTAGCCAGAGAAAGAAAGGCTGCAGGGTCATCAAAAACAGAATTAATATATAGGCTGCGGATGACAGGTTGGTCGTTCAGTACCACTGGGCCTTCCGAGATCTGTTCGGATGGAGTTTTTAAAATGCACCCAATCTGATTCCGCAAGATAAACTTTGGTCTTGAATATGGATGAGGAAGCCCAAGCTGACCTCCAACTGTGGCATTTTTTTCTTCACTCTGTATATGTATGACTTGATGTAATCATTCTATACAAATGAAATTAAAATAAATATTGAATTGTACAAATGTCCACATTCTGGTGCAGTCCACTAAAAAAGGGTCAATCTTTTATATTCGTATCCAATGTAAGCAAGAAAGTCTGCAGCACACAGCATCTCTGAAGTTTGTTTATGATCATGTCATATCTAGAAGTTCAAAGTATATTACCAAGAAAAGTAAATCGACAGCTGGTCTCGGTATATACACTGGCTGACCAGAAATTGGCCACGTCAAGTGCATTTGGCGTCACGTGTATCAGGTCTGTTATGGAGAGTGTGACTGGAGATGACGAACACTGTAGCAGATGGTTCTTAGCGTGCACACATGCAAAAAACTGACTCCACAGAAAGACCCCACTTCAGCAGGTTGGTCTTGCCTTTAAGGTACTTGAGAGTAGTCTGTTGAGAGTCTTCCATGCTGTCCACTTTTCTGAATGATCAGGAGGAGATTTTTCTTCAGAACCGTCTATTTCTCCAGATGCTGACATCCCACTCCCCCCACTTAGAGAACCTTGCTCACTGCGGTGCTCCTACAAGAGCTTCAGTAGCTGCCAAGAAGTTCTTTATTGATTTCCACTGAGGCCATACAAATGGTGGACTTCCTTAGCCACAGCCTTGCTATTCCCGCATCTAGCAGTCTATCTGGTCTCTAATATCAGGATGGGCTATGCCAGCAAAGTTTATCTATGGGTGTTATGTCTTAAACAATCCATGATAATGGGACAGGTCTCATCATGTGCCAGATTTATGTTTCTGGCATAAATGGGCTTGTATTGTGCCAAACATGCATATTCACTACTGGAGTAACACAGCACTAGCACACTAGTTCTCACAGTGTGTGGGTGAAATCTCCATACAATATCAGTCAGTGTCTGCACTACGTTGTTTCTGGAAAACTTTAGCTTCATGTTTACGCACAATTCGGCTACAGGTTTTTCCTTATAGTAGATGATAAATTCTTGCAGGGCTTTTTGATAAGGTTTGCTCCACCTTTTCAAAACAGTTAGCCTAAGCAGTGATTGCAGAGTCATCAGCACAGATAAAACTCTGGGTTTCTTCAGGCAATGGCTGATTATTACTGTAGACATTTAATAGCTATGGTGCAAGCAGCACTGAAGTGACAGTGTACATATTATGTACAGTGAACAGGACATAAAAAAGGAAGCAGTATGCAGACTTTTCTACAACTCTGCCACACCTGTAATTACAACTCACTGTCAGAAACTCATGTTTTTAACATCAACAGTGCCTTTCCTAAATACATAATTTTTATCATCAACAAAATATGAAACATAACCTGCACTGCCCTTGGTCTGCTCTGAAAAAGTGTCTACTCCTCACCAACACCAGCCATGTAAATAAATAATTCTCCGCCTGAAGAAGATGGTCTTAACCTTGGAAACACATAATGGCAAAATAAATATGTGACAAACGCAGAAAACAGTTTTATTTGTATTTATCAAGAGTTGCAGCCCTCATTAATGCTGCCCTTTAAGAACGAAATATTCGTAACAATTGTACTTTTATGCTACTTGGGCTAAAACAGTGACCCCAAAAAAAGAAACAGCAATGTTGTCGCAGCACTGCAGTGCTTTGACGTCATGGTTCTCTTTTGCACATACTTTTTTTTTTTTTTTTTAATGGGTGGGCTGAATGTACTGATACAGGCCAACACGGTATGTGACAATTGTCACATGTAATCAAACAAGGATGGGAAAGACCAGAACACCGACAATGTTTATTTTGCTTCTTTGTTATTTTTGGAACAGACAGATTCGTAGCATAGCCCACGGTCTAGGTAATGTAGTACGGTTAAGGGCAGGTAAACTCAATTGATGTGATAGGACAAAAACGCAAAAAATTCTTGGTATGGCACATATTTTACGCATTTCTGATTTAAATATCGGTTTCACTTCGACAATACCGTGGATCAAAGAAGATGAGGGGTATCAGCAGATTCAATATTTTCATGTTTTGTTTAAAAGAAACATGATTCAAAACACCAAGCTTGATTTTTATCTTCTGTATGTGTCTGTTGACTCACACGACAAAATCTTTAATTCTTTAATTGTTGGTCATGATGTGTTTATGCCTCATGTAATCTTGCATTTCATTACATAAACTAATCTTCCAATCTTACAACTACACTGTCATCATTAACTTACTTCACAGCGGATGGGCAAACCAAACCACCATTTTTTGCAAGAAGGCAAATGTCCTAAATTTATGTTCATTTGTTAATGACAAGTTTTAACATAGGCAAAATGTTGTCTGCATTGATTGACTGTTCCAGCTCTTGGTAGAATATTTTGTACATTATGAATGAAACACACACAATACTGCTGTAATATTTATTATTTGTTACACGAACCAGATTTCGGCTGATTCACCATCATAAGGTACACAGAAAAGTATGTGGTGCAGTGGAATTTTGTTAGGTCAAAAATTTTAAACTTGTGCATGTGCAGAGTATCTCCAGTTCCAGAGACGAAAATGTTAATGTTAGAATAGGAATAAAACAAGCAAGGTTATTTCAGTGTAAATGAGATGTAAGATTATTTAACTAAGATAAAATATGCAACACATTAACTAATTAACTACAGACAAATTACACCAGTTGTACATAGAAGAATATAACTGACCAATACTTTGGTAACACATTCCAAAGATGTGGCTGAATAAATACTCTTGTCGTTAATAGATCATAAATTACAAAGAGATCAGATATGATAGTGATATTAAGCAGGTGCGTGATTATACAAAGTAAAATTTTTTTGGGACAATGGAAGCGTCCAAGTCCACCTGTCTGCTTTGCCCCATGACGTACGGTGCAGTTGTGTGTGATGTCATTACAGCAGAGTTTTCGAGTAGGTTGTGTTTGCAGATGTCATGTTGGGTTTGATGGCGCCCTCTGGTGCTGTATGTGTATGTGCTGTGTGTAACTTGTTATATTGCCTTCATTTGAGGTTTTGTGTACACAGTGCAACTTTGCTGGGAGTGTTAGCTGTTGGTCATGCATCGTGCGTTGGAAGTGTTTTCAGTGAGTTATTAAGCTTTCTTTTGTTTATGTGTTTGGCATTATTGTTAGTCATAGGGAGGGAGAAGAGCCACTCTTCATAACTTGCAATCTTATTTAGATGAGTATTGCTGGCAGATGAGTTTCCTTGGGGATATTGTTATTATTTTTTTTTTTTTAAGGGGCTGCAGGTAACATGTATAGGCCAGGGATGGAGAGTTGAGGGATTGTGGACTTAATAGAATGCTATGGGGGGAGGGGGGAAGAGGATTGTTTTATAGTTATGTTGTAGAGGACCCATTTGGTTGCAGCTTTTGTTGATTTGTAAGGTGTGATTTATTTTCGTTTATTGTTTGTTTTTTTATTTGTTGTCTTTCTTTAGGAGGTGTGTGGTATGAGTTTGTTTGTGGCTGGTTTGGAAGGGTTTTGTGTGTGTGAGGAGGAGGGGGGGGGGGGGGGCGCCTTTGATTTGGGTGGCCAATCTAGATTGTATCACTGGAGTATGTTGGTGTTAAGTAATTTTTGTTTTGGGTTTATTCTATATGAACTGTGATGTTTTGTGTATTTATGGTAGATTGATTGTATTTTAATTAATGTAGTGGTGTCTGATTTTTGGGTTGTTGAGGTGTTGGGAGTTTTGATTCTATTTTTCGTAGTTGTAGGTATTGTTTTTTTGGTATGACAGTTGTGGTTGAGCTATACAGAGCAATGGAAATTCCCGATTCCACTTTTCATAGTTGTAGTTGTTGGTTGTTTGGTATTGACGGTTGCAGTTGATCTATATAGGTCACGAGAGGTGTACGATTCCTGTGAAATTTGTTGGCATAGCAGAATGCTGTCATTTTGTGTTTTTTCTGTCACTTTACTTTGGGACCATGCAGTTTTTTTTTCCTTGTTATATATTTAGCCTGTCTCCACCCTAAACCCTCAATTTCCTGTGGTCGTCCCATTAGTTACGTTTTATTTTTGGAGTGAGACGTTGCTGTGTTATTTGATTGTTTTCACGTTTGTTGGAGTGTATATGTTGTGACGTCACAGATGCCATATTGCAGATGCTGAAAGCAATGCTTTCTGACATATTGGTGACATGAGTCAAAGCAGACAGGTGGAATATGATAGACATGTGGTAATTAACTACCATAATTTCAAGTATGGAAATGTGCACCATTTGTTGCATTCTTGAGGTGGTGGGTTCAGGGCAGTGTAAAGAAGCGAATACCTCTATTTTTCTGCCTTTTGTGTGTTATAGGCTACACTAAAGGTAGAAGGGTAGACATACCCACTTGGAGGAACACCACAGATGTTGGAAACTTAGAAAAGTAGACTCAACTTTTGCAGACAGCCTGTTTAAAGGAGGTCATAGTTACAAGGTAAAACGAAGTATTAGATCACATCCACAAGGAAAGGAAGGTGAACTGTCATGAAATTAATAACCACATGTCTATCAACCGAAGCCCAGTACTGAATAACAAGATACGGTTCCCTTACTCACCATTTATAGCTGCAAATACTACTCATAATCCCACCCAGGCCATTTTGTAAATTAAGCCTCTTGCTCACATGCTCCATTTCCTTTATTTCTGTTACTATAACTTCCCTTGTTGTGTTAAACAAATTACATTGTACCATATCTGATCTGTTTGTAATTTATGATCCATTAAAGACAAGATTATTTTGTTCAGCCACATCTTTGGAATGTGTCACCAAAGCTTACTGTTCAATTATGTTCTACGGACAGCTGTTGCAATTTGTCTATAGTTCATTTAATTGTCACGTATTTTATCTTAGTTAAATAATCTTACATAACATATACACTGCAATGTAACCTCACTTGTTTTATTCCTATTCTAACATTAACATTTTCATCTCTGGAACTGGAGATACTCTGCACATGCACTAGTTCAGGATATTTGGTCCAACAAAATTTCATTGTACCTATATCTGCGTACCTGATAATGGTGTAACATCCAAAAACTGGTTTGTGTAATAAATAATGTAGAATATTATCCCCGTGTTGTGTGTGTTTCATTCACAATAAATGTTTTGTAACTACCCTCCAGGCTGTAAATGATAATACTTAGCATTTCATTTCTTGTTTACACTGAGTACACAAATTAAGCAGACAATGGAGCTCTCTGGAAGACACACTCTTCACTGACTTGGTATTAGATTTACAAGGTTCACTCAAGCTTCGCGATTTTTTTATCATCAATGTCCTAACTGGTGAGTGCAGATTAAGTTCCGTTTCCTGCTCCCCCCACCACTTAGCTTTAATATACATAAACCCATAATAAGCCACAAATAGGCACAAAATAACGGCAATCTCACAAATTCAGTGCCAAGAACGAAGAGAGCAAACAAGTATAAAATACCGTACTAAAGAGTACACTTCCATGAAGTGTCACCTGATGGAATAACTAAAATATGGTTATATAGTTTAGCAATATACTAACAAACATAAGGTTAAATACGAGAACTCTGGATAGCCTATACGGTTTGGAACATAAAAAAACACTCACAGGTTCCAAATTACACTTTCTTGGAAATCTGCTGTTCCCGCAGTCACAGCGGAAATTCCTAGAAAAAAAAGAACTGAATTAATATTATGTTCTAATTTTACGTAAAGCACGTCAGAAGTGAACTACAAACTTGCGAAATGCAGAAAACAACTACTTCGAAAACAATGTCATCAAATTTAGTTCTCTGGCCTATCACATCTGTGAACTTTTACACAAGACAAAAAAATGAACCTATAAAACATTGTCTTACGGAACCTTTTAGTATAAAGCTCGACCAATTCGTGGCCTTCATGGCAATGGTAACTACATGCAAGGCATATTCCACCTGGTTTGAAATCATCGTTAGTTAACGGAATGCAAGTAACACATGCATACAAGGCTTGTCTCTTCACATAACCCTGTAACAAAACCAAGTCATAACGATATTAGTATTCCACCGGCAACATATGTTAGTTAGCAAGCTGCAAGAATACTATAGATGTCACAACACGTTTAACAATAAACAGTCTTCAATAAATTGTGTTTGGTACTAGTCCACTCAACGCCATTACGGCGCAGTTCAACTCTTACCTGTGAATATGTACAGTTCTTGTCATCAGAGGCGCCCAGAACAGCTTTCGCATCATCTTCAAGTTCCAGTTCTTCTTTAAGAACGTCAAGCATTGTTACTTCAGTGTTATCTCCTGTTTCTTCTTTATCCATGTCTACGTTATTTACAGTACGTTCACTACCTGGTGTTGAGCTTTCCGCCATTTTTCACGTCTGAGGTTAATTCGAAACTGACGTGTGAAATTTGGCGGGAAAGCTAACCGCCAAATCTGTGTCTCACTAAAAACTCATTTCATAACCTTGTACTTTATTTAAAAGTGCTGTTACTTTTGAGAAAGAATACCATGTTTACACAGACCACGTTCCCGACTGCACGATGTATTTTACTTGAAAAAACGCAGAGTAAAAGTTTAATACAATAATATTAACTAAAGTAATTCTAATGATGAAATACTTTTTGTTAATTCAGAGCCAAATTAACTTAACATGAAAATGATTGTTAAATTTCTACGAACAAACAGTTTCATGACAATGTCATTGAGGTACGTCGTAAACAAACGACAAGTGAATAACGCCGTGCACAATGTTGTTGTTTGGAAGTTGGAACTGACTTTTCTGTTGAGACGCTAAGTGTTTCTACGTTGTTAGAATAATATTTTCTTAGTGATTATTTGTCAAGAATGGAAGTATATCCCATACGTCTACAGCCAGGCGCTGAAATAAAATCAAGTCTTTTGCAGTTTGTTAAAGACCGGGATCTTAATGCTGCATTTGTAATTACTTGCTGTGGAAGTATAACACAAGTGATACTTCGATATGCAACGTCAGTGGAAAATGGCATCGTAGTAAGTACGAGTACTAACGTTGTTTGGCATCGATCAAGATTTCAAGTGTGAATGGTTTAGTTTCGCGTATTCTTTTATCCTTCCATTTGGTGATTGTACCACCTCACTACATCGTTTTATATATTGATGTTTTTATGCATTTAATACTTACATCGGAGAGCTTGACTGATATGTTTTCTTGTGAGATTTGGCTAATTGACTTACCGATAGCTGGATTAAGTGCCAGTGACAGTAATAAAACAAATTTGCCTCACGAATGTCGAAACCACTGATCTTACATATTGCTAATTTATCATTCATTTTAGATTTGTTCCCACAAAACGAAATGGAGACGCATGTTAGGTAAAAATGCAGACATGTTTCCCTCCTCCAATCGGTTTCAAAAACCAAATGAAACAGGAGGTTCTCAGAGACATTCTCAAATCTCAAAACATCTATGATGTATATACGCAGACAAGCAACGAATGAAGGTTTGTACCAATGCTGGGATTCAAACCGGGATCTCCTGCTCACTAGGCAGATCTACATCTAGCCTATATCTGTACGCTGCAAACCACGGTGAGGTGCATGGCAGAGTGTACGTCCCGTTTTACCAGTTATTAGGGTCTCTTCCTATTCAATTCATGTATGGAGCACGGGAAGAATGATTGTTTGAATGCCTCTGTGCGTGCAGTAATTGGCTCTGATCACTATGGGACTTAACTTCTCAGGTCATCAGTCGTGTGCAGTAATTATTCTAATCTTATCCTCAAGATCCCTTTGTTAGCAATATGTAGGGGGTGTAGTATATTTCTCGAGTCAGTATTTAAAGCCATTTCTTGAAACTTTGTTAACAGACTTTCTCCAGATACTTTATATCTATCTTCAGGATTCTCTAGTTCAGTTCCTTCAGTATCTGTGTGACACTTTCCCAGGGATTAAACAAACGTGTGACCATTCATGCTGCCCTTTTCTGTGTACTTCAGTGTCCCTAGTCTTACCTGGTACAGGCCCCACACACTTGGGCAATATTCTAGAACCAGTCACACGAATGATTTTTTTAGCAATCTCCGTTGTAGATGAACCACACTTCCCCAGTATTCTACCAAAAAATGGAGGTCTACCGCCTGCTTTACCCACGACTGAACCTATTTGTTTGTTGCACTGCATATCACTATTAAGTGTTACACCTAGATATTTGTTTAGGTGGCCGATTCCAACAGTGACTCACTGATTTTGTAGTCAATAGGATGCTAAGTTTTTTCGTTTTGTGAAGTGCAAAATTTTACATTTCTCAACATTTAAAGCAAGTTGCCAATCACTACACCACACTGAAGTCGTATCAAGATCTGAGTGAATATATATGCAGCTTCTTTCAGATAGTACTTTATCGTAGATAACTGCATTGTCTGCAAAAAGCCTTATTTTACTATTAATATTGTCTGTGAGGTCATTAATATGCAACGTGAACAGTGATAGTCTCAACACACTTGCTTGGGGCATACCTGAAGTTACTTCTCTATCTGCCCCCTGTGGGTCCGGGGGTTAGAATAGGCCCGAGGTATTCCTGCCTGTGGTAAGAGGCAACTAAAAGGAGTCTCGCATGTTTCGGCCTTTGTGATGGTCCCCTGTAGGGTTTGACATCCATTTTCAAAATTTTGCCGAAGAACGAGCCAATTGGGGAAGAGCGCCTTACATGGTGCATCGTGTCCATCATGCGGTGAGACCTATTGCATCCTTTGTCGACGTGGATCTGCACTTCTGCTCATTCTCCAACTGTTGGGTGAGGTCAACTGTGCAGTATAGTTTTCTACTCTGATGATGATAATGGACTTGATTTCTTGGTTGCACCTGATATCGAGCACGGTAGCCAGTCCATTGTGGTGGGGCCGCCATGCACCCTGTTGGTTGCAGCCACCTGACCACACATGGATCGCTCTGCTGATGCCTGCGCCGTTAACTCCCCATGTATGCCAAGGGGTAGATGCCTGTCCCCCTGGGGTAATCGGGACTCGTGGCAGTGGCCAACCCGCCAGGTGGCCTTTGCTGCGGCTGGGTGGCGCCCATGGGGAGTGGGTTTATGACATGCGATGAAGTGAGTACATCATCTCTTGCTGGTGGTCAAACTCCGGCAGTCTCTAAGCGTTCACAGGCTCAATTCAATGTACAGAAATATGACCCAGAATCGTTCCCCTCCTTGGCCACACCATATGAGGAACATCAGGCTAAGGATGGCAGCGGCTCTTATTCACCCCGATACCTTGTATGTTAGCTAGCTGATGGGGAATCTTTCATGATGATGAAGCATCAGTTTTTGTTGAGCATTTAGAGGACAAGTTTGGGGAGGTGCAGGCTTGTCCAAAATAAGATCTGGGTCAGTCTTGATCAAAACAGCATCCTCTGCCCAGTCACAGGCATTACTCCCTTGTGACAAGTTGGGGGATATTTCTGTAACCATCATGCCCCATAAGAGGTTAAATATGGTCCAGGGTATCGTATTTCACAGGGACCTTCTTTTGCAGTCCGACGATGAGCTGCGTGCCAACTTAGAATGGTGAGGTGTACATTTCGTTAAGCATGTCCACTGGGGTCCGAGGGATAATCAGGTTGCCACTTGTGCCTTCGTCTTAGCCTTTGACGGTTATACATTACCTGAGAAGGTCAAGGTGATGGTCTACCGCTGTGATGTAAAACCCTATATTCCTCCCCCAATGCAGTGCTTTAAATGTTGGAAGTTCGGTTATATGTCTTCCCGTTGTCATTCCAGCGTCACATGTCGAGATTACGGATGCCCATCACATCCCAATACTCCATGTGCCCCGCCTCCATCTGTGTCAACTGTGGAGAGCACAATTCACCTTGCTCGCCAGACTGCAGGATTCTCCAGAAAGAAAGGAAAATCATGGAGTACAAGATCCTGGACAGACTGCCTACACTAAGGCTAAGAGGAAATTTAAATGCCTATGTCCTGTACCCATGACATCATCTTACGCCCCCGCTACAACAGTTCTAGCCCCATCAGCTCCACCAACCCCAGTCACCTCTCAGAGCCGGAAGACTACACCTGCCCCTTGATGGTGGGGGGGGGGGCACTTCCCTCCCTGTTGCTCCTGCACCACCTATTTCAGGAGCAACACCCCCTCAACCAAGGGGACGTCCATCCCCACTTCTAAGCCGGATAAGTGTACAACGTCTTGGGCTGCTCTCGCTAGGAAGGGGTCCCTTGGGTCACTCCCTTCCCAGGTTTCTGGGAAAGATCGACACCCGCCAGCGGATGAAGAGCCCAAAAGCAGCTGGTCGCAGGGCTTCACGCTCATCCTGACTCTCAGGGACTGAATCAGTGAAGTCCTCCTCCCAGCCAGAGAAACCCAAGGATCAGCGAGAGAAATCCACAAAGAAGGTCCCCAAGACCAAGGGAATTTCCGTGGCACCCACACCATCGCTGCCTCCAAGCTCTGCATTTGCGTTCAAGGTGGACATTCTGGCGTCCGCTGAGGATGAAGATCTCGCCAGACCCTCAGACACAATGAATATGGACTGCTCAGGCAAAAAGTTGGTAGCAGCAGATGACTCTGAGGCGTAAACTGCCTCATTGAATGTTCCATGCCATCCCAGTCTCACGATGACATCATCCTCCAGTGGAATTTCAGTGTTTTTTCCACTGCCTGGCAGACCTACGGCAGCTGTTAAGCTTTGCACCTGCTTTATGCATTGCCCTCCAGGAAACCTGGTTCCCGGCAATACGGACCCCTGCAGCTATAAGGGACACTACGGGAACCGTTGCAACTGTAATCGAGTGTCAGGTGGAGTTTGCGTTTATGTCCTAAACTCAGTCTGTTGTGAATCTGTGTCCCTTCAAACCCCTCTTGAAGCTGTGGCTGTCAGAATGATGATGGCGCAGGAAATAACTGTCTGCAATGTTTATCTTCCTCCAGATTATGCAGTACCCCTGAGTGTATTAGCTGCACTGATTGATCAACTCTCTAAACCTTTCCTAGCCGGCTGCAGTGGCTGAGTGGTTCTAGGCACTTCAGTCTGGAACCGTGCGACCGCTACGGTTGCAGGTTCGAATCCTGCCTTGGGCATGGATATGTGTGATGTCCTTAGGTTAGTTAGGTTTAATTAGTTCTATGTTCTAGGGGACTGGTGACCTCAGCTATTAAGTCTCATAGTGCTCAGAGCCATTTTTGAACCTAAACTGTTCCTAGTTTTGGGAGATTTTAACGCCCATAACCCCATGTGGGGTGGCACCATGCTTACTGGCTGAGACAGAGATGTCAAAACTTTACTGTCTCAGTTCGACCTCTGCCTCTTAAATACTGGGGCCATCACACATTTCAGTGTGGCTTGAGGTAGTTACTCGGCCATTGATTTATGAATTTGCAGCCCAGGACTTCTCCCATCTATCCACTGGAGAGTACATGATGACCTGTGTGGTAGTGACCACTTCCCCATCTTCCTGTCACTGCCCCGGCATCAAGCCCACAGACGCCTGCCCAGATGGGCTTTAAACAAGGCAGACTTGGAAACTTTCACCTCTGCTCCACATGGGAACATCAATGTGATGGTTGAGCAGGTGACAACAACCATTTCTGTGGCAGAAAACGTGATCCCTCACTCTTTAGGGTGCCCCCGGCAAAAGACAGTCCCTTGGTGGTTGCCGGAAGTCGCTGAAGCAACTAAGGAGTGTCAGTGAGCTCTATAGCGGCACCCTTCCCTGGAGCACCTCATAGACTTTAAACGGCTCCGTGCTTGTGTTCACCAACTTATCAAACAACGGGGAGAGATATGTCTCGACCATTGGGTGCCATACATCACTGTTGGAGAATTACTCCCCAGCCTTTCGCACTCTCAAACGGCGGCTGGAAGGTTAAAGTCCTCTCGTTTACTACACACCACAGTGAATCCTATAACGCCCCATTTACAGAGTTGATGCTCCTCAGTGCCCTTGCACATTGCCCCGACACAGCTCCTGGACCAGAACGGATCCACAGTCAGATGATTAAACAGCTCTCAGCTGACTACAAGCGACATCTCCTCATCATCTTCAACCGGATTTGGTGTGATGGCAGCTTTCCATCGCAATGGCAGGAGAGCACCATCATTCCGGTGCTCAAACCCAGTAAAAACTGATGTGGATAGCTATTGGCCATCAGCCTCACCAACGTTCTTTGTAAGCTGCTGGAACATATGGTGTGTTGGCGGTTGGGTTGGGTCTTGGAGTCACATGGCCTACTGTCTCCATGTCAGGGCGGCTTCTGCCAGGGTCGCTCTACCACTGATAATCTTGTGTCCCTAGAGTCTGCCATCCGAACAGCCTTTTCCAGGTGCCAACACCTGGTTGCCATCTTCTTTGATTTACGAAAAGCGTATGACACGACCTGGCGACATCATATCCTTGCCACATTATACGAGTGGGGTCTCCGAGGCCCACTCCCGATTTTTATGCAGAATTTCCTGTCAGTTCGTACTTTCTGTGTCCAAGTTGGTGTCTCCCATAGTCCCCCCCCCCCCCCCCCCCCCCCCCATACAGGAGAAAGGGGTCCCGCAGGGCTCTGTATTGAGTGTCTCTCTATTTTTAGTGGCCATTAACGGTCTAGCAGCAGCTGTCGGGCCATCCATCTCACCTTCTCTGTATGCAGACGACTTCTGCATTTCATACTGCTCCACCAGTACTGGCTTTGCTGAGCGGCACCTACAGGGAGCCATCCACAAAGCACAGTCATGGGCTCTAGCCCACGGTTTTCAGTTTTCAGCCACAAAGTCATGTGTTATGCACTTCTCTCGGTGTCATACCATTCAGCCAGAACCAGAACTTTACCTTAATGACGACCCACTCACAGTAGTGGAGACATTTCGATTCTTAGGACTGGTTTTTGACACCCGATTGACTTGGCTTCCTCACCTTCATCAGCTTAAGCGGAAGTGCTGGCAGCACCTCAATACCCTCCGCTGCCTGAGCATCACCAACTGGGGTGCAGATCGCGCTACACTGCTGCAGCTCTACAGAGCGCCCTTGTTCAATCACCCTCAGTGTTGCGTCTACTTGACCAAGTGTACCACTGTGGTGTTTGCCTAGTGGCAGAAGCTTTTAGGACAAGTCCAGTGACCAGCATCCTTGTGGAAGCCTCAGTGCCTCCATTGCAGGTTAGGCGTGCACAACTGCTGGCCAGTTACATAGCACATGTTTGTAGTTCTCCTGTGCATCCGAATCACCGTCTCCTTTTCCCACCCATGGCGGTGCATCTCTCGCATCGGCAGCCCAGGTGAGGGCTTCCAATTGCAGTTCGTGTCTGATCCCTTATTTCTGAACTGGAGTCCTTGCCTTTACTACCTATACTTGAGGTCCATTTACGTACACCTCCATGGTGTACACCTAGGCCGCAGCTTCGCCTGGACCTTTCACATGGCCCTAAGGACTCAGTTAAGCCCACGGCTCTCCACTGCCACTTCCTCTCGAGTCTTAACAAGCGGTTTACATCGACGGCTCGATGGCTGATGCTCATGTCGGCTTCGCATATGTCAATGGAGGACATATTGAACAGCATGCCTTGCCCGATGGATGCAGTGTTTTCACTGCCGAGCTGGTGGCTATATCTCCGTTCATGCCCTGGGGAGGCGTTTCTTCTGTGTACTGACTCCTTGAGCAGCCTACAAGCTCTCAACCAGTGCCACCCTCATCATCCTTTGATAGCGACCATCCAGGACTCCATCTATGCCTTGGAACGGTCGGGTCGTTCGGTGGGGTTTGTCTGGACCCCAGGTCACTTCGGAATCCCAGGCAACAAACTTGCCAACAGGCTGGCCAGACAGGCTATGCAGAAATTGGGTTCTCTGCAACTAACCTGCATTCAGTACTGTGCCGCAAGGTTTTGCGGCTTTGGGAGACGAATGGCATAATCTCAGCATGCACAACAAACTGTGTGCCATCAAGGAGACTATGAATGTGTTGCAGTCCTCCATGTGGGCCTCTCACAGGGACTCTGTGGTTCTCTGCCGGCTCCACATTGGCCACGCTTGGATGACACATGGCTACCTCCTGTGCTGTGATGACCCACCTCAGTGTCGGTGCGGCGCCCGGGTGACAGTGGCCCATATCTAATTTTAGCTGACGTCTCATCGGCTAATTTAGCTTTACGTTTTATACGCGATGGTGGGTTTTATCATTCTATATTAGTTTTAGCACGTGTTCTTTGTCCATTTGTGTTCTCCATGCTAATGATAGGGTGGATGTTTTAATGTGTTGCAGAGTGGCTGGCTTTTCCTTTTTATTCTCGTGGTCGGCTAGCCATGGTCATCTGCTCTCTTGTTTTTACCCCTTCTACCTGTTTCTTGCATCTCTCTATGGTTTTCTTTTCCTGGTCTTATCCATGCTAGTGTTGGTTGTCCCCCTGTCATTATTCTGGTTCTTCCCTCCTCTTGTTATTGTGCTGTATATCTCCTTTCTTTTCGTCTTTCCATTGTGTAATTATTTTACTGGGAACAAGGGACCGATGACACACCCCCCCCCCCCCCCCTCTTTTAAACCAACCAACTTCTCAATCTGAAGACTACTCTCCATCCAAGATAACATGCTGTGTCGTTCCTACCAACAAGACAGATGCGCTAACCACTACGCACCTTCGCACAGTGGCTTTACACAACTGCATGGACTACCCAGCACACATACCTTCCTTCTCAATCCAAATTCCATTTTAAAAAAATCTTTGAAAAACTTAGGAAAATCAAACTCGTACACTAACTTGACACCTTCGGTTTTCTGAATTGTAACCAGCCTGGTTTTCATACAGGTCATAGCACAGAAACAACTATACAGACCTGTATGTGAGAGATTGTTAGAATTTTAGACAATAACAAATTGATGTTGATCTCCACCTCAAAGATAGCTACATCAGTACCTCCGTCCATATCAGACCTACTAACCACTAGCAATATGTCCACCTCGGCAGCTGCCTCCCATTCCATACCAAGAAGTCCCTTTCATACTGCCTAGCCACCCTTGGTCATCGCATTTGCAGTGATGAGCAGTCCCTCTTGAAATACACTAAGGGTCTCACTGAAGCCTTCACTGACCATAATTATCCTCCCAACACTGTACAGAAACAAATCTCCCGTGCTTTTTCTTTCCAGCCTCCCACCACCTCCCAAAGTCCCACCGTCCGGCCACAGAGGAGCTTCCCCCTCATAACTCAGTACCACCCAGGACTATACAGCTGAATTACATTCACCGCCAGGGTTTCGACTACTTCTTGTTGTGTCCTGAAATGAGAAATGTGCTGTTCACTATCCTTCCCACTCCTTCCACACTGGTATTCTGCCGTCCACCGAACCTACGCAATATACTCGTCCATCCCTTCACAACCCCTGCTCCTAACTCATTACCTCACGGCTCATACCCCTGTAATAGACCTAGATGCAAGACCTGTCCCGTATATCCTCCCACTACCACCACCTACTCTAGTGAGGTCACTAACATCACCTATCCCATCACAGGCAGGGATACCTGTGAAATCAGTCAGGTGATCTACAAGCTAAACTGCTACCACTGTGCTGCATTCTAAGTGGGTATGACAACCAACAAGCTGTCTGTTCCCATGAGTGGCCATCGACAAACTGTGGCCAAGAAACAAGTGGACCACCCTATATCTGAGCATGCTGTCAAAACATGACATCCTTCATTTCAATGCTGCTTCACAGACTGTGCCATATGGCTCCTTCCCACCAAAACCAGCTTTTCTGAACTGCGCAGGTGGGAACTTTCCCTGCAATACATCCTACGTTTCTGTAACTCTCCTGGCCTCAACCTTCGTTAGTCACTGTCCTCACCCATCCAGCCCCTTCCCTGTTCCATTCCAGCATTACACGACACTCATTCCATCGTTGGATCCAGTCTTTTTACTTCTCTCCCAACCTAGATCTTCTCCCTCACCGTATTCTCCTTGACAAACTGGAGGCAGTAGGCATGAGAGGAATTGGGAAGAAATTATTTGAATCCAATCTCAAACATAGAACTCAGGTTGTCAAACTAATCTCATCTCGAAACAGGCAAAAAATAAAGTGGGTATCAGATACTAAGAAAGTGTGGGTGGGTGTCTGACATGGTTGTGTTCTTGGCCCTCTATTGTTCGTGATCTATATAAATGACATTAAATTACACACAGTACGGTAAAGCAAATGAGAAGGATGATCTGTATTTATTATTGAGTAACCAGGATATGGAGAAAGTACAATGTATCTAAAAATTTTGGGCATGTGTATTGATTATGACTTGGGCTGGAAAGATTTTTTAAAGTCAATTCTGCATGCTTTGCTGTGAGAATAATTTCTACAGTTTGTAGCACAGTGTGTACAAAACCAGTACATTCTGCTTATTTCGATTCTGTTGTAACTTATGGAATAATGTTCTGGGGTGTAACAAAATCTTGCTTGAGAGATATTTTTGAATTCCAGAGAAAGGCCATTAGAATTATTCACACAGCTCTCCACAAATACACTACAGCCCTTTATTCATGCAGTTAAAAATACTTACAGTACCATACTATGTAGGTACATATTCAAAAGTGTACTATTTCCAAGAACATACTTGAGAAGTTTGCGTAGAAATTCAGGTTTCCATAACTACAGTCACATCTTGGTAAGAATCTGCTTGTAGAAAGAGCTAGAAAAACAGAAATGTGAATTATTATGGAATAAAGCTGTGTAGTGCTCTGCCAGTTTGCATCGAGAGAATGTAAGATGAGAGAAAATTTAAGTTAGAATTAAAAAATTACCTGCTAAATAAATGCTTTGACTATATATAGGAATATTTTGAATCCCTAAATAACTAACAAATACTTTTATTTTCTTCAATGTAATTTGAATTGTTATTTTAATTGTAAATTTTATATTGTTATTCTTTCGAACTTTAAATGATGTGATAAATGTGTCTCTCAGAGTGTACTGCATGCATGTCAGATCATTATTTACTTGTCCAGTGAGCATGTAAAAGACCAGTGCATTAACTCATTGGATCATTTTTTTTTAATAAATTGTAAAATGTTAAGTTTATTTTGCATTTCCTGTATCATGTAAGCGATGCAAAGGATAATGATAATCTAAAAAAAAAAAAAATCTAAATGAAACTGAAACTATGGGTTCTTAGTAACATATTAGAACTAGTTTGTTTTGTTAATCATAGTCCATTGCCACAACAAGAGACAAGAGATACTGTATTCTATGAACATAAATTAGGATTGTGATTATAGACACACACCCCTCCCCCCCCCCCCCCCCCCCCCCCTGCCAAAATCTTGGTTTTGGTGACAGACTCATCTGTGTTGGAGATCTAGATTACATTAAAAGGTTATAATTTGGTTGTGCGTAGGCTAAACAAACAAAAATTAAAGATAAATAAAGTTTATATGGTATCATAACGTAACCAATTATTTATGTTTGTACCATATTTAAATGCATTTTACCATATTTAATGGAATTTTTGTAGATAAATTCAGAGAATGCTTGTTATGTACATATGTCGCAATTAAACTCAGAAAAATCAGTGGGGGTACTCGGTGTTACTTTTACTATCAGTTTAAAATACTTTTATCCTGCTCCCTTCATATACGTGAGGACGGATGTCTTCTTATAGCAGCACGTGTCTTTAGTCCTGATCTTCAGTGCTCTGCTAATATTCTTGAATTGATGGAAACCTGAAGTAGCAGTAATTAGTTGGAACTCTTAACACTTCTAAAAGTCCTTAATTATCAAAACTCACCCATGTAACTAATGCTGAAAATGTAACTTCGCTAAACAAAGGCAAAATCAACTCCACAACACCAACCAACCACAGACTAGCATAATTATCAACTAACAACACAAGCCAAAAACTTAAACACCAATTTCAGTATACAAGAAACACACAGCCACATAAACACATGCACCATACATAGGGCCTACTACGATGATGATGATGATGATGATGATGATGACAACAAGAAGCGATAGAGCAATTAGATGAAAAGAAGCAGAAATTACAAGCATTGGCCAAACGACTTAGAAGATACAAAAAAAGTGAAAATAGAAGGAAACAAAACCAAACATTCAACACAAACCAAAAGAAATTTTACCAGACAATAGATAACACACACATTAAAATAGACAATCCACCAAACATAACAGACATGGAACACTTCTGGAGCAACATATGGTCAAACCCGGTACAACATAACAGGCATGCACGGTGGATACAAGCAGAAACAGACACATACAAGATGATACCACAAATGCCTGAAGTGATAATTTTGCAACATGAAGTCACCCAAGCAATTAATTCTACTCACAATTGGAAAGCCCCTGGAAATGATAAAATACCAAATTACTGGCTAAAGAAGTTCATCTCAACACATTCACATCTAACTAAATTATTTAACAGTTACATTGCAGACCCATACACATTCCCTGATACACTTACACATGGAATAACTTATCTGAAACCTAAAGATCAAGCAGACACAGCAAACCCAGCTAAATATGGCCCCATAACATGCCTACCAACAATATACAAAATGTTAACTTCAGTCATTACACAAAAATTAATGACACATACAACACAGAACAAAATTATAAATGAAGAACAAAAAGGCTGTTGCTAAGGAGCACGAGGATGTAAAGAGCAACTGATAATAGATGCAGAGGTGACATATCAAGCTAAAACTAAACAAAGGTCGCTCCACTATGCATGCATTGATTACCAACAAGCTTTTGATAGTGTACCCCCACTCACGGTTACTACAAATATTGGAAATATACAAAGTAGATACTAAATTGATACAGTTCCTAAACACAGTAATGAAAAATTGGAAAACCACACTTAATATCCAAACAAATTCAAATAATATCACATCACAGCCAATACAGATTAAGCATGGAATATACTAAGGAGACTCATTAAGTCCTTTCTGGTTCTGCCTTGCTCTGAACCCACTATCCAACATGCTAAATAATACAAATTATGGATACAATATTACTGGAACATACCCACACAAAATCACACATTTGCTATACATGGATGATCTAAAACTACTGGCAGCAACCAATCAACAACTCAACCAATTACTAAAGATAACAGAAGTATTCAGCAATGATATAAATATGGCTTTTGGAACAGACAAATGTAAGAAAAATAGCATAGTCAAGGGAAAACACACTAAACAAGAAGATTACATATTGGATAACCACAGCGGCTCCATAGAAGCGATGGAAATAACAGATGCCTATAAATATCTAGGATACAGACAAAAATTGGGAATAGATAATACAAATATTAAAGAAGAACTAAAAGAAAACTATAGATAAAGACTAACAAAAATACTGAAAACATAATTGACAGCAAGAAACAAGACAAAAGCTATAAATACTTATGCTATACCAATATTGACCTACTCATTTGGAGTAGTGAAATGGAGTAACACAGACCTAGAAGCACTCAATACACTTAACATGTTCACAATGCCACAAATATAGAATACATCACATACATTCAGCAACAGAAAGATTCACATTAAGCAGAAAGGACGGAGGAAGGGGATTTATCGACATAAAAAACCTACATTATGGACAGGTAGACAATTTAAGAAAATTCTTTCTAGAACGAACAGAAACTAGCAAAATACACAAAGCAACCAGTCGTATAAATACATCGGCTACACCACTGCAATTTCATAACCACTTCTACAACCCTTTAGATCACGTAACATCAACAGATACGAAGAAAGTAAACTGGAAAAAGAAAACACTACATGGCAAGCACCCGTGTCATCTAAAACAGCCACACATCGATCAAGACGCATCCAACACATGGCTAAGAAAAGGCAATATATACAGTGAGACGGAAGGATTCATGATTGCAATACAGGATCAAACAATAAACACCAGATATTACAGCAAGCATATTATTAAAGATCCCAATACCACAACAGATAAATGCAGACTTTGCAAACAACAGATAGAAACAGTAGATCACATCACAAGTGGATGTACAATACTAGCAAATACAGAATACCCCAGAAGACATGACAATGTAGCAAAAATAATACATCAACAGCTTGCCATACAACATAAACTAATAAAACAACACGTTCCCACATACAAGTATGTACCACAAAATGCACTGGAGAATGATGAATACAAATTATACTGAAACAGAACCATTATAACAGATAAAACAACACCACATAACAAACCTGACATCATACTCACCAATAAAAAGAAGAAATTAACACAACTAATCGAAATATCCATACCCAATACAACAAATATACAAAAGAAAACAGGAGAAAAAATTGAAAAATACATCCAACTGGCTGAGGAAGTCAAGGACATGTGGCATCAGGATAAAGTTGACATTATACCAATTATACCATCAACTACAGGAGTCATACCACACAATATCCACCAGTACATCAATTCAATACAGCTACATCCAAACTTATATATACAACTACAGAAATCCGTAATTATTGATACATGTTCAATTACCCGAAAGTTCCTAAATGCAATATAACATATACCGTACAGTTAAAAGGAAGTCACACTTGATCAAGGTCCGCGTCACTTTCCATTTTTGACCAGACATAACATCTGAGAAAAGAAAGAAAGAATAATAATAATAATAATAATAAAAAATCCCGTGGAGGCCCGGGAAAAGAATAGGCTCCGGTATGTTCTGCCAGTCGTAAAAGGCGATGGAAAGAACAAACCACTAATAGGGCTAACCCCCCTTTTAGTGTGATTACTTGGTTCAGGACAGAACTAAAGAAGCCTCGGACAAGCGCCGTCATGTTCGGGGACGACGCTTGAACCCTATGCCCGCCCACAATGGTAATGACACTGCTAGCCAACTGGAAAATGATTTAAATCCAAATAGAGGTGTTTTGCAGGATATGCTTCCTGCAACCACCCTAGAAGGAAAACAAAGACAGAGGATGAGATGGTCAGATGAAGTTATCGACACCTCATGTTCTGTTATTACCAAGCAACAAACCTAGGAACCAACACAACTGTATACAGATCACAAGTATACACAACATTTATTACCAGATACCCGGAATTAAAATTTTTAACAGAACAACGACTAGCTGATCAGATCCGTGTAATAATAAAAAATAACAGGATACCCCAGTCAGAATTAGAAAACATCAAACAACAAGTACAACAAATACTGGAACAAAATAATGTGTAATCAGAAGAAGAAGAAAATACAGTAATGGACTCAAACATCCCAGAGCAAACAAACAAAGACCAACACGCATCAATTAAACAATCAGAGGAAAACGAAATCTTAAGACAGCCACCAGAACAAGCACAAATAGAACACGAAGAGACACACGTGTTAGATATAGAAGAGGAATTTCAGCTGACATATATAGAATACAAAGACACAAATACAGACATCAGACCATTCTTGCATAGACCGCCAAATAACCCACAAGTCGAAACAACAATAAAAACTATCAACACAATCATACACAACAAAATAAATGAAAATACAACTATGGAAGAGTTACAACTACTGGTTTATATAGGAGCACTCACTACACTAAATATACACACTAGGCAGAGATCAGAACAAACCAACACACAGAAGAAACCCACAAAACCAGCATGGCAACACAGGCTACAGATCAGAATAGAAAAACTGAGAAAAGACATCGGACAGCTAGCACAATTTATAAAAAATGAAATATCAGACAAAAAACGAAATAGGTTAGGTAAAATCTCACAACAAGAAGCAATAGAGCAATTAGATGAAAAGAAGCAGAAATTACAAGCATTGGCCAAACGACTTAGAAGATACAAAAAAAGTGAAAATAGAAGGAAACAAAACCAAACATTCAACACAAACCAAAAGAGATTTTACCAAACAATAGATAACACACACATTAAAATAGACAATCCACCAAACATAACAGACGTGGAACACTTCTGGAGCAACATATGGTCAAACCCGGTACAACATAACAGGCATGCATGGTGGATACAAGCAGAAACAGACACATACAAGATGATACCACAAATGCCTGAAGTGATAATTTTGCAACATGAAGTCACCCGAGCAATTAATTCTACACACAATTGGAAAGCCCCTGGAAATGATAAAATACCAAATTACTGGCTAAAAAAGTTCACCTCAACACATTCACATCTAACTAAATTATTTAACAGTTACATTGCAGACCCATACACATTCCCTGATACACTTGCACATGGAATAACCTATCTGAAACCTAAAGATCAAGCAGACACAGCAAACCCAGCTAAATATCGCCCCATAACATGCCTACCAACAATCTACAAAATATTAACTTCAGTCATTACACAGAAATTAATGACACATACAACACAGAACAAAATTATAAATGAAGAACAAAAAGGCTGCTGCAAAGGAGCACGAGGATGTAAAGAGCAACTGATAATAGATACAGAGGTGACATATCAAGCTAAAACTAAACAAAGGTCGCTACACTACGCATACATTGATTACCAAAAAGCCTTTGATAGTGTACCCCACTCACGGTTACTACAGATATTGGAAATATACAAAGTAGATCTTAAATTGATACAGTTTCTAAACATAGTAATGAAAAACTGGAAAACCACACTTAATATTCAAACAAATTCAGATAACATCACATCACAGCCAATACAGATTAAGCGTGGAATATACCAAGGAGACTCATTAAGTCCTTTCTGGTTCTGTCTTGCTCTGAACCCACTATCCAACATGCTAAATAATACAAATTATGGATACAATATTTCTGGAACATACCCACACAACATCACACATTTGCTATACATGGATGATCTAAAACTACTGGCAGCAACCAATCAACAACTCAACCAATTACTAAAGATAACAGAAGTATTCAGCAATGATATAAATATGGCTTTTGGAACAGACAAATGTAAGAAAAATAGCATAGTCAAGGGAAAACACACTAAACAAGAAGATTACATATTGAATAACCACAGTGACTCCATAGAAGCGATGGAAATAACAGATGCCTATAAATATCTAGGATACAGACAAAAAATAGGAATAGATAATACAAATATTAAAGAAGAACTAAAAGAAAAATATAGACAAAGGCTAACAAAAATACTGAAAACATAATTGACAGCAAGAAACAAGACAAAAGCTATAAATACTTATGCTATACCAATATTGACCTACTCATTTGGAGTAGTGAAATGGAGTAACACAGACCTAGAAGCACTCAATACACTTAACACGTTCACAATGCCACGAATATAGAATACATCACATACATTCAGCAACAGAAAGATTCACATTAAGCAGAAAGGAAGGAGGAAGGGGATTCATCGACATAAAAAACCTACATTATGGACAGGTAGACAATTTAAGAAAATTCTTTCTAGAACGAGCAGAAACTAGCAAAATACACAAAGCAATCACTCATATAAATACATCGGCTACACCACTGCAATTTCATAACCACCTTTACAACCCTTTAGATCACGTAACATCAACAGATACGAAGAAAGTAAATTGGAAAAAGAAAACACTACATGGCAAGCACCCGCATCATCTAACACAGCCACACATCGATCAAGACGCATCCAACACATGGCTAAGAAAAGGCAATTTATACAGTGAGACGGAAGGATTCATGATTGCAATACAGGATCAAACAATAAACACCAGATATTACAGCAAGCATATTATTAAAGATCCCAATACCACAACAGATAAATGCAGACTTTGCAAACAACAGATAGAAACAGTAGATCACATCACAAGTGGATGTACAATACTAGCAAATACAGAATACCCCAGAAGACATGACAATGTAGCAAAAATAATACATCAACAGCTTGCCTTACAACATAAACTTATAAAGCAACACGTTCCCACATACAAGTATGCACCACAAAATGTACTGGAGAATGATGAATACAAATTATACTGGAACAGAACCATTACAACAGATAAAACAACACCACATAACAAACCTGACATCATACTCACCAATAAAAAGAAGAAATTAACACAACTAATCGAAATATCCATACCCAATACAACAAATATACAAAAGAAAACAGGAGAAAAAATTGAAAAATACATCCAACTGGCTGAAGAAGTCAAGGACATGTGGCATCAAAATAAAGTTGACATTATACCAATTATACTATCAACTACAGGAGTCATACCACACAATATCCACCAGTACATCAATACAATACAGCTACATCCAAACTTATATATACAATTACAGAATTCCGTAATTATTGATACATGTTCAATTACCCGAAAGTTTCTAAATGCAATATAACATATACCGTACAGTTAAAAGGAAGTGACGCTTGATCAAGGTCCACGTCACTTCCCATTTTTAACCAGACTTAACGTCTGAGAATGTAAAGAAATAATAATAATAATAATAATAATAATAATAATAATAACAACAACAACAACCCCGACAACGATGATGATAAAAACATACTTACCAACCAAAGTCAGTTGACACATTATAGTCGAGTCAGGGTAAGAAAATCTATGTCAGTTGCAGTGAGCTGGGCATGGCTGCTTTGTGCACCTACATCCACCAATTATGTAATACCCTTTTGTAAATGTACCTATGGCAACATCTCACTGTTACTGGAGCTCTATAGATGTCTTAGTTTTTCACGTGCAGGCATTTGCACTTGAAAGCTGGCAACAGTGCCGCCAACTGTCATGGATCATTTTACACGGAATCAACTATAGTAGTATGGCAATAGCAGACGTGTCATCAGAACAATCTTTTGAATGACCAATGGATAGAACACCCTATATTACCCTGTCGATAATGCCCATGGTTTGAAATGTAGGAACTTTGGCCAGTCTCATACTTTGTCCACTAACGTTACACTTGATATAGTCAGCAATTAAATTGAATAACTATAGGCATTTAATCATGATCAACATGCCGTCCCCCACAGCAACATGCAGTGATTTACTCGTGAACTTCGTTGTCATATCCATAACTAACGAAAAACAAAACCTAAATCTTCAACCATAAACAACTAACTGCACCAATAATTCCAAACCTGAAAATAAATAACTCAGTAACAAACTGCCTCTTCCACTATTATTCGCACATGCAGCACTCAAGAAGTCCAGTGAATCATTACCAGCACTCTCAAACAATTTAGAAACAAACATCTCACAGCAGAGGATGCCACCACATACTCCAGCATGCCCTCTTCAAGCGCAGTCACTTAAAATACGCTGCACTACAGTGAAGTCGAACAACTCATCACAGCTGTTTCACTGGTCAAAGCAGATTTGTGGTCCCACAAACTTCAGTTGACCCCTTACTTGAATTGTACTTATCCACACTGAGCTTTATATTTTCTTTCAGCTTTAATCACAGTTATCAGATCTGAACTTAATGTTCTCAGTTATCTTTTAAATAGGTTAGTAGTAACACACTATATATTCAAACAATATAAATACTCTCCTAACTTTCTTGATGACCTTTTTGTCTTTGGTGACTACTGTTTGTGAAACAGCTTAATGGTCTCTCATGGGGGACACACTTGAAAAGATTGGATCTGTTGTAACTAGCAGGTTTAGAAAGGTATTTCTTTCTTGTGTGAGTTGTCGGACTGGTTATTAGAGGCAGTTACCAGATCAAGTTTTTAGCAATAGATCGTAAGACTGTTGGTCCATTTTGCTAATAATGTATGTATAGTCTTCCCATCGATGCTTTGCTGGTGAAAGTCTCCATCTACTGCTACAATCTATGGGGAGGGGGTTGTTATTTTCTATGCTACATAATAAAGGCTGTCTTTGAGTGACCCTGTGGGACATCTTGATGTGGCTGAATCAGTAGAAACACCCGATCATTTATCTAAGTTCACTGACTGCGGTTACTTTCTCCCACATTAGTTAACTAGATGTAATGCATCTGCAGGTTGCTATAAACACTGCTCCTCCTCCTGGAACATATCATTTTCATATTGATATGTGTTCTCAAAAATTTCTGTACTGTCTACTTAATGTTTCAACTGATTCTCAATTCCAAGTATGTTGTGGGGGTGACTGATTTCTACAAGAGATGTGACCTCTTGGGACTTTTCCACAAAAGCTCCGTCAGATAACAATTAATAAGTTGAGATTCTTGCTCCCTGCATATGTTGTATAATTATTGAAACTGTTGGTTTATCTGATAGCTGATGCTGTCTTTTGTATTGGGGTGGGGGGTGGGGGGGGGCTGTTTCAAGTTGAATAAATTGCTACTCACCACAGAGGGGAAAAGAATGTTAGAAATACTCAGCTAATGGAGTAAGTCCTTCATCAGACACAGAAAAATCACATTCACACAGGCACAACTCACACCCACATAGCCAATGTCACCCTTGGGTGATGAGGTCTGGTGTTAGCAATCAGAGGCAGCATTGGCCGTGTGTGTGTGTGTGTGTGTGTGTGTGTGTGTGTGTGTGTGTGTGTCATCACAGCACAGAACTGGTGAAGTTTCTTGTTTAGACCTTCCGTTCAGCTCCATACCAAAGATCCCGATCAGTCTTCAGAACGATACTGCAAATCGACAGTTATACACAGACATTGTGAGTGAGGCTAGCTTTCTTGACCACTTGTAACACTATTGCAGAACCTTCAAACAGATTGCGAGACTGCACTTTATTGACTGGCAGTGGTGTTGCTATCTGTTGGCCAGAAAATCTGTGTTTAATTTACAGGAAAGACAGTGATGTAGGACAGTTTTGCTGAGATGACGGACTTGTAGAATTCAAAAGGATTGTCTTAGTAGTAAGTCCTATTCAGAGATGGCGTAAACTGATACGTGTGTTCATATTCAGGCTTTGTAAATTGGTGGTCCTCTTCTGGAATAAGAACGAATGTGATGTTCTTCATAAGACACGTTGATGTACACCAGGAAACCCTCCAAATTTAATGAATGATTATCCAAATAGGAATTGAAACACTTTATCTTTGATGTACTGGGATGCAGTGAGCCTTCAACTAACCAAGTTAGAAGAGTTTAGGTTGATGGGCATGTTGTTAATATGTTCTCACCTATTTTTTGGCAAACATTAATCAATAAAAGTTAGAAAAAAAAGCTAAAAGTTTAATGGGGCATATTTATGCTCCACGACTCATTCTTTGAGCAACAAATTGTGACAGCATAGAACAGATATTGATGGGCTGTAAGTGCAATGTAAGCTGTTTCCAAAAATATATAATTAAGTAACTGGAGTATAACAAAATTAAACAATGGAAAGCTCAGGATGGAAAGAATATATTGCTACTCATCACATAGAGGAGGTGTTGAGTTGCAGACAGGCATATTGAAATGAAAAGACTGCTAAACATTTAAGCTTTCAGACAAAAAGTCCATCTTTTCTAAAAAACAAAAAAACAAAACACCACAAACTGTGTGGCCACTTTTGGGCTGCACCAGCTGGAAGCAGTGTGTGTGTGTGTGTGTGTGTGTGTGTGTGTGTGTGTGTGTGTGTGTGTGTGTGTGTGCGTGCGTGCGTGCACGCACACCTGCTGTTTTGGAAGGAGGACTTTTGTCTGAAAGCTTAAATGTTTAACAATCTTTTCATTGTGCCTGTCTGCAACTCAACGCAACGAGTTCTATTTTACCTTGTCTTGTAGCATGCGGTGTACGTTTCACATAAATAAAATCTTTCTAAGAGTGTCTAGTTTTGTTCACACCTTTGTACAGTATGATAAATATTTTGGTTGAATTATAATGAGAAAAAAATAAACTCACAAATTTATGACATCAAAAATAAACATAATAAAAATAAAATTACTTGCTACTTGTTTTGGTTAAATTGCAGACTCATAAAGAAGAGAGACTGGTAGAGCCAATGGAAATCCTTAGCTTGACAGGAACTGTAAGTCGGGATGGTGCTCATTTACACACATGTTTAGGGAGACATGATGGGTCAGTGGTGGGAGGTCATGTGATTGATAGTATGGTGGTGCAGACAACAGCAGAAATAGTTGTTGGGAATGCAGCTAGTTACAAGTTCACAAGAGTAATGGATTGTGCGACAGGATATGGTGAGCTGTGTGTGTCCAGTTGTCATAAAACACAAACTGAAGGATGTTTTACAACTGAGTAGCTAGCTAGTTATAATAGATATTATTTAGTCTGGCAGGAGTCCAAACAGCACTTCTATATCATCAGCTGCAAAACCTTGAAGATAACTAGGTCAGTTATTAAAATATCACGCAGAAAAATGAAATCTTCAATGTAGATGAACACCTGTAAGTATAACTTCTGTTATTCAAATGGGTGCATTTAAACTGGATTGTAGTTTCCATACAGAACTGCTGGATGACAAATGAACAGATAATCCTGTTAAACAAGGCAAAATAAAAGTATAGTGGTTTACAGGTTCATGATTTTGTGAAATTTCATCCATTCCAGTTTGTTGGGTTTACTTGCTTGCTCCATAGAATGTGCAGTAGACTTACAAATTGGACAGGATGATGCAACATTTCTTGTAACTGTTTTGTTTGTTCAGATGTGTAAATTATAAATCTAAAGGTGGTGGTTTCAATCCCACTGGTGGTGAAATTTTTTCTTCTCCTCTTTGAATTAATGACATTAACCTCAGTCGATTTGGGTGTATGAAAAAAATGTAAATATTTAGTTATAAATCCCCTTATAAATGGACTGGTGTAATATGTCTCAGACTGAAGTAACAGAATGAAATATCTCTTCCAGTAGAACCATGGTGTGGAATGAAACTGATGTTTGTGTTTTTTACATTGCTCTACTGAAATGAATTTGGGGAACAAGGAACTGTGGAATTTTGAGCACTTAGTGATCAGGGATTCACACTCCAGTTCCAACAAGATAAAACCAGAACAGTTGTGCAAGGAAGGAATTAAATTTTATAAAGTGTGAATGAGTATAATTATTAGAAAGTGACAATTAGTTTATCAAATGATAGTGGAGGAAAAATGATTTGTATCCACTACAGCATCAGCTCTCCAATTGGCTCATGTGCTTTGACATCACAACATAACATAGGCTTGCAGCATTTAGGTGCTCCGAGAATGTACTAAGCTACATAGTACTTTTTCCATTGCTGAAGTATGACATAACAACTTCACAAAGAAGAAATAAAAAGACCTGCCTGCCATTATTGTAATATCATCAAGATTGGTCCACTACTTTATAGAGATACAAGTGGCAAACTAATGGGAATAACTTTTAAATGTTTGTCGTATTAGTGGTGGTTTATTTTTGTGGACAAGATATCAAAGCTCGGAATCTAGGCTTACACAAAAAAGAACATTTTAGACTTGTTCACTCATAAGTAAATGTGCAGTAATACAAAATAAAGTTTCATTACTTTGTGTGAAATGGATACCGAGGTTTCCAACTTTCATTTTGGTGGCACTTAATGGTGAAAAGGTATTCCAATCAAAAACGGTAATGACCTAAAAATAAGTGTAGCCAGCCAAAATGATTTGAGTAATTTAAAATTTCAGGCTAGGTGCAAATAAAATATAATTATAAGGTATGTCAGCTCAGATCATCCACTCACCACACAGTGTCAAAAGCCCACGTTGAATATCAATAAACTGAAACTGATTATTGCTCCTAGAGACCCACAGTAGTTTACCTCTTGCTGACATATTTGTGTTTAGTGAAACAGTCATGTTTTGCTTGAATATTATGTTACATTTTTAAACTTTTTCATAAATAAAAGCACATGTAAACACTAAGAGAAATGAAATTTTGAGTGTTTACTTTGATTCTTATAAATTACTTTCAGTCCTTTAATGACCAAATAGAATTTGAAATAAAGTAATGAGCAAGAAAACTAAGAATGATTGATTATGGTGTAATTGTAATGTTTCGTTAATTCCAGATTCATATATTCATCAGAAGGAGGAAAATTCCTCAAAAATCAGGAACTCAGGAGCCTGAATAGTAGAAGAAACCCACCTTGTACCCAACAGTCAACATCATATGGTTGCTCCAGTTATTATCAAATTCAAATGCAATATTGGAAACTCCAGGTAGGAATAACAACAATGTAGAAAAAGATGGATACTTACTGTACAGGTAACACACTAGACTGCAGAAAGACACAATTAAGAGACACTTGCACACAGTCTTTTGGCCACACCATTCATTCACACAGGCAAGCACTCCTGTCAACTCCAGCATTCTGCATTTACATCTATACTCTGCAAACCACCTTGAGGTGCATGACGGGGGGAATGTCACATTGTACCAATTATTAGGGTTTCTTCCTGTTCCATTCACATATGGAGCATGGGAAGAATGATTGTTTGAATGCCTCTGTGTGTGTGTGTGTGTGTGTGTGTGTGTGTGTGTGTGTGTGCAGTAATTCTTCTAATCTTATCCTTGCAATCTCTTTGCGAGCGATACGTAGGGAGGTTGTAGTATATCCGTGTAGTAATCATTTAAAGCCATTTCTTGGGACTTTGCTAACAGACTTTCTCGGAATGGTTTACATCTATCTTCAGGAGTATCCAGTTCAGTTCCTTCATTATCTGTGCGACACTCTTCCATGGATTAAACAAACCCGTGACCATTTGTGTTGCCCTTTTCTGTTTACTTCAATATCCCTGTTAGCCTTGTCTGGTAGAGGCCCCACACACTTGAGCAATATTCTAGAACCAGTAACACGAATGATTTGTAAGCAATCTCCTTTCTCGATTAATCAGACTTCCCCAGTATTCTACCAATAAACCGAAGTCTATCATCTGCTTTACCTACGACGGATCCTGTTTGTTCATTGCACTGCATCTCTCTACAAACCATCAGATAGTTAGATGAGTTGTCTGATGCCAGCAGTGACTCACTAATGATATACTCATGAGATACTACGTTTTTTTCACTTTGTGAAGTGCAGAATTTTACATTTCTTAACATTTAGAGCAAGTTTCCAATCTCTCTGGCCCAAGCTCCATAGGTGGTGGGCTGGTGTGCTTGCTTTTGTGAATAAATGGAGTGTGTTTCATTTTTTCAGATGAAGGCTGTGACTGAAAGCTCATGTATTAGTGTCTTGATTGCGCCTGTGTGCAACTTAGCACGTTATCTTTACAGTAAGTAGCAATCTGTCTTTGTAAAGTAGTAAAGAAGTAAAAACTTTGAGGTTCGCCGATGACATTGTAATTCTGTCAGAGACAGCAAAGGACTTGGAAGAGCAGTTGAACGGAATGGACAGTGTCTTGAAAGGAGGCTATAAGATGAACATCAACAAAAGCAAAATGAGGATAATGGAATGTAGTCAAACTAAATCAGGTGATGCTGAGGGAATTAGATTAGGAAATGAGACACTTAAAGTAGTAAAGGAGTTTTGCTATTTGGGGAGCAAAATAACTGATGATGGTCGAAGTAGAGAGGATATAAAATGTAGACTGGCAATGGGAAGGAAAGCGTTTCTGAAGAAGAGAAATTTGTTAACATCGAGTATAGATTTAAGCATCAGGAAGTCATTTCTGAAAGTATTTGTATGGAGCGTAGCCATGTATGGAAGTGAAACATGGACGATAACTAATTTGGACAAGAAGAGAATAGAAACTTTCGAAATGTGGTGCTACAGAAGAATGCTGAAGATAAGGTGGGTAGATCACGTAACTAATGAGGAGGTATTGAATAGAATTGGGGAGAAGAGAAGTTTGTGCCACAACTTGACTAGAAGAAGGCATCGGTTGGTAGGACATGTTTTGAGGCATCAAGGGATCACAAATTTAGCATTGGAGGGCACCGTGGAGGGTAAAAATCGTAGAGGGAGACCAAGAGATGAATACACTGAGCAGATTCAGAAGGATGTAGGTTGCAGTAGGTACTGGGAGATGAATGAGCTTGCACAGGATAGAGTAGCATGGAGAGCTGCATCAAACCAGTCTCAGGACTGAAGACCACAACAACAACAACAACATCAGACTGGCGCAGGTAGTAAATTGCGAATATGTATAACTCATTGTGAAGGGAGGCCTTGTAAAACTGTAGTAGTAGTAGTAGTAGTAGTAGTAGTAGTAACAAACACAGTTAAGTGAATGATACTCATGCAGACTGGGAAGAACTTAGATGGTAACTCTTTGTACTAGAAAACTGCCCTTAAGAATTACGGCACTATTTACATTGTTTTGAGCTGTTTTGTTTACAGTTAGCAAATGTGTCCAAACTTAACAAATTTGCAAACTTTTCCAGCCTTAAATAAAATGTGTGGTTCACAGTGTAGACACAGGTTATTCATATTGAATGTAATTAATACTTCTTAAAATATAGGATTTGGGAGAATAAATTGACTTAGGTAAAAAAAAAAAACAACAAAAATATTTGAATTGTATTACACGGTTTAATGTGTGAAACTAAAAATTGGTCAGTTTTACTTTCAATATTTCGATAATAAAAAAAAAGAGTGGGTGGTTAAATTGCAATGCCTATGAACTGGTATTAGTGCAGATAAGTCATATGGATATAGTGAACAGGTTTGCTATTTTTCTGGAAAATCTGGAATTCTCAAGGCATTACATGTTCCCTGAAATTTAGTGAAATCTCTGGGAATTCTTTGTTTTTAATCTAGCATTGTAATTTAATTTTATTGAGCTCTATAAATCACAAATTTTAAAATAGTCTATATTTCAAAGTGTGTTAACAATATGAATACTACTCCACACTAATTATTGATGAATGCAGACGTGTGTGAACCCTAGTCAAAGCGTACAGCAGGATTTTTCCATCTTCGAACAGCTCTGAGCACCGATTGCATTCAGTTTCCTGTTTTTACTTGTGATGACAAATAGAAACTGGTCGTTCTGTCCAAAAGAAATAGCTCGACACACTTGGTTTTACATGTAACTGCCTAAATTGGTGGTTAGGAGATACCCATTCACAGTAGACAGATAGACAAGCACATAGCCAACACTAAACCTGTGGCTAAGAATTTCGAGTCACACCCCGCCTTGGGGTCTGAATGTTCCCAGGAATAGCTGAAATAAGAAATGAAGTAATGGCCGTGTCATCTTAAACAAGATTCTTCATGAACATATTGTCAGCTTAGTCCAGCTTAGTGCTTCGGATCAGATATCTTATGACAATAGACATATACACCATGTTTCTTTTTAGATTTAGTGACTGTGTTCCTACATAGAAGATGGAAAGATAATTTTGGAGGGCGTGGGAATTCTACACCGATAAGCCAAAACGATTATGACCACTGCCCATCGCGACATTAAATGCGGGCACGTGACGCAGTAACAGAAATATAAGTGGGGCATACATGAATAGGAGATCACCCTCATGAGGATTTTGGCTGCAAATGGAGGAAATCCACTGAGATACACAACTTTGATGAAGGGCAGATTATTATTACACAGAGTCTGTGAATGAGTATCTCGAAAATGGTGAAGCTGGTCGAAAGTGCATGTGCTACTGTCATAAGCATCTACAGAAAGAGGTAGGAGGACAGTGAAACTACCACTAGGTGCTAAATGGTTGGACATCCATGACTTTTCACAGAACGTGGAGTTCGGAGGCTTGTCTGCTCTGTAAAGTAGGACAGATGGTAATCTGTGGCATCTCCAAAAGAGCATAATGCTGGTGCGGGCACAAGTGTTTTCAGAGCACATCGTTCATCGTACATTGTTGAACTTTGAGTTCCGTTGCAGAGCACCCTTACGTGTTCACATGTTGACCTAACAATTTCATCACTTACAACTGTAGTGGGCACAGAACCATTGGAATTCAACTGTTGATCAATGAAAGTTTAGACTCTTCGGATGAATCATGTTTTTGTAACACAAGGTCAATGTGTGATGAAGCAAGCTTGGATATTTTTTACTTCTCCTCGTTTTGCCATCTGCCTCCTTAAAATTCTTTTTATTTTTTTAACTAGTTACCAATAACATACATGAGAATAATCTGCTTTTTCATAAAAGAGAAAGGTTGGCCCTCAGTTTTAAAGAAGGTAACACCAGATCTAAGTTTGTGCTTAGTTTTACTTATGTAATTGATTTCCTAATTTATTTAAACTATTCCTAGTTAATACTTTCATTATTGGGCGAAATCAGTACCTGTTTCGTAACTTAAATTCTATTGTTGGTGTATAAACAAATATAAATTCTGTACTAATTATAAACATTTGGAACACGAACTAATAGTACTCTTAAAGGATTTATTTGGCTCTATTCAAAAACGTTAGCAAAGCCAGCCCTTAATTAATTCCAAAGGAATTAAAAGTATTGTTTGCATAACTATATTAATTTCACAATTTAAACAAATAATTCAGCCCAACTATTGTAGTAGAAGAAACTGTTAAAAAGACGTAATTTTTTTATGTATTCAGTTAATTTACTGAGTTAAAGACGATAAACTTGTGTTGGTTAGAACAACAACAGTGCTTCAACTAAACTGTGGAATAAGTGTTAAACAATTAGGCTGTGTGTAAAACCAATGACAGTGTGTGCTTCATACATACCTTGCTATCCTTCAAGAACTGTGAACTTTGTTGTTAGATTTTTACTGCTCACAGATGTTCAATAATTTACTATTGTAGCAATATGTGGAGGTTTGCCTGCAAACTATTTACGAGGCATATCGAAAGTTAAACAATAGCACGGGCCATGAAAATGTGTATATGAGGGGGTTGTGAAAAGTGAAAGTAAAAGACAGTAAAACACAAATGTGCATCTGTTGGCTACATTATTTACAGTAAGTAGTCAGTGTTCAAATTACAAACCCCATTTTTCAGCCAGTGTAGCAACGAAGTACGTCGACACTGAGGACAACAAATGAAATAAATAAAGCAGGCGGAACCGCTACAAATGGTCATCACAGACACCATCATCGAATTAAATGGTGGCTCAAAACGTGCAGTGCGCCATGAATGCAGGATGATGCGAGCAGTATTATGTTACGGGAGACATTCTCATTCTCATGCACTTGTTTGGGGCCTGTGGTGGTAATTGAAGACACGCTGACAGCTACAAACCACCTGCATCCCTTCGTGCTTGATGTCTTCCTGTGTCTCTGAGCCGTTCCGGCTACAGTAGTTTGAAGAGCTTTATAGTAAACTCAAACTGATGTCTCTGCGACCAAATTCGCCTGATGTAAATCCAATGCAACCCATCGGGTCGCTATTGAATGCGATCACCATGTATGCAAATTAGCGACACATTATGTATGCAAATTATGTGACCTGTGTGCATAGACATCTAATGCCACTTACCTCTACAAACCTACCACCAACTGTTGCATCTCTGATATGCAGAATCAGTAATATATTTTGTTCCAAAATCAAACAAAGGAAAATCCAGGATGGAATGTCACAATATTGTGAAGAGGAAAATGCTACTCAGCATATAGTGGAGATGCTGAGTCGCACAATCACACAAAAAGCTTGTGGCCAATAAGGCCTTTGTCAGAAACAGACGCGAGTGTGCCCCCCCCCCCCCCCCCCCCCCCCCCGCACACACACACACACACACACACACACACACACACACACACACACACACACACACACACGTGGGCACACAACTGTAGTCTCTGGCAGCTAAAGCCACACTTCAGTGACTTCAGCTACCAGAGACTGCTGTCGTGTGTGTGTGTGTGTGTGTGTGTGTGTGGGGGGGGGGGGGGGCAGCAGCAAATGGTGGGAGGGACGCATTGTGGTGTCGAGTGTTCAGGGGACCCATGTTCCCCAGTACGTACATCACTTTGGCTAAGGCCAAACCTGTGCTGACGTGTAGGGTATCGGCTATGACCTCTCAGGAAGTGTACCATACTGTGACTGAGGTCAACAAGTCTGAGCCTCAGCCATTCCCTGCTGTTCGGGAAGAAGGAGAAGAATCCGACAGCTCCTGTCAGATATTTTAGATTCCTTTTAACCTGTCTCAACCTTCCAAACATTTAATTCGTACTTTTCTGTAATAAGCTTTTATCTCATCTACCTTGTCCAATCTCCCAGTTTTGAGCCGGTATGCCACTGCCCTGGCATAATGGTTTGGTCAGTGGGGTATGTTGCAAGTACAATGCACTGGACTTCCACAAATAGGGTGCCAAATATCCCTCACATTCTGAGTGAAACACCTCTTTGTCCACACCTCACATTGCTTCTGTGGGCCATGACAGTTTGTGTGCCCAGGCACTTGCTGCAAAGAGAGCTGTATGATACATTCATAGTGCATGCAATGGTAATCTGTAGCGAGTTGAGTTTAGTGTGGCAAGTTTGTGCATTAGTCTTGTTGCATTTCCAGTTGCAAGTCTTGCTGCTCGTTGAATGACAGTCGTTCATCGAGGTTTACCCCTAGGTATCTTATTATTTTCCTCTGTATGCTGGTGACGTTCAGTATATGATTGAATTTCTGTGCAGTGCCCCTGTCTTGTTTCTGTAGGAATGGTTTTGTGTTCCTGCTTACCACTGAGCCTTCCTATCTGTGCAATGGTTGAGTAAGCTATTGTATGGGACTTTTTGTGTCATCATCTCTCATAGCCTTGTGAACTAGACAGGCCACCAGATATTGTTGAAGGCACCGGCTACGCCTGTTGCTACTGCTACTGAATATTTTTCTTGTGTCTCCTGTATTATTTGCAACACACGGTTAATTGCATCACCTGTTGAGCTTTTGGATCTAAAGCCGTACTGATATGGCCTAAGGCCAAAGAGCCTCTCCTGTTTCTTAACCAAAGTGCTCAAGAGGCAAGAGGCAAATGAACCTGTCAGTCTTTGGGTACCAATGCTTTGAATTTTTAATGATTACTATCTTTGCACTTTTTCACTTGGGAGGGACCCTAGTTACAGAATACAGTGTGGTAGCTCCAGCAAGGGAAGAGGTAAGTAAACCAACATCCCAAAAATAAAAAGCAATTAAATGTTTGATATGAAGAGGGCGACATGCAGCACAAGACCATTGCTCAAGTAAAAGTAAGGAAAATAGGGCTAGCAGTAGGGGTATATAGATCAAATAATACAATAATGCTACAGATGATGCCCCACTTTATACAATCATTTTCCATAGCAACTGCAAAGAGGCATATTACAAGTAATGATGTACTTGCAGTTAAATGTGCCTGGGATAGTCGAAGACAGTAATATGCTTAAAATGTAAACAAAGTGGTCACTGCTTCATTAACTTTTGGGCGTGCAGCCACATTAATTCCACTTTTTGTTCTGATATTTTGACTATGTATCATTCAGCCATCTTCCGAATGACCTGAATGAGTGACACTGGCACTTGCTCCATCCTTATTAGATCTGTGGCTGTGATTTGGTAACATCTTTAAGTTTATTACAGAAAGCGCTGGTTCCATGGTTTATCCAAGCTGAAGCCACTATCTCTATAAATTAATTTCGTGCCAAGTCCCAGAAAGATGAAAAATTTCGACATTTTCATACACCATAGAGTGCCCAACTTCAATACATTGCTCTGCCACCACCAGTTGGCTATATATGTTGTCTGTACAATGTTTGAAAGGTCACACTCACAGGGGACTTGTAAACCACAGACTTCTGGAGCAACAATGATCTTTACTGGAACCCAGGAGTGCTGCTGTCTTTAGTGGAGGGTGAAAAACTTCTTTTACTTTGTGTATTCTGAGGATCTGTTCTATTTTTGATGAAAGGTTTCCCCACATATGGCAGGAAAGCTGCGGATTTAAAACTTTCCATATATTCTTCATTCCTTATGCCCACCATTGGTTTCATTCATAGTGCCTTATGTATCTGCTGTGGAGTATACTTGCTGGAGTCAAAAACTCTCTTCACATGTATAAGCTCGTCCAGATTGCTCTCATCAGCAATTATGTGTACCGTAGTTCTGAGAACACTCTTCACCTGGGAAGGATGGTGGCAGCTATTTTCATGTAAATGTAAATCTGTATGCGTCTATTTCTGATGTACTACATTTCCCAAAGTGCCATCATCTTTGCATTATACCAAAACATTCAAAAATGGAAAGCATCCCCCTTTTTCAATTTCCATTGCAACTGGATTTGTCTATGGATGGAATTCAGATGGTAAAAAAATTCTTGTAATTTATATTCACTATGGGGCCACACTACAAACATGTCATCAACATAACTCCAAAATACTGTGGGCTTCAAGCTAGCAGATCCCAGCATCTTTTGCTGAAAATCTTCCAAAACAAGTTGGCGGCAAGGGTCTACACATGGTGACACTGTCAGTCTGTTCAAAAAATTCATTATTAAGTAAAAAGTAAGTCAAGATCATGACATATTTAAACAAAGCTGAAATCTATTAAATGTTTTGCCAATAAGAGATAATGCCTCTGAAAGCGGGACCTTTGTAAATGACATTACATCAAAACTGACTAATGTATCAGAACTGTTCAGTTTCAGCGATTTTACTTTGCCAACGAAGTCTGCAGAGTTACACATGTGATAAGTACATTTTTCCATAATAGGCCTTAATAACAAAGCTCAGTGTCTGGCTCAGTCATATGTTGGAGAGCCAGTGTTACTCATTATTGAACACATAGGAACATCGTTTGTATGGATCTTTGGAAGTCCATAAAGTCTCGGAAGAACTGCACTACTTGATTTCCATCTTCGCACCACTTCTGTTGGAAAAGGGGGGGCGGGGGGGGGGGGGGACATGTTCAGAAGCAAAGCGGCCTTCCTTACCACTTAGTTGGTGGGGTCTTTGCTGATTTTTTTTGTATGTGCTGTCACTCAGTAAACTGTACATTTTATAATGATAGTTGTTACAAGACATTAAAAGAGTGGCATTACCTTTGAAGCTGGAAGAACCACCACCTCAGTATCTTCGCGAAGCTTACTGCGTAGTGCAGCCCCTCTGCCTCAGATATACTACTACTTTGTGGGTGAGCCTTCGTAGCTGCTCGACAAGTTCCGTTTGTTATTTCTTCTGCTGAATCCATGGAAAGCGGTCCAACAGCTACTTCAATGGCACTGATGAATGCAGGTATTGGTAAAGCCTTTGGCATGGGTGCAAAGGTCAGTTCTTTACTTAAAAGTATGTTCATAGCATCCTCCGAGTCAATTGGCCACAATGTGGGAGACTATGAATAAACTGCACGGAAACTAAGGATATAAGAATGCAGTCGCATTGGGCCTTGTCTGAAAAAAATAGTAATAGTCGACTGCGAAAACAAAAATGAATTTGTAAAGGAAGGCATACATGGGTAAATTAAATTTTTACCGGAGTGGAGCACAGGTTTGTTTGGTGCAAAGGAGCAGTTTAACAGATGGCAGAAGGTATAATGTGTAGAACATATTAGAATTTGAGGAACAGCTATTATGATTGCAAAGATTGAGAATTATAAATCTTTGAATAGTAAACGAGAAGCAGATTGCAAGTGAGGCATCTCTTCCATGTAGTAGGGAAAGATGTAGATTTTCAAAGGGATGTTGCAAAGAGATTTCTTTAATAAGGTACGGTTGTCATTAACTATGCTACCAAAGGTCAATAGATATGTAGAGAAAGGACTGAGGTGAAGATAGAGCCAGAGTGTGAGTTTCATACAGTGAATGTAAAGTATAGTTCTCTCTTTGACTGGGGTATTGAATAACAAGCAAAAGGTGGGTAGAAATCCGAGGTTTGTAAGGACAGGAAGAGAACCATTGCCCTTTGACAAGAGCAGGCAACATAGCTGGAGAAAATAAAAAGATATGGTGAAGAACACATAACAATCAAAAGGATGCTGACAAAAGAGCCTTGAAGAACCATGTACATAAAATAAGAATAGATGTGAAATGAATTAGAGATGATATCATTCAAAAACAAAATAACATGGCGTTTGCCACATCAGTAAGATCAATCCACAGATCACAGCGTCAGTAAGTACACTGAAAGAGGATATTCATGCGAATTATTTAAATGCAGAAGAAAAAGGGGTCATTACAGCGCTTTGGACAATGTTCCATTTTCCAGGAGATAATTTACCTTAATACAGGAAACATCAAGCACAAAATCAAACTGCTACAGGAAGTGGTTAGTGTGGGAACAGTTTGTGACCCCATGGAATACAAGTGTAAAAGGAAGTGCAGTTGCAGGAAACTTTCTGACCTCGATTTACAAAAAGGCTTTTATTGGACCTTTATACTTAATCGGGTCTTTATACTTAATAATGAAGAATGTAAAGAGCTCGTCATGAACCAAAGGGCCTCACAATTACTTTCTGAACCTAGTATCCCCAGAGATGATGCCACAGTGAGGCCCATAATCAGTTATGTGAATACCGTATTTACTCGAATCTAAGCCACACATTTTTTCCGGTTTTTGTAATCCAAAAAACCACCTGCGGCTTAGAATCGAGTGCAAAGTAAGCGAAAGTTCTGAAAAATGTTGGTAGGTGCCGCCACAACTAACTTCTGCCGTCGAATATATGTAGCGCTACACAGGCATGCTTTGCAGGCACAAAGATAAATACCGGTGCCAAAACGTCTGCGTCAGTAAATAAATTTATAAAAAAAGATGGAAGATGAGCTTTTTTTCTTCGCCCGAGTTTCGACCACAGCATGTTCATGTTCATACATTATCTAACGAAGTAAGTACAAATTCCGTATTGTTCATATTCGAATGTAGCAGTATTTCAATGTACTACGAACATCCGACTGGCAAGACTGTTTGGGATGTTTGTCAATATGGCCAACTCTATGTTCTGAATTTTTCCTACTTGTGAGAAGAGATGGTTGCTAATAGGAACTTTTATGAATTGTGAATCACATGCAGTATTCTCTTCACTATAAGAATAATATGAATATTTTGCCATGTATTCTTTCGTGTTTGCTGCTATCTCGTTTAAATCCTGTCTGCCTAATAAACTACGTAACTAGTGTGAGACAACAGCAAATGCGGAAGAATATACATATCATGCCATGTTTATATTCGTATTGTTCTTATGCCTAATAGTGATACACTCAGAAATGAAGCATGGCAATTTACTAGATTTTCAAACTGAGAATCATTTTCGCTAAACTCTCGTTCAGAACATCTTCTATCATACGCAGTCTATTATTTGGTTCTTGTTGATCATTATCAAAGAAAGCAGCAGTGTAAGTAACAACAAATAGCAGTCTCTTGTCATTGTTTGCTAATGAGACGATTCCTCTTTATATATATATACCAAATGAAAGTGCTGGCAGGTCGACAGACACACAAACATACACACAAAATTCAAGCTTTGGTAACAAACTGTTGCCTCATCAGGAAAGAAGGAAGGACATCTCTGCCCAAACTCTTTGTCTTTAAATATGTCTGCTTGTGTCTGTATATGTGTGGATGGATATGTGTGTGTGTGCGCGTGAGTGTATACCCATCCTTTTTTCCCTCTAAGGGAAGTCTTTCCGCTCCCGGGATTGGAATGACTCCTTACCCTCTCCCTTAAAACCCACATCCTTTCATCTTCCCCCTCCTTCCTTCTTTCCTGATGAGGCAACAGTTTGTTGCGAAAGCTTGAATTTTGTGTGTATGTCGACCTGCCAGCACTTTCATTTGGTAAGTCACATCATCTTTGTTTCAGATATATTTTTCCTACGTGGAATGTTTCCCTCTATTTTATATATATATATATATGTATGTATGTATATGTGTGTGTGTGTGTGTGTGTGTGTGTGTGTGTGTGTGTGTGTGTGTGTGTATACCTGTGTCCCCCCCCCCCCCCCCCCCCCCCCAAGGTAAGTCTTTCCGCTCCCGAGATTGGAACGACTCCTTACCCTCTCCCATAAACCCCACTTCCTTTCGTCTTCCCCTCTCCTTCCCTCTTTCCTGATGAGAATATGGGAGCACAAACATGCCTTCGCCCTAGCCAGATTACGCTCCCATATTCTATTTTCTCAGGCTTGTCTGACATTTGGCATCACCCCCAAAGGCCTCACACTTAAAGTTCCCATCTCTGGCTGCAACCCTTCCTTCCATCAGTCCCTATACCAGTTCCAAACTGAACAATCCATTGCCCTCACCCACCTAATCCTTCACCTACACATCAACTCACCCAATGAACACACCCGTCAACTCCTATCCTTGATAAAAGTCCTTAATCTTTCCTCTCCCACATCCACACCGGCTGTTCAGAGCATCCTCCTACAGGCCAACCGTAAATTAGAACAGCATGCCACCCTCCACCTCAAAAAACTATCCCACCTCCGGAAAGGCAACTCACTCACCCTTCACAACCTTTCCAGCAAACCTCAATCTCCTCTCATTGCACACAAACCCAGTCTCTCCCATCTACTCAATCTCCCACTTCCAGCTCCACTCCCTCCAAAACCTCAAAATTCCGATCAACACAATCTGGAACCACAACACCCTAATTCAGTAGTTAACCTTTCCTCCAAACCTCTCTCCCAATCCGAAACCTCTGTCCTATCCAAAGGCCTCACCTTCAGCCCCACTCCCAGATTCAACCAGACAGCCCTCGTCAAAGATTTACTGTCCTACACCCGTACTCTCTGCTGGAAATATCACTTTGCCACGAAGAAAAATGATCCTAATCCTACTCCTAATGATCCGACTCCCCAAGACACCATCCAAATTGAACCCTGCCTGGAACAGTTCCGTCCTCCGTCACAGCGGGACCCACCTCCTCTTCCTCAAAATCACCCTCTCCAAACCTTCCAGGAATTTCTGACTTCCAGCCTTGCATCTCAATCCTTCTTAAAAAACCTTAATCCTACACCCAACATCACCACTGCTGAAGCCCAGGCTATCCGTGATCTGAAGGCTGACCGATCCATCGTCATTCTTCCGGCGGACAAGGGTTCCACGACCGTGGTACTTGATCGTCGGGAGTATGTGGCTGAGGGACTGAGTCAGCTTTCAGACAACACCACATACAAAGTTTGCCAAGGTAACCCCATCCCCGATGTCCAGGCGGAGCTTCAAGGAATCCTCAGAACCTTAGGCCCCCTGCAAAACCTTTCACCTGACTCCATCAACCTCCTGACCCCACCGACACCCCGCACCCCTACCTTCTACCTTCTTCCTAAAATCCACAAACCAAATCATCCCGGCCACCCCATTGTAGCTGGTTACCAAGCCCCCACAGAACTTATCTCTGCCTACGTAGATCAACACCTTCAACCCATTACATGCAGTCTCCCATCCTTCATCAAAGACACCAACCACTTCCTTGAACGCCTGGAATCCTTACCCAATCTGTTACCCCCGGAAACCATCCTTGTAACCATTGATGCCACGTCCTTATACACAAATATTCCGCACGTCCAGGGCCTCGCTGCGATGGAGCATTTCCTTTCACGCCGATCACCTGCCACCCTACCTAAAACCTCTTTCCTCATTACCTTAGCCAGCTTCATCCTGACTCACAACTTCTTCACTTTTGAAGGCCAGACATACCAACAATTAAAGGGAACAGCCATGGGTACCAGGATGGCCCCCTCGTACGCCAACCTATTCATGGGTCGCTTAGAGGAAGCCTTCTTGGTTACCCAAGTCTGCCAACCCAAAGTGTGGTACAGATTTATTGAAGACATCTTCATGATCTGGACTCACAGTGAAGAAGAACTCCAGAATTTCCTCTCCAACCTCAACTCCTTTGGTTCCATCAGATTCACCTGGTCCTACTCCAAATCCCATGCCACTTTCCTTGACGTTGACCTCCACCTGTCCAATGGCCAACTTCACACGTCCGTCCACATCAAACCCACCAACAAGCAACAGTACCTCCATTATGACAGCTGCCACCCATTCCACATCAAACGGTCCCTTCCCTACAGCCTAGGTCTTCGTGGCAAACGAATCTGCTCCAGTCCGGAATCCCTGAATCATTACACCAACAACCTGACAACAGCTTTCGCATCCCGCAACTACCCTCGCGACCTGGTACAGAAGCAAATAACCAGAGCCATTTCCTCATCCCCTCAAACCCAGAATCCCCCACAGAAGAACCACAAAAGTGGCCCACTTGTGACAGGATACTTTCCCGGACTGGACCAGACTCTGAATGTGGCTCTCCAGCAGGGATACGACTTCCTCAAATCCTGCCCTGAAATGAGATCCATCCTTCATGAAATCCTCCCCACTCCGCCAAGAGTGTCTTTCCGCCGCCCACCTAACCTTCGTAACCTGCTAGTTCATCCCTATGAAATCCCCAAACCACCTTCCCTACCCTTTGGCTCCTATCCTTGTAACCGCCCCCGATGCAAAACCTGTCCCATGCACCCTCCCACCACCACCTACTCCAGTCCTGTAACCCGGAAGGTGTACACGATCAAAGGCAGAGCCACGTGTGAAAGCACCCACGTGATTTACCAACTGACCTGCCTACACTGTGATGCATTCTATGTGGGAATGACCGCCAACAAACCGTCCATTCGCATGAATGGACACAGGCAGACAGTGTTTGTTGGTAATGAGGATCACCCTGTGGCTAAACATGCCTTGGTGCACAGCCAGCACATCTTGGCACAGTGTTACACCGTCCGGGTTATCTGGATACTTCCCACCAACACCAACCTATCCGAACTCCGGAGATGGGAACTTGCCCTTCAGTATATCCTCTCTTCTCGTCATCCGCCAGGCCTCAATCTCCGCTAATTTCAAGTTGCCGCCACTCATACCTCACCTGTCTTTCAACAACTTCTTTGCCTCTACACTTCTGCCTCGACTGACATCTCTGCCCAAACTCTTTGTCTTTTAAATATGTCTGCTTGTGTCTGTATGTGTGGATGGATATGTGCGTGAGTGCGAGTGTATACCTGTCCTTTTTTCCCCCTAAGGTAAGTCTTTCCGCTCCTGGGATTGGAATGACTCCTTACCCTCTTCCTTAAAACCCACTTCCTTTCGTCTTCCCCTCTCCTTCCCTCTTTCCTGATGAGGCAACAGTTTGTTGCGAAAGCTTGAATTTTGTGTGTATGTTTGTGTGTCTATCGACCTGCCAGCGCTTTCGTTCGGTAAGTCACCTCATCTTTGTGTTTATATATAATTTTTCCCACGTGGAATGTTTCCCTCTCTCTCTCTCTCTCTCTCTCTCTCTCTCTCTCTCTATATATATATATATATATATATATATATATATATATATATATATATATATTAAAAAAAAAACTGTAAATGGCTGTAGCACGCACAAAAGCAAGCCATGCCGCAAGTGGCGACAGGCTGTAAACACTCATTATCAGAATGTGACGAACAATGCCTGACACAGTACAATAATGTATTTTCAGCTTCGAGTGACAAACACCTATAGCAAAGAGAACGGCACTAATCAGATCAAAGAAAAATAAGCAATCAATTCAAACCAGACGAAGCACGTGAAAAAGGAAGGGTACCCGTATAAATACAGACGGAGCGCCTGACACATAGCAATGGCTACCTGGTAAAGCTAAGCTGCTAAGCTTATGACTCGAACCAAACTACTGTAGCTGTATCGTCATTCATTCGACCTAAGTTGTGTGCCTCATATTACAATGGACCAGCTTTGTTTCGATTTGGAGGTGCAGCCTAGAACTTTTCTCTCCCCTTGAATTTCGAGTTTCAAATTTCAGGTGCAGCTTAAGATTCGGGAAATTTTTTTCCCTTGATTTCAAGTCTCATTTTTCAGGCGCAGCTTAGATTCAAGTAAATACGGTATGCCTGCATATAACTTAAGCGTCAAATTAAGAGTTTTTAAAGAAGAAATACGTATTCCAATATCAATATAAATTTAAAGACATAACCATCCCTTTTAATTCCATATGGGATTCAATTGATAGTACTAATTTGTGTAGACATATACAAATCCATGAAACACTAAAGCTTAAATCAAACAATGGAAAATCCAGGATGGAATGTAAAAAACAAACACTAAAGCTTGTGAGATTAAATATGGTGGAGTGACTGGGAATGAAATTCTGACTGTATTTCTCTGCTTGATCTTATTTCAGTTTCCAAGAGAAATTCTATAATCAACCTGCTGTGAGGCAGATACCATAATATCTAGTATACTGCTATAGATACAGGATAACAGATTGGATCTCTTATGAGAATGTGTAAAACAATTGCAAAACAATGCTGACTGCATTTAATAGTGTCCATCACAAAATTCAATTCAACTATGAGCAGAGTTTCTGTATAGGGTCACCATTCTTCAGGTTTACATTTCATTGTTGCATTTTTTTGTCATGATAAGACAGTACCGTCTACATTACACTGCTTGTTGTAGTACTAAGTACACTAATACATCATAAAAAGGTGTCAATATAATATAGCACTTGTGTATTATTAATAGATTGTTATTCATCTCCTGTTAATTAGTCGTATGTGTAGTTTGTCTTTGGTATTATCGTAGACATTATATCCGATACCTCTCCTCCATTCCATATTTCTATTGACTTCTTAACTAGTGCTCCAACCCAATTTACATGTCTGCCCTTACATTATATAAATTTGGATTGCACAACTCATGACAGATATACCAAACACAGGCGACCCATATGTTGGCAGCAGCTGTCTGATGTTGCCCTAGGCTTTTGAGTGATACCTTCAGCATTTTAGATTAACTCTAGTTATAGAGCAGACACAACATAGTTTTGTATTTGTGACTTAAGGCATACCAATGTGTTCACCAAAGTCCTATTCAGAGTTTTGACTTTGTTTATTCCTCAGTTAGATTACAATAATCTGATGTACTTGTGGGATTATAAAAAATCAATTACCAAGCTGAAGTAAATTTTTTTAACTTAAGTGATCAGATCAAGTGTAGCCTGGGTCTAATGGTTGCAAAGTATTAGTACAACAACCTACTGACAGATATTTTCTTTCTGTGACAAGCATAGTCAGTTTCCCTTACGTTAATTCTGTGACTGGCAACACTGATGCCAATGTGTTATATGCTGTTCTGTTAAGTGCAACTAATAGAAGTTCATGTCTGGTATATCTTAGGCAGTGAGTAGTCTAGATGTAACGCAGTAATATATCAGGCTTCATTTCATGATTTAAGTGTAGTCAGTTTTCATAAACTTGATGTATTTTGTACAGGATGTATTATAAGCTCCATTCAGAATTAATGCCATCATTGGTTAATTAATGTATTACACGTTTAGGCCCCTCTGCATTGGTTAATGCTACAGAGTTAGCGTGATATTCTGTGGCAGTGTTTACTTTATTACTTATAAATGTGCTGATAAAAGTGCATTTCCATTGTACTGTGGCTTTTCTGTTGCATGCTGGCATTAGTTAACTGTTGGTGCGATGAATGGCAAGAACTGAACATGTCAAATTGTGAGTCAGCTGTTGGTTACCAATCAGAATGCTTATTTACAATTTCCTATGGTTTGTAAATAAAGTTAACTGGTATTTTGTTTTATTAGATTAGAATTTAACCACGTCATCAGAAATTTTGGCATGCCACACTTCAGTCTATGATGGGCAACCTTAATTTCGTGCTGAGCTTCATTGGCTTCACCAACTCGCAACCAAATTGTCACATTTCAACGTTACATACGTTTTGGGCTATGCTACAGGTCATCTGTCAGCACATCATCTTTTCTTCCTGCTCTCAATATCAAAGACAATTCAATTGACATATTCCACCAGAAGAAATCATTAGTTTCAGTGAGTCTCACTGGCTACTGCATACTATCATCTGACTGGTTAACACTTTAGCCAATATACCATATGGCCCCCGATTAGGTGAAAACCTACAAATGGAGATACTGCTTTGTTTCAATGCTTAAGATGTACTATAGTGGCTATCCTAATTAATGGTTAGATAACTAAAACAGTATCACAGTTACCTCTTGTGTACAGTACTTGCAGTGCCAGTTTGGTGAAACTTGCAGTAGGTATTCATATTCTGTCCTTTGGTTTGGTGTAACTGACTGATGGTGGTGCTGCATTGTGATTTCTTCTTATTCTTTCCCTACCTACTTTTACAGATATTACTCATCACCATTAATCTATGTTGGGGACATTAATGCATTCTATTACATATTCCATTTTTACTGTATCTTAGACTCTTGAATACATAAAGGCAAATAAATATATGCAGTGTTTCTGTTGACCATACCTTAATGGTTATGTTTATGACTAACTTATTTTGTTGCATATATGTAGGTGCCTGAAGATAAAGCCTTGAATCTTAGAAATAACAAATAAAAATAACTGTTTGGAGACAAAATTTATCTTTCACAATAAAATGTTAAATAGCTGCTGATAAGCAGTCAATTGCAATACTGATGTTGGTAATAGTACCTGAATTATCTGTTGATGCACTACTGTTACTTTGTAGGGCTTCAGTTTGCATTTTTGCATAGCTCTACGAGTAGATGCTACCGAAATACTAATAAGGACTGCTGTGTGGCACAAATGTTTTCTTGGACTTCATTTCAAGGTTGCTCCTGAGTTGTCTAGCTCAGATAAAACCGATATGGCTTCTACTGTTGTTTTAGGAGGAGGCCACTGCATCAACAGTGATCGGAGCCTGCAATGTCAGGTACAGCACTAACATTGTACATGGACTACCCTTACATTCAACAGTTGTGACATTGATGTGCTCAGTCCTTTGAGCCAGATATTGGTGACAAAAATACACTGTTATGTTTCAAGAAGCTCTTACAAAATTTGTATTAACAGAATCTATCTCAAGACAAAATGAGTGTTGGTTGAGAAAACTATACACAGATGTGAAATATCCTCGGTACTATTGAGCAACATGGGAAGAAACTTATTAAGTGAACCCATGTAGGGAATATACAAACTGAAAAAGTACAGTCCACTGTCCATCATCCACCCACCTGGAGGAGCATTTCAGACACCACTCCATAAGTTCTCCAGCCTGTTGACATCTTACTGTCCCTCAAGGCACCACTATCCAATCCCTATATTAACCACAAGTGTTCCTCCTCATCAACTCCTCACAGCACCCAAACCCTGCAAAACTGCACGAAAACTCCCTACCAGCACTCCCCCAAATCATGAGCCAAATCATTACTGTAAGACTGTTGTTATTGTTTCCACCAAAACCTTCAGCCCCACAGAAGTTTTAGTTCTATACAAAGTCTCATCTTTTGTCCTACACCCAAAGGCCTATGCTGGACTTGGCAAAGACTTACTCTCCTGCTCCCAGTCCCTGCAATGGAATGGAAACACTTCTTTGCCACGAATCCCTCCAACCAAAACCAACCTAATCCCAACATTGAATCCTGCCTCTCCCAGTTCATACTACCATCCAACCATGATCTGACCTACCCTCCAACCTAACCACACACTGGTCACCTTCCAGGAATTCCTTACCTCTAACTTGGCCTCACCATCCTTCCTGAGGCCCCTTCCTCAAAACACCAAACTTATAGCACAAGAAAGGACAGCCATACACACCCTCAAAACAAATCATCCTACCTACACACGAAGGTTCAACCTTTATTATTATCTGGCGAAAAGTGTGTGCCTATTATCTGACTACTCCACTTATAAACTCTGCAGGAGCGATTCCATCTCAGAAGTTCAATATACCTTTCAGTCCCTGCTTAAAGCCTTAGGCCCCTCCCAGAACTTCTCCCCTAAATCGATTTCCATCCTCATCCCTACAACACCCAGCACATCCACTTCCTACATTCTCCCCAAAATCCACAAACCCAACAATCCTGGATGCCCCATTGTGGCTGGCTAGTTATTGTCCCCCCACCAAAAGAATTTTCCTTCAGACTACAAACCCATTATCTCATTCCTCATACACAGATGGCTCTGAGCACTATGGGACTCAACATCTTAGGTCATAAGTCCCCTAGAACTTAGAACTACTTAAACCTAACTAACCTAAGGACATCACACACACACCCATGCCCGAGGCAGGATTCGAACCTGCGACCGTAGCAGTCCCGCGGTTCCGGACTGCAGCGCCAGAACCGCTAGACCACCGCGGCCGGCTCCTCATACACCTTAGTGACTTTATCCTAACTCATAACTTCTCCTTACATCAGAAGAAAGAACAGCTATGCTTACAATCAAACAAATCATCCAACCTGTAGACAAAGGTTCCACCACTGTTGTAATGAATCTTAGTGACTACCTGGCGGAAGCCCTCTGCCAATCATCCGACTACTCCGCCTATAAACACTGATAGATTGAACCCATCCCACCATTCTAACATAACCTCCAAGCCCTGCTTAAAGCCTTAGGCCTTCCCAGAACCTCTCCCCTAAATCCATTTCCCTCCTCACCCCTGTGACACCCCGCACACCTACCTTCTATACGATCCCTAAAATCAACAAACCTAACAATCCTGGACGCCCTATTGTGGCTGTTTATTGTGTTCCCCATTAAAAGAATTTCAGCCCTCATTGCCTAACAACTCCAACCACCTGCCAATAACCTAGCCTCTCACATCAAAGATATCAACCACTCACTTCACTGACTCTCCACCATCCCTTTACCTCTTGCATCCCTAACTGTCACAGTTGATGCCACCTCCCTGTACACAAACATCCTTCATGCTCATGGTCTTACTGTTATTGAACACTACCTCTCCCAACATCCTTCATATTACAAACCCACTACCTTGTTTCTCATACATCATATTAACTTTATCCTAACACAACTACCACTCCTTTGAAGGGAAAGTATAAAATAATGGGCTTCTGCATGGCACTCTTAACGCCAGTCTGATTATGTGCCATTTACAGGAGACTTTTCTAGCCTCCCAAAATGCCAAACCTGGTTCAGTTTCATTCATAATAGCTTCATGATCTGAACTAAGGACCAATACAGCCTATCCTCATTCCTTCCTCCCAATCCGCTTCACCTGGTTGCCTAAACCTAGTGTGCCACCATCCTGGACATTGTCCTCTTCCTCTCTGATGGTTCGATCCACACTTCTGTCCACATTAAACCCATCAACCAGTAACAGTACCTGCATTTTGACAGCTGTCATTCCTTCCACACCAAAAACCTGTTCCATACAGCCTGGCTACCCGGTGACGATGTATATGCAATAACAAGAATTCCCTTGGCCAGTATGCTGAGGATCTCACCCAGGTCTTCACAGACAGTCAATATCCCTCAGACCTCCTCTCACCCTGAATCGTCCCACCATCCCCAATAACCAGCCATAATAGAATGCCCTTTTGTCACCAAGTAATGGGCTTTGATAACCTACCATCATGCCCTGAAATGAGGGATATCCTACACAAGATGATTCCCATACCTCCTAAAGTGGTGTCCCTTTGACTACCCAACCTCCACAACATCCTAGTCCATCTCTATCCCCCTCCCAATCCAAGGACCATAGTGCCTTGGAAGACAGAGGTACAAGACCTGCCCAAACTACCCACCCAGTAGTCCCTATTCCAGTCCTGTCACAGGCTTATCTTATCCCATCAGAGGCTGGGCCACCTATTTAAGCAGTCATGTCATATACCAGCTCTGCTGCAATCATGCACAATTTTTTATATCAGCTGTACATCAGGACAAATGGCCACTGTCACCAAGAACAACGTAAACCACAATATAATATAACACAACATGCAGCTGAACAGAACATGCTTAATTTCATTAGCTACTTCGATATCCAAGCCATCTGGACCCTCCCCTCTAACATCAGCTTTTCTGAACTGCGCAGATGGGCGTTATCCTTACAATGCATTCTCTGTTCCCAAAATTATCCAGTCCCAAACATGTGGCACCATACTATCCCCATAACTCCACCCGACAGTTTCCACGCCCTCTGTCCTATCCCCTTCCCTACTCTTATCCAATCACCCTCTTTGTGTGCCATCCTTTGCCAATGCGCCCACCCATCTTTCCCCATTCCTCTCCCTTTTCTCCCCCTCCCCCTCAACCCTCCCTACCCTATCATTTCCTTACATTGTTAATCCGTAGTTATATGACAATTTTTCGTCAGAATGTTTGTCTAATCCTTTTTCTCAGTAGCGAGTAAACGTATCAGGTTGAAATTTATGTCACATACTATGGTCTATAGTCACTTAGCAGTGTAATCAATGCGGCCAAAAGATACGGCCATTTACACCACACATTTTGATACTCAGAAACTCATTCATTAAAACCTTTTGATGTAGAGTCACGAAATTTGGCGAAAAGAGTCTCACAGTAAACATAAAGGAAAAAAATTAAAAAACATTAAATTATAATTAACTACATGGAAAAATAATTTGTCATTTGTTAATTGACTTCAAGCTTTAAATTAAAACATACTCAAAAGTCTTTGAATCCCTGGAACCGATATTTTGCCAATATCCTAGTATAAACGTTGATAATAGGCAAAAAAGCATCAAGATCCTCATTTCCCGGAATGGATGAACTGTCTACACACTTAAATATGTTGTAAAGGAGGCTCAGTGTGCAAGTCCTACTTGCACATGGCCAGATTGTTACTTAAGGTGCAGGCAGAATCAGCTCCTCACCCTCTTTCATTCCATCAAATATATCCCCCTCACCCCCTATTAATTTAGTATAGCAGTAAATAATATACAGGGTAGAAAGTTCTAAGCTCTTATGTGAGCATACTGATGAAATTAAAAAAAAAAAAAAAAAAAAAAACTGATGTATGTAGAACTGCTACAGTTTCTTGAATTTCAACCTTCACAAAACTTTCTCTCACTTACATGCTTAACACGACTCATTTAACACATTAACTGATTTGTAAAATAACCAGAAGCTTGAAGCTATTTTATACAGGGGAGTTCAATCTTTAAAGAATCAGGGTTTACTGATTACTTACTACCTACATTTACATGATGACTCTGCAATTCACAATGAAGTGCCTGGCAGAGGAGTCATCGAACCACCTTCGACTATTTCTCTACTGTTCCACACACTGACAGTGTGTGGGAAAAATGAACATTTAAATCTTCCTGTGTGACCTCTTATTTCTGTTTTTTATTATTATGATCTTTTCTCCATGTTGGGCAACAACAAAATGTTTTCATACTATAGGGAGAAAGTTGGTGATTGTAATTTTATGAGAAGATACTGCAGCAATGAAGAATGCCCTTGTTTCAATGTCTGCCACCCAAATTTGCATACCATATCCATGGCATTCTCTCCCAATTCCCAATAATACAAAACGAGCTGCCCCTCTTTGCACTTTTTTGATGTCCTCCGTCAATCCTATCTGTGCAGCTCCCACATCACACAGCAACATTCCAGAAGAGGACGAACAAGCAGTGCAAGCAGCCTCTTTAATAGACTTGTTGCATTTTATAAGTGTGTTGCCAATAAATCACAGTCTTTGGTTTGCTTTCCCCACAACATTATCTATGTGATCATTCCATTTTAAGTTATTCGTAACAGTAATACTAAAATATTTAATAGAGAATTCTAGAACAGAAATAAATCTGCAAATGACAAGCCCATAGGCTTGATATTTATTTCAAATAGGCATTTTATGTTTGTTCAGTTGACATTTCATGTCATAATATTTATCTAATGGAACACACACAACTAACTGTTAAGTATGATGCCCTTTTAAAATAGCAATCTCTAATGTTCTATCATTTGACAATGTATAAATATTTTTAATAAGAAAAAGAGATTTCTGATGTGGCAAGATATTCTACTTTTCAAGTGGAAATATCCTTACTTCCTCTCTTACGGAGGTTTTTAAATTTATTCTAGACGAAGACCATTACCAATGTCCAGTATTGTTTATTTGGTAATTCAGACGCTATGTGTACTCCTCCATCACCTATTATATGCTCTGTAGTGACCCATAATCTTTGTGGAAACATCATCTGTTAGTTTGTACAAGTGGTATGCTGACTTACAATCTAATGTTATCAAGGGCTATGGTCATTACAAGAAATAAAAGGCTAACAATATAAAATATTTCTCTGTATGTGGTAAAAATTTCTAGTATTACAAAAACAACAGTACAAACAATAGAAACAAGACAAAGTACATAAATTGATATGATTGTCAAATGCATTATATGGTAAGTAATATTCTCTGTAAAACCTCTATTCATTTCAACAATACTAATGGTAAAGAATGCTCCTAATTCCTCAAAGGAAGACCAAATGTACATTTTTATGCATTAGTCTCACATTTCACGGTAAATGTCAAAAGAGGATAAATGTGTGTATTTTCAGTTTTAGAGTATACGAAATAAATTTTCCATTTATAATATTTGCAGAAATAAACTGTATAAGATACAGTACAATTACAAATGTATGGGATTCTACAGTGATTAGCACCATGTTTTCTCACTGAAAATTATGGCCAGGAAAGTGTCTTCAAATTTTATCATTATCAGAATAGTTACACACATGGAATGTTAAACTTGTTTCACAACCTAATACAATACTGTGTGTTTCTAAATACAGCTTTAATGAAAGTTCATGACCTACAACTTGCATAAGGCACTCAAGATCCTCCTAACTCATACACATGCACATTGTCACTGTTGTCACTATCATCATATTTTACTTTCAGTAGAATATCAAAATTCTACTGCTAAACACTCCCTTGCTGCTTCACACTCCCTTGCTGCTTATTATTTAGGTACATATTTTTTGATTTTAGTCTACATTTTACGAACAATTTGTAGGAATGAGACAGTGGCAGATGATGTACTCTGTAAGTAACAAATGGCTCTCCCAGATTAACATTCCTCCCCAAACCTCAAACATACAAGTCAAGAAATATAGACTGACTCCCTTCTATACAAGCACACGCAGGCGCACGCACACACAACTTGAGAAATCTGAAACTGCACAGAGATTTCACTTGCTTAGTACAAATTATTTCATCTTATGGATAAAAAGTAAGTGTTCTGGCATTCCTTATTATCACAATTTTAAGCTCAGGAAATGAGGACAAAGATGTAGTGGGGAATACGTTGGAAAAAAGAAAAACATACAAAAACGAAAGAGGTGCAATTTGTAGTTGTGGTCTAGTATTTTTGTCACCTGTTATTCTCCTGGTTGTAATTAGTAACAAGCAATTAATAATTTTAAAGTACCTCACATTACTGTTAGTAAAATAACTTATTAATCAATGATGAGTGATGTCTAATGCTCTTTAGAAGAAATGATAATTACAAAACAATGACTAACAGCACGAATGCAATTCTGATGCATTTCACAAAAGTTTGGAATTAGATTTGAGGACGATCTGTACGTTAAAAATTCTATCACCAATGCGAGATGTACTGATGGTCTGACTCTTAAGTAGCAGCACAAATTCTTGACAGTTCTCTGTGCATCACGAGATAAATACACATTATTTCCAGCAACTGCGAACACACTTTTAACAAAGTTTACTATGCAACTGGACAGTCTCCATTCAATATAAGACAAACATTTTACTGTACAAACCTGTACAAAGAATGCCACATGTATTAAAAACATCAGGTGCTACCATTTTGGGCTGATCGCTTTAAAAGCCCATTGCTGGTAAGTGTTGTTAGGGTCACAAGGCAGAAGAGTCAAGTGCCCAGTCTGTGGGTGAAGAGCTGCACACTTTTTATGTACTCGATGCAACAGTGTTCGTGTTTCCTGAAACAAACGTAACTAGTTACATATACTTCCATGCCTTGAATGAAATTAAAAAAAAATGTGACAATGGAAAGGCAAAGGTGGAAAAGAAAAGAAAACAGAAGGAGTCAAGGAAACATTTCAAAGTACTGCTGAGGACATGCACGAACAATAGGCACGTAAACAACACTGCGAGGGGGATAACCCCACTTACAAACGGCTATGTGCCGTGGCCAACCACATTGTACCAGCATTGTAGAATGAGTAAGGTGAGGGAGGTGTCAGTGGAGTGAGTGAGGGGAGAAAGGTTGTGATGAGTACATGGAGGAGCTGCACTGTTGTGTGTGTGTGTGTGTGTGTGTGTGTGTGTGTGTGTGTGTGTTTTCTGTACAAGTTAACTCTTAAAGGAGGACGCTGTCCAAATAAGTACGACCATTTTCAATTTCATTTATATTCCAAATGATGGCTCAGAACAGTACTTTGTATTACAGAAAATCATAATACGTAAAACAGCAGTGGTTGGCCTACAACATATGAGTAATTTTCTTTATCCTTGCTTTAAACAATGTCATATAGTCTACGAAAAACACACGCATATCCCAGGAAGCTGGATCATGAACATACCAGATCTGCGATTTAACGGAAATTGGGTCATATCGTGGATTCTCATTGCTAGTTTCAGATCAAGTGCGTGAATCAAATATAATATAAACGGATTCCAAGACTGGAGTAATTATGGAGGGTAATTGAAGCCCCAGCAGATGGAAAGTGTTCCAGCAGCAAAGATTGTGGCCTCAAACCACAAAAGATAAACTGCGCTGCTCAGTTCCCATTATTAAATCGTGTTTGCAATACAATGGCAGGTTTGCTGGGGCAGCCACTGCAGTGAAAGAAAATCTACAGTAAATATGAAAGTTCCTGCTGAAGTGTATGTGTCTGCAGGTTTTTTTTTTTCCCCCCCCCCCCCCCCCTCAGGGATTAACAAACCTGCTGTTGAGTATATAATCTTCTGCACACAGGTTTAGGAAAACTACCTAGTGATAACAAAAATATATAAAAATTCTTTGTCTTTAGGTCTCACAAAGTAGCTTAATAATGAACTTGCACTCTCTTCATCATTTTTCATAGTTGGACACACTACTTTATATGTAGGGGGACCACAGCTGAAATATTCCACGATTTGAATACACAAGACTGTTGCGACTGTTAGAATTCTTTATCAGAGAACACGACCGGTTTTGCAAATTAAATTTGCATCTCCAGGTGCTGAAGAGTCAAAATGTGAAAGATTCCATTTAAACTTGGTAAAGCCATTCCCATCATTTATATCCAGGTATTTAAAATTTCTGACTCACGAATGTGCGAGAGTCTATGATAAAATGTATTGAGGGCTAATGCCTCCCCCAACCTCCATTGTATACAGCCTGGGGAAGAAGCATTTGCTGTTGCTGGTGTCTAGCAACAGCAACTGGCAAGTTCAGGTACTGATGATAGAGGTGGATAACGATCAAGCAAAGAGACCACAAAGGCTCAATAATACTGAGGTCTGGTGGCTGGCAGCCAGAGGTGGTTCAGTAATTCATCCTTGTGCTCACAAAACCAGTCTGAATGATGCAAGCTGCGTGAATTGCAGAGTAGCCACGGGGCTCATGGAATGCAATGACATGGCTGCCAGAGTCATCACCAAACTCCCACTGTGTTTCACTCTCGGGGAATAAAATTGGACAGAAATTGGAAATAGTGTGAAACACGACTCGTCTGACCAAATGACTTACTGTATTCAGTATAAATCTTCAATATGGTGCCTCTTGAGACACCAAACACTTGAGCTCCCTTGATTACAGAAGTGTCCACCATACGAACACAGACAATTTTCCCACATTCAAATTCACTTAGCTCTGACATAATGCACTCACAACCACACAGAACACAGTTCTGACCACAACTGACACTGCAACATGTTGAGGACACTACACAGGTGCCACTCATTATCAAATAAAACAGCGCAACCTGCAGGCTCGTCTAGCACCTGCATTTATGTTTAAGTGTGCATTTCTCATTGTGCTTCCATATTTTTCTCCAAACCCTGTATCTGCCACATGCACTTTGTAATTAATGTAGTTTTGCTTCAATTATGCATATGCAGCACCAGAAAATGAAATGGCTGTCTCTCTCGGCAACTGATGTAACTTAAGACAGTAATATTTATCTAACAATATTATGAAAAGGAAAGTTGCTAATCACAAATGCACACGCACACGCAAAATTGCAGTCTCAGGCAACTGAAACTACTGAGGTTTCAGTTGCCCGAGTCTGCACGCGCGCACGCATGTGTGTGTGTGTGTGTGTGTGTGTGTGTGTGTGTGTGTGTGTGTGTGTGTGTGCGCGCGCGCGCGCGCGCGCGCGCGCGCGCGCGCGCGCGCGCGCGCGCATGTGCACGCTCGCGCATAACACTTTGTGATAGTCGTTTTGTTGTGCCTATTTGCACTCAGCATCTTCTCTATATGGCGAGTAGCAACTTTCCTTTTCATAATATTGTTACATTCCATCCTGGATTTTCGACTGTTTAATATTTATCTAACTATTTCCTTAAATATAGATGTATAGAAACTGATCCTCATGTGTACATAATTGTTACCTTGTCTACAACCTAGCTGTTACTCCATCAACTGGAAAGGAGGGAGGAGAGATAATGGCCACTCAATGCTGAAACTAGCAACAAAATGCCGAGTGGAATATTATACAGACACTTCAATGTGACAGCAGAAGATGGACCTCGAGCATATGCAGATAAGCCATTACCAAATGCATTGTATATTCTGACTTGCTTTCGGTTCTGCACTTCTTATTGTTGTTTTGTTTTCTTATTGTGAAATGAGTGAAGAAACTAATCTCACTCCTCCTCAGGAACCAGAAGGGTTCAGCAATATCTATGACCATGTGTACTGCTTTTGCAGGAATATGGAATACAGGTGAAGACTGCCAGCCCTGCGAGATAGAGGCAGAAATTGGTCCTCCCCCCCCCCCCAAGCACTGCTCCACTCCCTTAGGTGATTGTTTTGGATCACGGACAACTGCCACATTATAGGGCACACACACTATTTACATTCCATACCTGGATTATTTATCACTGTATAAAAAGCCGAGCGAGTTGGCGCAGTGGCTAGCACACTGGACTCGCATTCGGGAGGATGGCGGTTCAATCCTGCGTCCGGCCATCTTGATTTAGGTTTTCCGTGATTTCCCTAAATCGCTCCAGGCAAATGCTGGGATGGTTCCTTTGAAAGGGCACAGCCGACTTCCTTCCCCGTCCTTTCCTAATCCGATGACCTCGCTGTCTGGTCTCCTTCCCCAAACAACCCAACCCCTATTAAAATCTCTGTGCACACAAGGCTGCCAACTGTCAATAGCACAGAACACATCACATATTTCTACATCTACATTCTGAAAACCACTATGAGGTGCACGGCATAGGGCACATCCCATTGTACCTGTTATTAGGCTTTCTTCCCGTACCATTCACGTATGGTGCACGGGAAGAATGACTGTTTCATTGATTGCCTTTGTCTGCAGTAATTATTCTAATTTTATCCTCATGATCCCTATACGAGTGATACATAGGAGGCTGTATGTTTCTAGAGCCATCATTTAAAGCCGGTTCTTGAAACTTTGTTAACAGACTTTTTTGGGGATAGCTTACACATATTTTCAAGAGTCTTCCTGTTCAGTTCCTTCACTCTGTGACTCCCTCCCACAGATCAAACAAATATGTGACCATTCTTGCTGCCTTGTGTGTATACTTCAATGTCACCTGTCAGTTCTACTCGGTACAGGTCCCACACAATTGAGCAATATTCTACAACCGGTCGCTGCTAGTGATTTGTAAGCAATCTCCCTTGTAGACTGACTGCACTTCCCCAGTGTTCTACCAATAAACAGAAGTCTACCTCCTGCTTTACCCAAAACTTAGCCTATGTGATCATTCCGTTTCGTATCCATACAAAGTGTTACACCCAGGTATCTTATAAGAGTTGGCCCATTCAAAGTGTGACTCACTGATAAAGTGCACAATTTGGCAACTTGCTTTAAATGTTCAGAAATGTCAATCTTTGTACCACTTTGAAATCTTATCAAGATCTGACTAAATATTTATGCAGCCCCTTTCAGACAGTGGTTCATTACAGATAACTGCATCATCTGCAAACCGTCTGAGGTTACCATTAATGTTGTGTGCAAGGTCATTAATATACATCTTGAAAACATGAACAGCAAGGGTACCAAGACGCTACCCTGGGACACCCCCAAAGTTATTTCTACATCTTAAGATGACTCTCCATCCTAGCTAACATGCTGCACCCTCCTTACCAAAGTCCTCAATCCAGTTACAAATTTCACTTGTTACCCTTATGATCATATTTTTGACAATAAGAGTAGGTGTCGTACAGAGTCAAATGCTTTTCTGAAATACTGCATTTACCCGACTGCCTTGATCCACTGCATTTACCCGACTGCCTTGATCCAAATTCCAGTATTTATACCCAAGAAAAGAGCGAGTTGGATTTCATATGATCAGTGTTTTGGGAATCCATGCTGGTTGGCACCGAGGAAATCACTGTGTCAAGAAACCTCATTTAAGTGTATATACTTACTCTGTCATACTGCCATGGACCGTCCACAGTGCCTAATCGACAGAAGACAAGTTTAAGGCCTTGTGAATCTGCCTCTATGCAACGTTCTCCCACACCCAGCTGGCCTTTGGTGTTCAGCCTCATTAACTGCAAGAGAAAGAAGACAGATAACTTAAAGCTATTTTGCACACACACACACACACACACACACACACACACACACACACACACACACACAAAACTGTTTCTTGCATTTAAGTTAAAGTTAACAAGATAGTTAACTTAAAGTTAATAAGACAGCACATTCCTTTATGATGCCATGACAGCGGGTCATCAGACTGCACAAGATGAATGTCACATTTATGTATGTTCATTTTGTAAGTTGCTAATTGCTTAGTAGCTAGCAATTAGAGAAAATATCCTTTAAATGCTCCAAAGGATGAAAGTAACAGTTCACCACCGATTTCCCAAGATTATTCAGTTCTATTGATATGCCATACCACATGCCAAGAATCTTCACTCTGAAAAATAATCCCTTTCATTGCTCCTTGCTCTAACTGCACTGCTGGATACACATGAATGCATTCATCTATGGCAACAAACAAAGGCAGACCTGTCAGGGGCTACATTTCATTTAATGCAAACAACTCCAACACAAGAATATCATTGGCCTGAACAGTGCCCTGCTGACTAGTGGGACACATTGCTTCAAAGGGTTTTTATAAGATTTCTATCCTATCACTGCCAATGTGTACCATGACTCACTAGCACAGGTCTGTTTTTCATGCTCCATCATCCAATGGTGGTGTTCCAGAATCAATGCTAATTTTTATGATGCGTGACATTTGGTAAAGAGAGAGAAATGTATGGGGCAGGTGCTTCTCCATCCCAGTAATGAGGTAGTAGTTATGGTCAATGTATCTGGTCACCATTTGTTGTTGTCCAGCATTGAACTGGTGAATTATTAACTGCAAATGTGACCTGTCTACAGGTTGTTACAATCTGAGTCAATGGGCACTACTGACAGTGTTGTCCACAATAATTGATACTGACATCCAGTTTCTTGCAAACTGATAGGGCTCAAAGTGCACCACAGACATGGTGGCATGTTAAAAGCCACCTCCAAATAGAGTGTGTCAAGTGTCACAAACCTACAACTTGACTACCATCAAATAAATTGGTACTGTGTGTTTGTTCATTCCGCACTCTACTGTGACTTTCACTGTGGCAACAGATGCACACCCGCTCCAAAACACAGCAGCTATCTCTAATGCAATTGTTGAAGAAATGTATTTAGTGATTACATACAAGCACAATTACCAATGACTGGCACAGAAAACATCTTGCAAAAACACACTTGGGATGCAATGATTAAGTCCTGCCTCTTCTAAATAATATCTATGTCTGGTGTCACTGATTGAAAGCACATTCTTGGAAGAAACCATATGATTAACCAAGTTGTTCAAAACAGTGTGTGCTTGTGTTATGAGTTGTCTATATGTGGTGTCCATGAATTGTTTTGTTTTGTTTTGCTTTAGGGTGCAAAAAACAAATGGGGTCATACGCGCCCGAGTCAAAACTAGAGAACACGAACAAAGAGTGGAGTTAAATGATTATGCGTCTGTTCCTATTGACAGAATAGGAGACAGCGAAAAACAGGCACTTGGAAAGAGCGCTAAAGAAACACCATACAGTAATGGAGGTCCAAAACTAAAAATTAAATGGCCTTCACCGTATTGTTGTGGCGGATAAAAAGTAAAACGCGGTCGACAGCCCGCGCGTCATTCACTAAAATGGCTGATAAATCAGGCAGCAAACCCAAGCTTGATAATAAACAGTTAAAAATAGGGCACACCAGCAGGAAGTGGTGGACAGTTAAAATTTCTGGGCAATGTGAACAAAGTGGTGGGGTAGCGCCACTGAGCAAATGACGATGGCTAAAAAGGCAGTGCTCAATACGCAGCAGAGTTAAATTAATCTCCTCTCGGTGGGAGGGCCGAGAGGAGGTTGTCCAAGGTGCTGGGAGAGGCTTAATAAGCTTAAGCTTATTCCCACTAAAGGAGGACCATTGGCAATGCCAAAGAGAGACCACAATGTGACAGATGGCAATGCAGATATCATTGGAGGGAATACAGGTACTCGTGGGCTGAGGTACGAGAATTGCAGCCTCATTTCCTGGCAGACCGACATGACCAGGGACCCACAGAAACATGACACTGGCTCCACCAACAGTGAGCAAGTGAGAGGTCTCCTGGACCCACTGCAATAAGGGATAGGTGGTGTACAGCGCACATAGACTGTCAAGGGCACTGAGTGAGTCTGATTGGAAAGGCTGTGTCGCTGGACATACTCCGTGGCCTGATACAAGGTGAAGAGCTCGGGTGTAAATACTGAGGAGTGTGCTGGAAGCCGATATCGAAAGACACAGGTGCCAACGACAAAGGCACATCGACCCCATGGTCAGTCAGAGAGCCATCAGTGTATACAAAGGTACTATCGCGAAGTTCCATGCAAAGGTCGTGAAACTGGAGGCGATAGACCGAGGCTGGAGTAGTGTCCTCAGGAAGTGAATGAAGGCCAAGGTTAACATGGGCCATTTCACAAAGCCAAGGCAGTGAAGGGTTCACACCCACTGGGAAAGTTGCAGGTAGTGTGAAGTTAAGCCACCATAGTAAGTGGAGAAAGCGAATTCCAGGAGGTAACAGAGAAGAGGGCCGAGCATCATATCGGCGATCAAAGGAATCACCAAAGAAGGTATGGCGGTGGGACAGTGATAGTTCAGCAGCTTCAGCATACAAATTCTCAACCGGGCTGGGGTAAAAGGCGCCCGAGGCCAAACGGATGCCATGATGGTGGATAGTGTTGAAAAAGTGTATGCAGACGCATAAACAAAGCACCCATAGTCGAGTTTTGAATGGACAAGGGACTGGTACAAATGGAGCAGGGTGGTTCAATCGGCACCCCAGGAAGTACCAGTGAGGACACGTATGAGATTGAGGGACCGCATACAGTGGGCTGCCAGGTAAGACACATGGGAGGACCAAGAGTGTTTCCTATCAAGTAGGAGCCTCAGAAAAGTCAATGAATGGAAGGGCAGCAGGCCCAAGACGTAGAGATGATGCGAGAAACCATTTGGGCACTGCCAGAAATTCATACAGTTTTGTCAGTGGAAAAGCAAAAGCCACTGTCGATGCTCCAAGAGTAAAGATGATCGAGACAGTGCTGAAAACGCTGCTCAGTGAGACAGGTCTGTGGAGAACTGCAATAGATGGCAAAATTGTTAACAAAAAGAGAGCCGCAGATGCCCAGTGGGAGACAGGCCATTATAGGGCTAATGGCGATAGGAAAAAGTATGGCGCTCAGGACAGAACCCTGAGGCACACCATTTTCCTGGATAAAGGTGTCCAACAAGGCAGAACCCACACGCATCCTGAAAACTCGGCCTTGTAAAAATGCCCGAATAAGACACGGCAGGCGCCCATGGAAGCCCTACGTGTAAAGAGTATGGAGGATACCAGTTCTCCAGCAGCTGTCGTAGGCCTTCTCCAAATCAAAAAAACACAGCCACAGTCTGGGATTTCCACAGAAAACCATTCATGACATCGGTGGACAAAGTAATGAGATGGTCAGCTGCAGAACGCCACGCATTTGTTAGTAAATGGCAAGACTCGAGCCACCACACCAGCCTGACACAAATCGTACGTTCCATCACCTCGCAAACGCAGCTGTTAAGAGAGATGGGCCAGTAGCTAGAAGGAAGGTTTTTGTCCCTACCGGGCTTAGGTATGTGTATGACGGTGGCTTCACGGCAGCATCCAGGAAATATGCCCTCCGCCCAGATGCAGTTGTACGTGTTAAGCAGAAAGGGCTTGCCCGCAAGAAAAAGGTGCTGCAACACCTGAATGTGGATGGCATCTGGCCCTGGGGCAGAGGATTGGGATGAACTGAGAGCATGATCTAGCTCCCTCATAGTAAAGGTGGCATTGTAACACTCATAATGCAAAGAATAGAAGGACATCGCCCGAGACTCCTCCACTCGTTTCTGATGGAGGAAGGCAGAGTGATAGTGGGAAGAGCTCGAAACTTCTGCAAAATGGTGGCCCAAGGTACTGGAGGTAGCAAGAGGATCCAAGATGACATCGTCATTGACTGTCAGACCAGAAACTGGGGAATGGATCATGGTGCCAGAGAGCCATCGGAGATTGGCCCACACGACAGAGGAAGGTGTGGAACTGTTAAAAGAACTAGTGAATGAAAGCCAGCTAGCTCTTTTGCTATCCTGAAGAACACGATGACACTTCGCACACTTCTGTTTATAACGAATGCAGTTCGCCAGCGTAGGGTTGCCGTTAAAAACGCGGAGAGCTCGTCGACATGCGCCAGTGGCATCGCAGCATGCCTCACTCCACCAAGGGACTGGGATACGACGTGGTAAAGAGGAAGTGCAAGGAATGGAACGTTCTACAGCAGTAAGGATAATGTTGATGAGATAGTCCACCTGGGGAAATCTTGTTCTTCAAAGGTCAACAGGGAGGAATAAAGCTGCCAGTCAGCCTTAGTAAGCTGCCATTTGGGCATGCACGAAGGTGGGGTAGGAGTCAACAAACGAATAGCACACAGGAAATGGTCATTAAAGACTCAAAGACGATGGGTAAGCTGGGCAGTGCAAAAGCATAGGTCCAAATGGGAATAGGTGTGTGAGAAGTCAGAAAGGAAAGTGGGTGCTCCAGTGTTAAGGCGGAAGAGGCAAGTTGGTTAAGGAGGTCAGCCAAGAGGGCACCTGACAGGTCCTGGGAGAACCCAAAAGGGGATTATGCGCATTAAAGTCACCGAGTAGCAAAAATGGGGGAGGCAGCTGCCCAATAAGCTGAAGGAAGTCTGCCTTGGTGACATCGAATAATGGAGGTACATAAATGGTACAAAGGGAAAAAAGCAGGCTCGGAAAAGGCGAACTGCAACAGTTTGAAGACGGGTAGTCAGGGAAATGGGCTGACTATGAAGGTCATCCCGTATGAGCAACAGACGCCCCCACGAGATGGAATGCTGACCTCTGGGGGAAGGTCAAAACCAATCAGTAAATAATTTGGAAGCTCAAAGCGGTCTTGAGGGCGCAATTTTGTTTCCTGAAGGCAGAGTACAAGGGGATGCTAAATGCAGCTGTAAACCTCTTTGTGGAACCGAAGGCCGCGAACGTTCCATCAGAGGACAATCACGAGGAGGAAGAGATGTAGGGGGTGTCAACTCGGTAGCCGCTGAGTGACAGCCGGTATGGAGTTGCTACCACAGGGCAAAGAGGCAGGAGGATTCTGCTCCATGGGGTCCACAGAAGCATCGGCTTGCTTGTGCGATCGGTCCGTGGAGTCCAATGCTGCAAAACGGTTGGTAACCAGAACAGAACTATACGTGCCAGACGGAAGAACACAGGGTTTAGGAGCTCTAGGTAAGGCACCTTTTCCTTTACCCAAATCTCTTGGACAGCCCGCTCATCTAGGTACACAGGACAATCCCGAGAGGGGGTGGTGTGACCGCCATTGCAGTTGATACAGCAAGGAGGAGGAGGAGGAGTAGGCGGCGGAAAATCGCTCTCGTGTACATCCCTGTCACAGGTTACACATTTGGCTGGGTGTCGACAAGACGTTCTAGTGTGATTGAACTAATGACACTGGTAGCGTGCATCAGGTTCAGAATGAACGGCCAGACTGTGATGATTTCGTAGCCTGCTTTAATCTTGGACAGCAGCACCACTCTATCAAAGGCGAGGAAAAGAGTGCGGGTGAGCACTAAGGAAGAATCTACCTTTCCAATACACAATGGACGGCAATGACACCCTGATCGGAGACGTAAGATTGTATTTCGGCTTCAAGTTAGACCGTAGAGCAGCCCGGTCTAAATTACACCACAGGAAGAATTCAAAGTACGATGGGCCTCGATACAAACAGGGTAGCCGTGGAGAAGCGAGGCAGCGTGTGGGGATCAGAAGCTTTCAAAGTACGATGGGCCTCGATACAAACAGGGTAGCCGTGGAGAAGTGAGGCAGCGTGTGGGGATCAGAAGCTGTCCCCCAAAGTAAAGTGCCATTCCGTAAACGAGAGCAGGATTTCACAGGTCCAGCAATTGCATCAACACCTTTCTGAATAATAAACAGTTTGACCATGGCGAAGGACTGACCGTCTTCAGTAGGTGAGACCACAAGCAACTATGGTGCAGCAGGAAGGGTAGACGTCTAACGGGGAGACGATTGACTCATTGCGAGAAAATCCCCCCCCCCCCCCCTCCCCCGATTGCCAGCGTCTCCGATGACGCGCTCCTTCCAAATGGGGGGGTCCCTTCACAATGGGGCGCACACACCTTAGGTGATTGCTCGCACCTCAGGTCGCACCTCCCGAACATCTGACAGAGGGACCAATCGGCAATTTGGGAAGGTTGCAGCTCAGGCAATCAGCTCTTCCTGGGCCTGGCCTGTACCGGGGGGTACGTGGGAACCCTACCTGTCGACCCGGGGCTGGGAATTACGTGTTACCCAGTCACCTGTTATGTGTGAGATGCACGGGCCGGCCTTCAGGAGCGCACAGGGAGGAAGAAGAAAAAATAGAGGATCCTCAAACGCGAAAGCAGAGGAACGAGAGGAGAAGGGAAAAAAGGAAAGTAAAAGGAAACCAAAAACAAAAGTGAGATTGTCCGTACGACAGCAACAGAATGCAGAACATTCCCAAGAATTTCCCAGAAAAGTTCCCCAAGGGAGGAGAAAAAGAATAACAAGAGTATAGACATGAAGCACGGAAGAGGAAAATGCTGCAAAGGCTGGGGCCTCATGGTAGCCAAGCATGAAACCGCCAAAGAGTGGCGAGCCCCCTGGGAGGCGGCCATGAATGAAAGCAGTCTTTGAAGAAAGTGTTACTCTATTAACTATGCAGTTAAAAAACTGCATCAGGTTGTGTTATTTTGAGTTGTGAACGCCTTATCACATTTGTAACTCTGTAAAATAGCAACCGTTTCAGATGAGTGTAGAGAGCCGCCATCAATTTTTAACACCTACTACTGGAATATGAGGTAATTAATCATTTGGCTACAGTTTAAGTACTGTACATGAAATCTAGAGACTGCTCCATTTTACTTTAATGTAATACTGATACAACTGTAGGTGTTATCCACACAAAGTCAGTGGTAGCTGACAATACGGTCTGCAATGCACTGGTTGGGTACCAATTTGATACTATTTCTCCTCTTAGTGTATAAGCTGCTGCACTACTAGCACCTCGACCTAACTAAGATTCTAAGTTAGTTATCAGGGAAAAACATTAGATTTTTAGAAGCTCGGGTTACATCAGTGTCCCATAAAAAGCAATGCCGTAATTTTATTGCTATTTAGACTCCAACTTAACTTTGTACATATTAACCTAAAAGAATGTACGACGATCGTTACTGAACTAGTCAGCAAATTACCTGATTTGTCCCATAACCATGACAAGGTGATACACCCATAAGACTAGGAGGTCCATGTCCCATGGTGTCCAGACACTGTTGTGTTGCCACATTGCGCATCTGGAAAATTAAGTAACACATTATGATTAGTTTAAATTCATAGAGAGACAGCTAGGTTGATCACTACTTAACTTTATGAGACAAAACACTCTCTCTCTCTCTCTCTCTCTCTCTCTCTCTCTCTCTCTCTCACACACACACACACACACACACACACACACACACACACACACACACACACACCACACTTTCCCTATTCAGTACATAAAAGAATAAACATTGGAGGCATTGCAGGAAAAAGACAGGTTACTCAGAATGGAAGTCAACACAGACCCAACCTAGTTGTAGAGGAAAGCAGGCTAAGAGGATGGCTTCATAAACAATCAATAGATCACAATCAATTGGCAATGAGAAAGCATTCCTGACTTAACAGGCTTGCAAAAATGGAGTTGGATGATGAACACAGTTTTCAACAGAAGGAGTAACATTGCATAAATGAAATAAAGTGACAATATCTGATACGTCCTATCATACAAGTTCCCTTCTGCAGCTGAGCATTCTGCATGTCTGGCTACCACAGACTGAACCTGTAAGGCAATAACTAAACCCATTATTTACATTTATTTGCCTTGTACTTGAAGTAATGAGTATGCTGTAATGTTGTAAGGGTGCACCTGCATACATGTATCAACTTGACAGGGCTCCCAGATTCTTCTGTAAGTTATGCATTTATGTTTCACGCTATTTTCAGAAGTCGGACTCAGAAGAATTTGAAATAAAAGCCTGAAAAACTGAAGTGCTTAGTCTTTCGTTATGAAAGGAGTCTTTAATGTTTTGAATATTATATATAAAAACAAAGATGAGGTGACTTACCGAACGAAAGCGCTGGCAGGTCGATAGACACACAAACAAACAAACACAAACATACACACAAAATTCAAGCTTTCGCAACAAACTGTTGCCTCATCAGGAAAGAGGGGAAGACGAAAGGAAGTGGGTTTTAAGGGAGAGGGTAAGGAGTCATTCCAATCCCGGGAGCGGAAAGACTTACCTTAGGGGGAAAAAAGGACAGGTATACACTCGCACACACGCACATATCCATCCACACATACAGACAGAAGCAGACCTGCTTCTGTCTGTATGTGTGGATGGATATGTGCGTGTGTGCGAGTGTATACCTGTCCTTTTTTCCCCCTAAGGTAAGTCTTTCCGCTCCCGGGATTGGAATGACTCCTTACCCTCTCCCTTAAAACCCACTTCCTTTCGTCTTCCCCTCTTTCCTGATGAGGCAACAGTTTGTTGCGAAAGCTTGAATTTTGTGTGTATGTTTGTGTTTGTTTGTGTGTCTATCGACCTGCCAGCGCTTTTGTTCGGTAAGTCACCTCATCTTTGTTTTGAATATTATATTTTTCATCTAGTGTGTGTAAAATGCCACAAAAATTATTTCTGAGCTTAAAACGCATCAAAAGAATGGTGTTGACAAAAGCAATGTGATGTGAACTGGATGGTTTATTAATACATACAACTGCCAATGTGAAATCTCTTCTAGGTGCATACAAAAATGAGGCTTCGCAGGAGAGTTATTGCAAAAACTACAATATTGATGACTGTATGTACACTGGTCAATCCAAAAAATTTTGACACTGGATTAATAAACAAAATTAAGAACAGAGAATTTTTTTAACACTTCAGATTTTCTACATAGCCTCTCCCCAATTGAGTACAGTGCACAACATTTGTGAAACTGTCAAAGTTCTTGCGCCGTAACAGAAAGGTTTCACACGTTTCAGCAATGTAGTTTGTTTAAGGTTCATTTCAATCTATTGAAACAGCACAAGGCAATTAAAATACAGGAACAGTAAATGTAAAAATTTGTAACTTTCTGTATGTAATGTGTATCTTATTTATGTGAGCAGATAGTCTAGTACTTTTACAGCATGTTCGGGAGATGGTGGTAAAGATCATCTGTCAGCCCCGAGAGAACCGCAGAGTGCTGGGTCCAGAGACCACCATGCACCAGCTGACCGCTAGAAGAACAACTGACAGCTATATGTCGTTCTTTGACAAATCTTAAGGAATGGAATAATGGCGGAGCCATACTTTTATCAACAAAATGGTTCAGTTATGGTTTTATGCCCGAGGAAAGGCAGTTAAAGAGGAACTAAATTTGTGTGTAGAGGGTTGGACGGACCAGATATATAGTTGCAGTTTTTTTGCTAATTTGAGCTGATGTGGTTAGCTATTGATATTAATTAATCAGACAGTTGTATCAATTTATGGTGCAGGTGGGAAGTTTCCACAATTTTAGAAGTATGACAAAATGTGTGTATTTTGGTGAAAGATTGCAGCAATGGGTGTAGGGCTGGATATTAAAGACCGGAAATAATTTAAGTTTTCTGCATTCCACAATTTAAATTAGAACTATTGATGTGCTTATTCTACAATTAGCTGAGTGGGGGTTTAAGTTCTGTACTTTTAACGAGGTTAAGAGTTTTCTGAGGATTGTGAACTGTGAATCTAAGTAGTATTGTTTGATTTCAGCGATTAGACTGAAGCTATCTGAGTTGATGTATAGGTTATGGTGTATTTGTACCACACCTATAAGTGTGGTGCTATGATTAAGTGTAAGGATTTCAAGATGATTATCTGAACACCCAGACTGTGTGTTTTTTTTATGAAGTTTACTTCTTTCACAGTTGTGATAGTAACCAGATTTAAGCAAAATTCCACTGCATTATTCCTGTAGTCAACGGTGACAATTGACATTTTCAATTGAGGTTTTGTTAGTGGGATCGCTGATCGCTCTAACACCTGCAGTGGCTGAGAACTTTGCAATTTGTGTTTCAAACTGAGTTAATAAGTAGTGGCAGCATCTAGGATTTTCTTTTTTATTGCTTCATTTTGTTTGGGGGATTCAATTTTGTTTCTCACTTGATTATTCGTGAACATTTGTCTCTGTACGCAGATAGTACAGGGAAGGAAACAAACTTATTTTGTTTAAAAGTCAAAACCTACTCCCTGCGTTCTCATTTAGCCTGAAGTTACTAAATAATTACTATTTGAGAGGAATCATTCTTTATGACAGAAACAAGTGAGATCTTAAACTGTGGAATAATAACAAGTAGAAGAGAGCTGTCAAAGTCGGAGATTCTTAAATGACAAATGAACACAAGATTGGTAATCCACAGTATTTACGAGTTAAAGAATTTTTACTTCAAGATCATTTTAATTAGGGCTATAGTTTGCGTTTGAAAGGATGTAAGAGAGTTATCTATTTTAAAGTACAGAAATTACGAAGGACTGGTTTATTTCTGTTCTAAAGTTGAAAGTTTACGAACATAGTTTTGTAACAAATACACTGTTTATATTATCGAAGGGTGTTGCTGAAGTAAGAAAATAGACTGCTGCCTGTATCTGACAAAATTCATACTGTATCTGTCAATATTCATACATTTGCAGTTCCCCAGAACTTGAATTTCTGTGTAGTAAGAATTACCACTGCATTCATTATAAATACATTATAAATCATTATTCTTAAGACTATTTAGGTTTTTTTCCCTTCAATTTCTTCTCTTATTGGGGCTGGGTTGTGTCTGCTAACAGGGCTAGTTACATGAAATTATAGGTGGCAATTTTGGCACAATGCATCCTTCTTTGCGACATTTGTTCATCTTACCCATCACATTGGCTAGACTACCGGCTATGTCATTGAAGTTGGGGTTTAAAAATGGTCACCAGACACCAAACTGCGAGAGAGAGAGAGAGAGAGAGAGAGAGAGAGAGAGAGAGAGAGAGAGAGAGAGAACCTGCACTAATCAACCCCCTCCCCCCCCCCCCCTCCTATTGAAACTCTGCTACAACTGAAGCCATGTGAGCAGGCACACAGCTCTGCAGCAAGAAGAAATCCCTCTCCTTCCATGGTTGTGAACGAATCATCCGAAACCACTTGCATTGCTGATCCATGACACCCAAATACTGAGTATTTACACTGGTGCCGATGAGAATAAATTCCTGTGGACAATGCCATGAGCGTAAAAAAAGGTGATGAGCACGATCTTCAATTTTGATTTTGTCATTCACACGTTCTTCGGTCATGGTGAAAAACCAGAGATCCATTCTGCACTTTGCTGTTTTGTGATAGGTTTATACTGACAACACTAAGCCTTATCATCCATGTTGAATTTTTCCAAAAAAGAATTGTCTGAATTTTTCAATTTCGATCAAGTCATGGCAGAAGTCCCCGCATCATAATTTTTGTTCGCGAGTCACGGTGTGTGGGGCAATCTTTGTACACATGTTTCTATTCTTAAAAACATTCTTTAGAATTTACTGACCACTTGGTTTAGAGATGTTCATTTCATCAGCAATATCTCTGTATAAGAGAGGACAGTCAGTTTTTGAAAGCTAATGAATTTTCTCAGTGATTCTGTTGGATGAACTTCAGGTGGGACACCCCCACCTCAAGAGATACCAGTCCTCCTGTAAAAAGTTTGAACCACTCAAACGCTCAAGCAAGACTTAAACAATTATCACTGTAATCCTTTCTCATGGCCTCAAATGGGTCTAGCCATTTCAGTGAGTAAAAAGTGAAATGAAATCATTGGCCTGTTGCTCTATCGTGATTTGTGGTAATAACACACTACACCCACACATCCACTACTTAATAATGCATGCTCACAACTGACTGGTCGAATTTACATACATTGCTTACTGTTCTAAGTTCAAGCTGCTACTGTAGTTATTACACTGACGTCACTTACGACACTACGACTAAAATCAGTTTCTCAACTTTTGGACACAGGGTATACGTAACGTGGTCCAATATACCTATTTTTACATTGTTCCAGACTGCAAAATCATCTTTACAGGAGCACACTACAAAAATCATGCAATACAGGATAACTCCATCCAACTGTGAAGCACTGTGGAGTCTATGTTATGGTTTGAATAATGATAACATTGCTTTCATTATGAACACACCGAATGCAAAAGTAAATTATAAGTTATAAGGTTTACAAAACTATATGAGCGAAAATGAGAATTTATAAGCCTAGACCATGATCAAATTCACTAACTTATCAAACATTCACTAGAACTCTTGTTACACACACATTTTATACACACCAGACTAGTTTCAACAGCAAGTTACACATTACTAAGTTCAACTTTTTCTTCTACTGGTACGTCCATGACATAGTGCAAAATGGAATTGAAATTTTTTATTACCAAGTTACCAAATAAGAACAAAGTAGAATAGATTAAATTAGGAAAACTGCATATCAGGATGAGTACTGAGTGATTCTGAGCGAAATGTAAAAAACTGCGCTTGAATCTTAATCACTGTGGGATGTCAGATTTAAGAACCTCAATTTTTATCATCTGGTACAACTTATGGAACACAGTTCCATGCATTTCTTGTACAGGGTGTCTCAAAAGAAAGTTTATATTTGATGTGTCAAAATAAAACAGAGTTTGAAGTCTGTCAACAAATTCAATATTTATTATAGAAAAATGACGTTTAGGAACTTATTTCTTAAAAATTGTGTAATTTAAATGGAATCCAACACACCTACAGCTCTCATTTAAACAATAAACAAAATTTTGCATGGCGGCCTGGCATGTAGACACTGGGATGGCTGCCACTTTGCTACAGATGTTTTCTTTCAACTGGTTCAGAAAAGTCTGATTATTGACATACAGTTTAGATTTGACATTTCCCCATAAGAAAAAATTGATGGGGTTCAAATATGGACTGTGTGGGTGCCAATTTATGTCTTGTTAGGGAAAATTTCACAAACTCTAAGTATAGCCACATTGGACGTACGTGCTGGGTTCTATCTTGTTGAAACAATGTTCTTTGGTTACAAGCTGGAAATTTTTGCAATTCAGGCACCAAAAGGTCTTTTAACATTGTCACATAACATTCCGAATGCACTATAACTGCTCGTCCTTGAAAAAGTAAGGGCCCATTATTCCTCAAGCTGACATCCCAGTCCATACAGCAACTTTTAGTGAATAAAGGGGTTTGTCATGCTTCTGTTTATGATTTGTTGCACTCCAGTAGTTACAATTTTGCTTACTGAATTGACTGTTCAGGTGAAAACATGATGATGATAAATGAAGGGCATTCAAGTCTTATCATTAATGAACTGCAGCCTATGTCTGGCACCCTGCACCAAATGGATTTTGTAAGGTTCCAGCGATGATCTATGCACATTTAAAGAATTTGCACACACATGAATCGAGAGGTTACAATTGTCACGAACAGACCAATTTACACTCTCCACGGATTTGACCATTCTTGATGGCTACCATTGTCCAGATTTCAGTTCGGCCAGTGTTGAAACGGTCTCAAATATTTTGATCCATTTCCAAATACAGGGAACATTTTGAGCATCCCTTACATTACATTATGCAGTCCACAATCACTGCAAAATTTTCTCCATGCTAGTCACCAAAATCACTGTTTCTGTCAAATTCTCACGCAAAGAATGTGTGGTCTGCTTTTGAGAAATGCTCCATATCTACAGAATTCCTAAAGGCTAAGCAAGCAATGAAAATAACCCCCACTCTCCTCCGATTTGTTGTACATGTGCAGAGATTTCTTCAAATATAAACTTCCTTTTGTGACACTCAGTACTATCCAAATATGGCTTCAAATATAAAAGATGTGAGAATGAAGAATAAGAAGGGAGAAAGAGAAAATATGAACATGAAGAAGAAGAGAGGAGGAGGGTGATAAAAACGATATATACCTTGGGTACGTATCAGACAGCTGATGCAAAGAAAACTGAATATATCAAAGAAAGGGTAAACTTGAGGGCTTTGAAATATCTGAAATGAAAATCAAACAATGGAAAATCCAGTATGGAATAACAACAATATTATGAAGAAAAGGATAAATTTCTACTCACCATGTAATGGAGATGGTAGGTCATAGACAAGTACAACAAAAAGACTGCCAAACAAGTGAAAATCAAATTTATCATTATCAAAGCAAAACTCTCGACCACATAAGAGTACACCTTTCCTTGCTGTTACTTTCGATAGAAGCACTATATCTAATCAATAGAAACACTATATCTAACATTTCTTTTGAAGTAAAAGATATTATGAGCAGTACAGCGCTTCACGAACATCACATTCATACTGTACCATCAACTATGACAAGTATTATGTTACTCCTATATTCTTAAATTTTCTCTTTACTCGTTGAAATTGTCCACAAACCACACTAATCCAAACCAGTTCATCTGTTTTACACTGTCCATATAGGGAGAAACGTTTGTGTGGAAAAAAATTTATGTGCATTTATCATCATACCATCTTTATCTTCACAAAAATGTAACACACAACAGAAGAATAAGATAAATTTATAAAACACAACTTATGAAATGAAAGAGGAGTACAGAAAGTCTTATGTGTTGCTTACCTCTCCCCAATATAAATTAGGGGGCAATTCAGGATACTTGTCCAACACATCATAGGCAACATTCTCCATGAACCAGCTGAATGATTTGCAATTAAGCTTTTTCTTCAGTGCAAGCTGTTCAGTGATATCACCCATGTCCAAGAACCGAGCCAGCGGTTCTCTTGTATAAAAAAATTCTTTGTATCTGTCATCAAACCACGTCTCAATAACACGTTTGTAGTTCTGAAAATATATTAATGACAACTGTAAACTGGCATCCTTGGAGCATCTAATAAATTAGGAGTATGTCACAAACAAATCAGATCAATTCAAACTAAACATACTTTACTGTGATAGTACTTTACACCAGGTATTTTTCCAGAGTACCTAAAGCACTCACGAGTTGTGCAATTACTCAAGAAAGGCAATGCAGAGAGTATCTAAAACTACAGACCAGTTTCACTCACTGTTCACATTCTCTGAATAACTGAAGCAATCATGAAAACTAAACTAATGAGTTACATGAATAAGTACAACATTTTAACAAAACACAGATCAGTTCCCGACCTGGGAATAATACAATACTGATCGTTACAGTGTTTGCAGAACTGCTACTTGCAGCTTCTAACAAGGATGTTTTGTGTTAAGAGGCATACTCTTAGACTAATCCAATGCTTTTGACACTGATGACGGTAAAATACTACTACACAATGCTATTTTGTCAAGAACTGACCTTCCCTTTAATAACTTTTTTACATTGTCTAAAATCACTGTGAGGCACAATTACTTCTAAACAGACATTGTATCCCACCACGTTTTGGTTGCAGGGAACTGCTATCGCACGGAAGTTTCATCGTATGGGAGAATAAAAAATGAAAACTATATGTAACAAAAATGTATCTCAACATTATCATGCTGTCCGATGATGAATCTGTCGGTCTGAAACCAGTAATGGCACCATTTATACAAATAAATAGCATTATAAAATGTGGCGGTTGCTGTTATCTTCTCTGCAAGAATCAAACTACTACACAAGCCAAAATCACTATGTGTACGAGAAAATGCAAATGAGTGGTTCAGTCTTAAATGGAAAACAAGGTCTAAAAGTTAGAGAGAGTTCACTAGTGTGTAAATGGTATGTTTTATTGAAACAACTGCCAGACAAGAGATATGTAAACACAGGTATTCCTCAGTTAGTGTATCAGGTTCAATCTTCTTATTAATGAACAGTAGAGCCTCATTTAACTGGACTAATTTTTGTCATAAGTCATTTGCATAATTGAAAATCTGGATAAATGTATGTATGAACAAAAGCAATTTTTGTATTATCTCAAGAAATATAACCTACTTTGCCCACGTATGGTTAACTTTCATATACATTGGCGTACTTTTATCTTTCTAGGTTTTATGTTAAGTGTTTATTAAAAAAAACCACAAAGTTATTATTATCAACAGAAATCAATGTTTATTAAGAGGTAAGAGACATTGTCATACATACTTCCTTAAAATTATTAAAATACTGCAACCTTAATTGTGAAATACATAAAAAAGTAACAAAGGACAGTCGCTGTAGTTTAATTTTGTTTAAAATACTTGGCAATTGTCACCTGACATAAAAAATTATTCTCTTCATTGGTGTTACATCATGAATTCAGTGTAGTAAACTCATGGTATCACACACGGTTTGTTTTTGGAACCATTTGAGAACTGTTTGCAGGGCTTGAAATGCTTGTGCATGAGACGGTCCTGCATCATTTTCTGCACCAATGTTTTCTTCTGTTTTCTGTTATTGTTTGTTTGCCTGCAATATGTTTTCAACAATTTCATCGTCCTACATGACCTGAAAACCTTATCATTACTGTCTCAAGTGAGCACCCATTTTATATCATTGGCATCACATTCCCGGCATATTTTTATGTTTATCATTAGCTCACGTGTATCTTCCAAAATATATTTCCTTTGGTAGTCTATTCCAAGCACTGTTTAAAGCCTCCCTTTCAATGAAATTCCACGCATCTACACCATGTAACAACACACTTAAATTCATTTGCTAGATAAATGACAAAAAATTTCTATATTATCTTCATCACAGGTAAAAACCTGTTGTTTCCAAGTCATTTTAATGTGTCAGTAACTCTTTGTTCCATGGATGTAGTAAGGACTTCACGTTAGAACGCAAAAATTTCTACTGCAAATATGCAATTTTCTCTCTCTAACAGGATGGCTTGGCTCCTTATCTGATAAGTGTTGTCATATCAGTCAATGAATGTTCTGTGTTCATCCATGCACTTTTTTGGTTTGTATAAATTAAGGAAACCCTGATATTTTTGAAGCATATGGGGTTTTTTGATTTTCCAATGAGGGGAAAAGGCATTGTATGGGTCCCAGTAACGTTTTGCTCCAACTAATATTGTTACTCAGTCTTTACTAGTTTTATCCTAGAGCTGAACTCTCACTGAGATGCTAAAGGTTTTGATGATAATGGTCTCCAATTTAATCCAATTTTATCAGTGTTGTAAGCAAAGTCCAAGTCATTGTCTTTTTCTTCCAATTCTTTTTTTAAAACCATCTTTAAAAGAATTTGCTCCATCTTGCATTTCCAATTCATGAATTCCATGATGAGATTTAAGTCTGCACGACCATCCATTACTTGCCACAAACAATTCATTCCTACCTAGAGTCAGCACCTATATTTTTGTTTAAGTGTAATGCCTTTTTACAGAGCAAAGGACAAGATATCAGTTGCCCTGTTAACCTATTTTTTTCTGGAAAAAAAAAATTTGTGGTGTATTTCAAAATTGAACCACTATTCTTCTTCTTATTGCAGAAATAACTACACCGTACTTACTACGTAACTTACAACCAGTTTCTCCTTTTTCTTAATGAATCAGTAATGTTTATTTTAGCTTAAAGCGATAATAGCACTCTCTCACATTTTGAACCTTGCAAGTGTAGCTTGCAACCCAGTGCAGCATTTGACAACTATCCAACTCAAACAATAATGACACATTCGCCGTCTAATTGAAACAGTAAAGAAATATGCAGGGCAGAGATTGCATAGGGTGTGGGCGGGTAGTCCCAGTGTGACACGTCCGCACACACGGGGTCTAGATTACAAAGCTATTTGCTTGTGGTCAACAATCCAGATAATCAGGAATCTGAGTAACTGACGCCTGGAGAATTGAGTCTCTGCTATGTATCAATGACTTAACAGACAGTATAAGACGTGAAGAAAAAGTTCTTTTTGTTGATAACACCAACACTATAGTCAACCCCATAAATCCTATTCAAGAAGGCAAATGAGACCTCCAATGATGTTTACAATTGGGGAATATGTAATAAATTAACATTGACCAAAAAAGAAAACGAACAGTTTGCACTTCAGCATAAAAAGGAAAATCAATTCTGTCATATTAAGGATAAATGATGAATCTACAGTCTGTGTAACAAACGCAGTTTTTAAGGATGGTCTGTTTATCAAATAAGATGGAATGGACACACAAAGATATTGGCAAAAACAATGTCAACAGCATGTTTTGCTCTTAGGGTTCAATAATCAGCCAATGTCTTGTGGTGACATACTATTCTTATGTACATTCAATTCTTAACTATGAGATTCTTTCCTGGGGATCAAAACCACAAAATTAACATAATTTTTGAACTGCAGAAAGAGAAGCAGTAGTTGGGCTCACTACAATGAACTATTAGGAAGAAAACAAAAGGTGGCTACCCTTATTATACCAAGTGAGTACATCTATTATCTGTTGTGCATACTGGGAAAAATGTTATGATATATTTCACTAATAGTTCTATATGAAAATCGTAGGACAAGAGGAAATTTGGACTTTAAGGGAGGGGAGGGAGGGGGGGGGGGACACCATCTACCAGGGAATAACACTGCATACTAAAGTGCCCAAGGAAGTAAAAAAACACTTATTTGAAAAGTCAGCTAAAATAATTCTTCATATGTAATGCATATTACAAAATCAAAGATTAATTAGAGAATGCAGGGTAGTGGTTAACAAAAGGCAATAACTATGATTCATGAAAATCTTTTAATGTTTTACAAGAAAATCATGTGCTAAGATCTCCAGTGCATGACAGTATTGCCTTGTCATTTTCCTTAATTCAACATCTCACTCTTCATGGGGGGATGCTGACTCAGTTTTTTGAGGTGGGGTGAGGGAAGGACATGAAGATGTGCTTGGGGCACAGTGACATGTTTACAGGCTTGGATTGTTTTCCAAACAGACTGGATTTTGTGGAAGGGGCATAGCAGCATGACCGTATAGAGTGATGACAAGCAAAACCATGTTTTACATTATAAGTTATCTGGAGCAAAGTGTGTGTATATCACGAACAGTGCACAATAGGGACCAACTAAATGAGGCAGCGCAGTTGTTACGACACTGATCTCATATTCGGGATGATGGAGTTGCTCTGTCCGGCTATCCTGTTTTAGGTTATATGTGGTTTTCCTAAATCATTTCAGGCAAACATCCATGGCCGACAACCTGTCCTACTTACTTAATAATCTGTATGTATGTAAATTTTTGAGCTATTTATTTTTATTGTATTATGATGACAAACCCCTTATTATTTTAAGATGATCCTTGGATGAATGAATGAATGGATAACTAAATAAATAAACAGACAATTGTATTTCCCAACAACTCAACAAGTTTTAAAAAGGAAGGAAATGCAACAATTAAATCTGGATGTATGCCACAGTATAGTTCTTAATTGATTCCTGTAAATGTCCCTTCTCCCAACTCACAATGGTTTAGTGATCTGATTCAACTGGATGTGAAAAAGGAAAGGAAACATTGGATTTTGGTTCAAATGTGGATTTTCTTGTTGATGTGAAGAGTAGAAGCAAAAAGAAAAAAACACTTATTGTGTTTTCCTGTTTTAATATTTTCAGTGACATATCTAGATTAGTGATACACTGAGATTTCTACACTGATTCATTATTATTATTTAATACACAAACATGATTGGCAGTGGTTGCCTGAAATAATTTAAGCATAGTTTAATAGATCCATTCTTAGTTTCCTGGTTTCATTACAGTTGTGATATTAAGCAATATAAAGTAATAAAAAATACTTACGATGGTGATGAGAGGTCCTTTCTTCCGTTGAGCAAGTTTTCCAAAGTTGTATGGCATAAATCCACGATAAACATGCCCCACACGTGAGCAAGGAACCCATTCGATACTACCTCCACATTGCCAAATCTGCGTTACAAATCAAACACAGCTAAACATATTATGAACTCAAAACAGAATCACATGTAAACTTTTGTTAATGTACACTGTTTGGTATAAATATGACTACCTAAATCAGTATTTATGTATTTATTATTATTAATTACAAAGGTGTCAAAATAGCAAGCAGCAAGTAAAAGAAAAACAGAAACTGCAGCATGCCAGAGTTATTCACAGCGTAGCACAGCACTGAGTTGCAGTCTATGCTCCAATCCGCCTCATTCCACCTTGATAATAATTACTGAATAATTAATTTACTAACAAAAACTAATTACAGATGTAAAAGACAGCAAGGGAGGAAATATTTACTGAATAATACTGTGTATATAATGGATTTTAAGAGCTACTGTGAGCTCAAGTTAGGTGCCAGATGAGAGTGTGTGTGAAAAAAGAACACTGAGACCCAATATGAACGACTTTACAACTTCTCCCTTGAAAGGTATAAATGGCGTGGCCTCTGATTGACATTAAAGGTTGAGATTTGAATCTCTTAAGTTTCCAGAACATTGTGGCATTAATATAATAAAAAAACTCATCTGATTTGGCACGTCTATATTTCTGAAACTAATAAATATATACAATGGATTTTGTTTTCTGATGAACAGGAAACTTAAAAAAAAAAATTTCATAACTTTTCATAGGTGTTCAATATGCTCCATTAAGATGCACGGCATAAGCCAATGCGGTATTCAAACTGTTCGCACACTGCAGCATGTCTTGAGTTATGGCTTCCACAGCAGCTGTTATGCTATGTCTAAGTTCATTCATTGTTGTTGGTAACAGATGCACATAAAGAGTCTTTTATAAACCCCCACAAGAAATAATCACATAATCAGATCCATTAATGATGGCTGAACCATGTTCATGCCATCATCTACTGCTCTGTGCTGCAGGAGGATCCACACCATATCTAGTCACGCTGAAGAGTTATTACTGGCCCGCACTGCGCGAAATGTAGAAAACAAAATGCTTTCTGTTGTCCCAACACCATTTTTACTAGAACTGAAGTGGGCGCACACTACTGCTAGCTACCAGAAGCCACGTAAAACTCGAGGGTTTGATCTTTCCAACAGTGTGTTGTTCACACACGTATCCCAAATAACATAATAGTTATGATTTTTTAAAAATCTGATGATTCTTTTTGATACACCCTGTATAACAGCAGAATCCTTAGTTCACAATGCAGCTTCCCAGCAAGGACACCCCTTCACTGGGAGAATAAGAATGTTCATTTATCTGAGTGGGAGAGGGGATGGGATAGAGGAACACACAAAGAAATCTGCAGCTTTTTCTATATTTCACAAGAACTCTTTGGAGAGTTGGAGAGGATGAGACATTACAAAGGACATAAATGAACTTTATTAAGTTCTCTGGGCACTTGTAAAGAAAATTTATTAACAGTAACTGCTCATCACTTAAAGAAGGTTATAAGTAGGGGCCTTCTGAATTTTAGGGAAAAGGGTGTTGTGACTGGCACCCATTTGAAGTCTGTGTCCGAGTGCTCAATAGAAAAACTACTTGGCAGATACAAATATTTTGGAGCTAATCCCTACAATGGATACATGGTAGCTACCATACTAATCTGATGTTCTATTATGATGTATTACACCAAGGGCAGCTCCAGCATCAGTGAAGAATTCCTGCAGCTGATGCAAAGCAATCATTCAGTGTTAGAGATAGCTATGTGGCTCCACATTTGTAGTGCTTCAAGTTTGCATCTTCTTGACAATAGTATTTAAATTACTGATGGCCGCTAGGTTGGGATAAACAACATTCTTCTGAAAGTGCTCTAATACATGGTGAGATTTTGAGTTTCATGATTTAATACATTAAAACCCGTGTGGCAGGATCAAGAATAAACCAAGCAGTACCTTAAATTGTCAGTGGATTCCAATAGAAACAAAAATTTATGCCTACTGTGTAGTGCAAGGGTCAATCATATCTGGAAAACTGAATGCTCGGTATTATTCAGGTCAGTTTAGCTCTCTTCTTTGGTGCCATGCACAAGTCTAAATGGGAACAGTTTTGTTTTTGCATACTGTTTAAGGAAGCTACTACTCTTATAAGTAAATCATGTTTCCTTTCAAAAGATAAAGCTGTTCTGATTGGCACATCGATAAAAAAAATCTTTCCCTAAGAAAAGCACCGATTTTCTCCTCCTTCACATGTGCCATGGAGAGAGTGAACAATGTGGTCATTTTTGCAAATGACGAATTGTAGATAACAGAGATAAGTAAATCATCTCCAATTACAGGCTATTCATTTTTAAGGGGATGGATCTACAGTAAAACGACTTTTTTTTTTCACTCTTAAATGCCTTTCAGTTTGATTTTCATAAAGGATTTTCCACAGTGAAAACCATTAAGATCTAGCAAACGAAGTTCTTGATAGAACTAAACCAAAAGCTAATTTGATACCTGAAGTTTTCCGAGCAGATAAAATATTTCATGATCTTTTGGGCAAATATCTGGGACATAACTGCTTTTTCTTGTACTGTTATATACAACTCCAAAGGGATGATGTGTATCACTGTGTGTTCTTATACAATTGTGTGGATATGTTATTTTACTTGCAGTGCCGAATCATGCCGTGTCTTCAAGATGGGACCACAATTGCAATAACTTCATAAGAGAAAGTACCTTCATAGGCGCAAATATAGAAGTTCCTAGAATTGCAACCTACTTCAGAGAAGGACCAAGTCTTTGGACAATATAAATGATTTTCACAATAGTTATGATGTCGATCAGGCAAATGAAATGTTGATGACGATGTTTGGTTTGTGGGGAGCTCGACTGCGTGGTCATCAGCACCCATACAAAGGCCCAATTTTAACTCAGTCCAATTTTTTTTTCACAGTCCAATCTAGCCACTGTCATGAATAATGATGATGATGAAATGATGAGGGCAACACAAACACCCAGTCCCCGGGCAGAGAAATGAAATGTTAATAAAATGTCATTCAGCCTTTGGACAGACTTCTACGTAAAGGTTTATAATCAGACACTATGTTTTGACAGAAGCTTGATGTTATCCAGCTGAAATTGTATATGTTTATGGAAAAATAAGCATTATAAATACAGAAATACATGGGTATATTATTCGAGGGAGTTTCCTTACAGCGACAACTAAGTAGTGTGGAAATTAGGTCTGTTGTAGCCTTACACAAGACCATGGGTGAGTGGCTAAAAGTAAGAAGAAACAATATTAAATCTTGATTAAATAAATCATGCCCAATGAAATGGAATGATGCTTCCTTTTGTAATTTTGATCTGAGAATCTTCAAGCCACTGTCACTGACTGACCGCTTCCTTTTGTAATTTTTATCTGGGAATCTTCCAGCCACTGTCACTGACTGACCATGAAAGGTGAGCCAGTTTATTAACTTAGACTCATAACTAATTGGCAGCAAGTTTGAGTCAAACACAAAACCATTACTTAAGCATACACTATCCACTTTATATTTGTTAAGTAGTATTTTTTTTTAAATGTAAGGGAGACACCATTTGCAACTCTCTTATCACTTCTGGTGATAAATTTAAGTTAGATTACTAAGTGGAAGTGCTTATTCTGCAGTTTTCAAACCAATGATGTTCTGTAGATGTGTTGACGATACATTCATAGTGCAGCACCATTCACAGGAATTTCAAGGTAACCATGAAATGAGAGAAGACTGGCTGTTTACCATTTTTTGAATGTGTTGGTTTGATAGATAAAGGTTGTTTCTCTATGGTATTCAGTGTACAGTAAACCCATCAACACGGATTTATACTTGCGGGGCATTCAGCTATGTTTACACTTAGTACATTATGAGCAAGTGCTCTTAGAATTTTCAGAGCCCATGTAGGCTATGATGCTGACAACCTCCAGGAAATCAGATACATCTGCTGGCTGAATTTGAGAAACACTGATGTTTACGTTACATTAAGAAATCTAAAACTTCAGACTAATCACAGGAAGTGGTAAGAGAGTTTGCAATATCTATGGATTTTCTTCCATGTGTGGCACACGTTTGTTTGCGATTCTGGCAATTTTCGAGAAGAACATGGAAAGTGCTCGAGTCCACCTTACAAGACTGCAACTGTTTTACATACGAGAGAGAGAGTGATTTTACAAAAAGCAGAAATCCATAAAATTTCATGTCAGTGTGTTGTAATTGCTACATAGGACAAAGCATACAAACACAACAGCTCATTAAACACCAATGGCAGACCACTTGGAACATTCAAACAAACCTATGGTGCATTTCCACAGGCCATTCCATTAATTATGACAAGATTCGGATGCTGGACATAACCTCATACCTTTGGGATCCTACTGTCATGGAAGCAGTAGAAATCATCAAAGGGCAGGTCTACTGATAACTGGGATGAGGGCTTCCAATTGCGATGATTCATTATTTCCAATATTCTCTGTCACAAGAGGTAGGGGCAATGCAGTCTACATTCTATGTATATGGAAAGATATGTACCAAGTTTCTCATCCAGAAATCACATTTGAATGTTGTTTGTTTGCGAGATCAAGTAATGCCTTTTGTGTGGACACACAATTTCAATGCATAAATAGTTCACAAATTGAGGGCTGCTCAGCTAGCTATAGAGAAACACATTGGGAATCACTAGGAGAATTAAAAACAAACAAATAAATAAATTGACTGTAGAACAGACTGGAGCAGGACACACAGTAGTTGCAGCTGTAATGAAAATGGAATGCAAATAGGCATAACATGTAACCAGGTGAATACATGTTCAATGAACAAAAGAAGTTGGTGACAATTTCAAGAGAGAAGAAAAGAACAAGACAGGAATCTAATGGGAGCAGCATGTCTCACTGAAGACCATAATACATCAAGGGGTCCAGATTAAGCATTTCTGTAGTAGATTACTTCGTTTAAGTATCCATAAATTCTCTAAAATAAGTAAATACAATAACAATTAAGAAAAATATTATGCAAATTGTATCTACCACTTCATTCTGACCACATCACATCAATGAGTTTAAATTGCTTTTCAATATCAGATGTGTGTGTTTCTATCACACCTTTCCTAGTTGAGCAGTGGTCAAAATTTTAATACTGTAAAAGGTTTCTTGTGTATGAACACTTTTTAAATCCAGAAATTAATATCTAGGTTTCTGGGTCTTTCAAATACTTAATTACCAATTTGTTGTGCCTTTTTCACGAGTACAATATTACAGGATCCCTCTTGTGGAAAATCTGGTGGATCAGTCTCTATAAAATATGTAATATTGTGGTACAAATATTAACAGGCGATTTCAATTGCTCTGCCTACTTAAATCTCTCAAATGAAGATTATCATTACAACAATTTGTTAGATGACGATATGTAGGTGATTTTAGTTTTACAACTTGCCTTGAAAGAAAGTTCAAAGTTTTCACCACCCCAAACAAGCAGTCCTGGATCATACGCACCCAGTTCCAGAAAATATTTCCGATTTATTGCGAACAGACCACCAGCATGTGTTGGGGACCTATAACATATAATACACTGACAACTTTATGAAAAGAAAAACATATCAGACTACACTTTTTTCTCTTATTATTAAATGTCAAAGTATTCTGTATCTGCCTGAAATGGAATCACAAAACTATAACTATGAAATGTTGATATACAGGAGCATGGAAGCAAATCAGTTGAAACTGTTACAAAAAGTGAATTATACACACAATTAGGAAACCCATGGACACTCACTAATACTAATGACATGCTGAAACATCAGGCTATGCATTTCATTTTACATAAAAGCAAATACAATGGAACAATATCTGAGTTGCAAGTGCTCACATGCAGACGAATGTCCTGTGACACATATTCACAGACAATAATCAGCTATTGACAAAATTATTTAATTGGATGAATAAAATAGCTACTCACCACGTGGCAGCACAAAACGCACATAAAAGACAGCTGTAATTGGCAATTACTACCATTTTTTATGTGTGTGTTCTGCTGCCAATTGGTGATCAGAATTATTATCTATCCAATTAAATAATATTCACAAAAAAATCAGATAAATGTACCAGCTTCTGCTCTTCTTCCAGAATAAGTGCAATCTCCCTTCCTTCTTTCCCGCATCTGTACATGCAATGCAATGCATGCATGTTAACAACGTGGTGAAGCAGAAACTTCAGGAAAGCACTGAACTCCAGTATCATTTGGAAGTACAACTTAATTAATAGATAACAAATTCCAAAGTTTAAAGCACACTGTGCCACACAAACATCAGTACAGTAATCTTAATCAACTGCTGTAGATGAATGCATTTCAGCTGACCAGGGTTGGGAGGAGGATTCACTGGCAGACCTTTTTCCAAAAGATAAAAGTATTCTTCTTTCATTGTGCTGTAGTTCAGCAACCAGTGATCAAAAGAACTATATATGTCACAGGGGTATAAGCAATGCCATCACGTCTATGAGAAAAAAAGTTTCACATAGTGATGCAGCATGCTACACGATATGGCCCCTGATGGGCATGTGAAGGGAGTGCCCTGCAAATAGTATTTACAAAAGTGTTCCTTAGTGATGGCGGTCTGGGGTGGTTACTCCTACTTTGAACTCTGACCATTCATTTTAGGTGATGGCAAAATGAAGGCAAATGTTTATAAAGATCTCCAACAACTGCTTGCTTGCGTAACTATATGAACAACTGATGTATTGGACCTTTTCTTGATCAGCACGATAATGAATTTCTTTGCAATGCAATATCAATTACATCATGGTTTGCAGAGAATCAGATGGATTTGGCAGACATATGTGCACAAGCCACAACTTAAACCCAATGGTAAATATTTGGGATGAACTAGAGTATCATTTTCTAACATCTTAGGTACACTAAATATTTCACATTGATTTTGTACACGAGAAGCCTAAGAGAACAACAGAAAATACAAATGTAGTAAAGTGATCTATTCCTCCCAAGTGCCCCCCCCCCCCCCCCCCACACACACAAACAAACAAAAACACTCTCTCTCTTTCTCTCTGTCTCCCTCCCTCCTGAAACTATTAGTTCTTTTCTTTTCCAAGGTAGGAAAGACGGATAGGTTGGATGAGGCAAAAAAGTGCAGTCACTCAAGATCAAGGGTGTGAGGTTGAAGGGATGTCCAATCCTCTCTCTCATCTTCACAACAAGTAGGTCCCTTTCACCCTGGAGTCTGAGTGACTTGCCTTTCATTTCTAATTTCCTCCAAATGATCCCTCTTTCCTCCCCAAGGAGGGAACTAATAGTTCCAAAAGCTATAATTTTTTTCCCCTTCACTTCTGAATGTGTGTGTCAGTAGTACTGCAATTTTGCTTCCCCACAGGTAAGTACTGGGCAGGCATTCTGTCTTTTAGTAATTTTGTAGTTTTCTCACACACATTTTAATTGTGATACATATAACTCTGTTTATCTTTTTGGAGTTAACTGCTATAACTGGCTCCACCAACATTCTGGTTTTAAGTTGAGTAATTTCACAGAAATTATTTTCACCTTCAAACTCATTAACTTACATGTGCAATGTCTTATGCATGAGCTGCTTTTGTAAACAACCGGAGCAGCACAATATAATACAATAATACAATCCAGAGTTCACTGCACCATCGTACTATTGATTATTCCTTCTTTTGTCACAGTCTCTTATTTATCGTATCTCATTCCATTCTTAGAATTCCTAATAAAGTTAAGACATTTTTGTTGTGTAGTTTCACACCTGGTATTTTTTAATGGATGTATGTTAATACCTGACCAAATTTTCCTAAAGCAATTAGTGAATATGTGAATTATAGACAGCTACTATGATGGAGACAGACTGCCTTTGTCACCATAGCAAACTGACTAATTCAGTGTGTCACAATTGTAACACTTGTGAGCTGGAAAAGCAATACGCACAACATCAGCACGTCTGATTGCAGTCCATCATTGAAAAACACTCCCACTAGTGACAACGGGTTTGGGTTACAATGGGGTGATGACATTAGTCACCATCCAGTATGGTTGATTGCAATAGCTGATGGATGTACAACAGTGCAGAAAATCATTCAGTAGTTCAATGCTGGTCAACAAAAACTAATGAACCACCAACACCATCCAAAACACTTCCTTGTTAAGAGGGGGTATTTAAAAAAAACCGGAGTTATTTTTTTAAAAGCTATGTATTTTCAAACTGTTTACTAAACAACCTTGTCTCCTTCAAAATACTCTCCATTACAACTAATACATTTGTTCCACTGGTGCTTCCACTGTTCGAAACATTTTTTTGTAGCCATCTTTAGAAATGGCTGACAGTTCTCCCTCGTTTGTTTCCACGACTTCCTCAATATTGTCAAATCGGAGTCCTTTCACGGCCCTTTTCATGTGGGCAAATAAGAAAAAGTCGAACATAACCAGTTCAAGAGAGTGAGGTGCTTTGGGCAGTGGAACCATACCATTTTTAGCCAAAAACTGTCTAACAGAGATGGCTGTGTGGGCAAGTGTTTTGTAGTGGGAGAACCAGTCTCCTGTCTGGAACTAATCGGGCCTTTTTTTGACAAATACTGTTGTGCACTCTTCTTAAAACTACCACATAAATAGTCTGATTAATGGTCTGACATAGGGAAACAAACTCTGAACGAATTTTTTCAATATTTTCGCCGATTCGGGCAGTTGATGGACATTCAGAATGAGGTTTGTCATCAAACTATCTAGCAAACCACTTGTACATTTGAGTTTTTCCTATAGCGTCATCTTGGTAAGTTGTTTTCAATATTAGAAACAGGTTCAGCATCATTTTTACTGAACAAAAAACAAAATTTTACAGCTGCACATTGTTCACTTAAACTTTCCACCATAAAAAATGTAACAAGAACAAAACAACAATCTTAGCAAAATCACTGCTGATTAACGGAACAAACCAGGTCAACAACACAGGCGGCACTGAACTGACAATGAGCTGCACTATAAACGCCTAGTGGCAGAAATGCGTACTACACAAGCTCCGTCCACAGCAATTCCCCACCCCCCCCTCCCCATAAGACATAGAAGTAGTTGCAGGAACACTTCAACAGATATCAAAAGCATGGAGAAAGTTGACCTGGTACATGCCAATGTACAAGCATGTTGAAAACCATATGGTGTGATGCATCGGGATGCCACCAGGCACACAAATGGTGCAGGAGGTTCACACTGGAGGACAAGAGGCTTCTAATACAGTATCTGATCAAACGTATCCACGCACTTATTAGTGGACATTAACGTGGGATGTGTCCACCCTTCATCTTTATAATGGCTGGAACTCTGTTAGGGATATTTTCAATGAGGTGTCTACGTCTGTGGAAGAATGGCAGCCCATTCTTTCTCAAGAGAAGAAACTAGCAAAGGTAGTGATGCTAGATGCTGGAGTCTGCAGCAAAGTCAATGTTCTAACTCATCCCGAAGGTATTCCATTGGGTTCAGGTTGGGACTCTCATCGTCCACAAATCACTGCCTTGAAGATGTTGCATTATGAAAGGGTGCGTTGTCATGCTGATACGATCATCTCCAAACTGTTTCTCTACTGTGCACAATGTACAATGTTCTCATATCCTTCCATATTTAGCATTTTCTTAAGTGCAATAAGGGGACCATGCTTTAACTCTGAAAACCCACCCCACTACACCGTAATACCATCTCCTTCCTACTTTACTCCTGCCACTTGATGGCAGATTACTTTCTCCAGGCATTTGCCCACTTAGCATTGACTACAGAAATTTGTGGCTATGAGGAGCTTTTCAACCACTGTATCCCATTCTTTTAACTCCTTGGCACTCTCACTGTGTTAACTGGATCGCCGGTAGCATTCACCAGTTATTCACGATTTCATGTGATTTTTTACAATTTCCCTCTGTAACGCCTGATGGTCCCTGCCTGTCAGTACATGGCGTCTGCCTGTCTTTGTTTAGCTGTGGTTGTTCCTTTGTGTTTCCAAATCACAATCAAATCATAAATAGTTGACTTGGGCAGCTTCAGAAGGGCTGAAATGTCCCCGATGGATACGTTACTCATGTGACAGCCTATGATTAGTACTGTTTGAAGTCCCTGAGCTCTTCTGGCTAATCCCTTCTGCTGTTGCTGCTTCTCTACTGACAACAAAATACTCCCCCACCCCTTTTATACTGCAAGTCTGCCTCTCATTGCATCTAGTGATCAATTCGACTTTATGTAGGGTGTCCACATACTTTTGATCAAACAGTGTACATCTCAAAATCATCTCACACTGGAGAACAATAAAAGTTCTTACTGTCTGACCATGTGCACCCATTTGTTCATTTACATCAGCTACCTACTACTTTCAGCAATCAATTCAACACTTTACACTGCTGTGACAAAAGTCATTGGACAGCAATATGCATATCTACAGATGGCGGTACTATTGCTTACGCAAGGTATAAAGGGCAGCGCATTGGCACAGCTACCATTTGTACTTGGGTGATTCATGTGAAAAAGTTTCTAATGTGATTATGGCTGCAGGACAGGAATTAACGGACTCTGAGTGTGGAATGGTAGTTGGAGCAAGACGAATGGGATTTTCCATTTTAGAAATCATTAGGGAATTCAATTTTCCAAGATCCACAGTGTGCTGAGAATATCAAATTTCAGGCATTACCTCTCGCTGTGGACAACACAGTTGCCGACAGCCTTCACTTAACAACCTAGAGCAGTGGCATACGCATCGTGTTGCTAGTGTTAACAGACAAGTAACACTGAAGTAACCACAGAAACTAATGTGGGACATACGACGAATATATCCATTAGGAAAGCATGGTAAAATTTGGTGTTTATGAGTTATGGCAGCAGAGGACCAACATGAGTGCCTTTGCTAAGAGCATGACATCACCTGCAGTGCCTCCCCTGGGCTTGTGACTGTATCGGTTGGACCCCACATGACCATGGCCTGATCAGATGAGACCAAACCTCAGGTGGTAAGAGTTGATGGTAGGGCTGGAGTGTGGAATGGACCCTGCCAAGCCATGGATCCAAATTGTCAACAAGGCACTGTGCAAGCTAGTGGTAGCTCCATAATACTGTGGGCTGTGTTTACGCAGAATGGACTGGGTCCTCTGGTCCAACTGAACCAATCATTGACTGGAAATAGTTATGTTTGGCTACTTTGAGACCATATGCAGCCATTCATAGACTTAATATCCCAAACAATGATATAATTTTTTATGGGTAACAATACGCTATGTCACTGGGCCACAATTGTTCACAACTGGTTTGAAGAACATTCTGGATGATTCAAGCAAATAATTTGGCCACCCAGATTGGCTGACGTGAGGCCCTTCAATCACGGGATATAACTGCAAAAACCCGCACTGTCAACACTTTTACAATTATGGACAGCTATATTGCCACCATGGCTCATTACTTCTGCAGGGGACTTCCAGTGACTTGTTAAGTCCATGCCAAGTCGAGTACCTGTATTATGCTGGGCAAAAGGAAATCCGACATTAGTTGGTATCCTGTGACTTTTGTCCCCTCAGTGTGTAATTCGCAAACTGAGTTATAACTACTTGAGGAAGCTTTAAACACCTTTGATGTTAAATGAGCTCAATACCATTGGGCACATCCAGCGCAGCACAGAATGTGGACACGTTCACCACTGGCCCAGCTCCAACCAACCTCAGTGAATTGTGAACGGCAGTTGAACATCATGTATGTGAGTGGCTCCCCAATGCTTCTTATTTTTCACTGAATCAATGTACTTAACCAAAATCAGGGCAAAAGTAGGCACTACATCTACAAGGTGCGTTGGCTAATTACACTGGCTATGAATATATAGTGGGGCTCAGTGGTAAAGAGACTGAGTCCAAAGCTTTTGGGTTCAATCCCAGATCAATTCTAGAAATTTTATCTGTCACTAATCATTTCTTTCACCTCTGGTAATGTTTGCAGATATAAAAATTTCCAGCTGCACTATAGTTTGGAGCCCCTGTTAAATTGTAGGTCCCCTGTAGCTGACTAGGGAAATCACTTCATAGGTTGGGGAAAGGCAACAGACTACCATCTCCAACAGGACCATGCCTAGTAAAGCACTGTGGTATTCAAATCAATTTTCATGTTGAGGACAGCTTTACTTCATGAAAGCACAAACATGTCCAAAACAACAGCAATACAAAATTTCTAACAGTGATCTCTCTGTGCTAAAAATTCTACTATTATTGCTGTACAGTTTTTGAATCCTATCCTTTTTGTAATTTATTTATTTATTTATTTATTTATTCACTCATCATGTTCTGGAGGCTCCACCGTGAAGAAGAACCTTCAAGTATGTGATAAAACTAACATTATGTCAACGAACAAGAGTATATGGAAGAAAAAGCATTAATAACTGAACTGTTGTTAAACTCCTGTAAGCTATTTGTGCTTGCTCAGGCTAAATTTGACAGAGTATAACTGGCACTAATGGTGCTAGTTTGAAGAGAGTGGTTGCTTCCTCTGTTATATGAAATAGACTCAGAGTTGAAATATTAAAAGTTTTGGCTGGTTTTGTTGTCTAGGGGGGTAGGATACGCAGTTGCCACATTACATGCCAAATACTGCTGAGTCTACAGCATGAATCACACATGAATCGAATGGTCGAAGTTTCCTATCACTCGGCAATTGCGAATTTTGAATGTAACATAGAAATTTATAAATGAAAGATTACAATTAAATAAAATCTGCAGATAATATTTTAACGACTTTAAATGATGAGCATGATAGCAGAAACACTTTTAAGAATGCCATTTATTTCCGCAAAACACTTATTGGTGTCGATGGTCCAGCAATCGAATAAAATATACGTTGAATAACAGGGAAACAATAGATTCCTACTTCATGTAATTAGTTACGAGCAACAACATAGCTCGCGACATATTCACTTCTAAACGCATACTACGTCTTCACTGCACAAGCCACGGAAATCTCCCAAGTGCACGAGTCGGCACCACGAAATATTTCGATCTCCCGTAACCACGTGCAAACTGCTCAACACTCTCCAAGTATTTCCTGAGACTGTCTGCCGCGCCTTCCCGTCCAGCACTCACCGGTGTCCTGTACAACCCGATGCTCCTCCCCCACTTCCATACAGTCTCTCCACTGCCTTCAATAGTCACCTACTGTAGTAACGAGCGCTGTGATTGGCTACAGCGCTCCCACCATCTCTCCCAGCCAACGCACACTCACAAACATATTGAAGCACATACGAAATACTGGGTTTACATTTAAATAACTAGAAATTAAATAAATATTCCTATCGCTGGACCATAAACACACATTATTAAATACATAAACAGATTTAATAAACATATATCAAAGGAATAGAAACAAAAGTAGGTCAGCAGCCTAGTGCCTCTGTGCTTCCTAAAGCACAGTAAATATTTGACCAATTTCTTCACGAATAGTATATATATCGGATATAAACAAAGACAAAGAACTATATTTATAAGCATGCGGCTACCGTTTTTTTTGTGTAACTGTGGAGTACTTATGGCCTGATGCGATCAATAGTAATCGACCACTTTGACCTCCAATAATTCATATACTAGTCAAGTTACATGCCTCTAATTCACATCAATTTAGCTTTACACTAATAGCTTTCTAAAGACACGTTCATCAACAAAATCTGATTAACCGTTTAGATTTTGGAAATTCATTGCTGGGTGTTACTTGTATAATTTACAGCCAGGTAATAAACTTCAAGCTAATTAAGATATTGAAAATCTGATTACACCATCAGAATCGCCACGCAAATAATGGTAATGTACATATTTCTTTGTAAGGTATCACAATTCCTCTGGCTATTATTAATTTCTACATGAACTGTGAAATGTCTGCCATTATGATTTCACAAAGTTCGCTGTCTTTGGCACTCCCGGCATACAAATCTCCTTCATCAACACAAAGCCCATTCCTCAACACAGAGTCAATATGGAATTCCCAGCCATGCAGTCGGCATGGACCACACACAGGGGCTACCCTTCTTGCTCCGGCTAATGTTTGGCACCACATGGTTGCTGAAGAGCCCCGGCTTGCCGAGCGGCCATGCCAACTCCGAACTTAGAATATTTTCAGGGCACCACAACTTGCCCCTTGCCTCATAATATCATATTTTTAGTTTAATATCTATGTGATTACACTGTTATTTATAAAAGAACAACAGTTAGCTACATTCCACATGATACGAGGTCAGATTAAAATTAACATTGTAACTTGTCATGTGGCCAAGAGGAATATGAAATATTTTTATTTACATATTCAGTCACAGGAAGAGTGGATAATTAGGATTTTTTTTTAATTTCTTTTGAATTTATAAGGATTATGTACAAGTTGAAACCCCATCAGTGGTTCAGCAGCCTCATGCATTTTCTACCGCAAAATTAACTAGTCCTACAATGTATACTGACTGCTTCTACGGTTAAGATGGCTTTGTGATTTACATTCTCTCATTTCTCAATGAAACTGTTATGGAATCAAGTACTATAAATAGAAACAATTACCTTAAGCAAAAACTGGAAATAAGACAGAAGTTGAACTGAAATTCTATGCAGAAAGCCGTTGCTGGACGAGCAACTATTTATGATCCAATTTTAACAGATGAACAGATAATCCAAAGTCTACAGGAAAGTTATGATGAAAGTGGAGAAGGTGAGGACATAGGAGGAGAGAACATGGTTATACCTCTCTGTGCTGGTGCTGAAGCTGTAGACATCTTTGTGGAATACATTAGTTGAGAATAAGAAATTTCCTGGATTTCCCAGTTAAAAAATACAGTTTCTCCCAAGTGAAAATATGCTTTTTCTGTGCTAAGTGACAATAGACTTTCTCTCAGGATCATAAAACTTATCCATCCTTTGAATGGTTAAGGTTTTATACAACGGCACAGAGCCTCCCAACACTTTAGGAAACGAAGCAGCCCCCCCAAAAAAAAAAGTTTTGGAGAGGTCTTTGATTTGCAGCAACATGTACTCTACACATCTTTGTATTACAAAAGTATATAATCGAATTCCACCAAACACAGAACGTTAGTTTGGTTGGTTGGTTGTTTGAGGTTAAAGGGACCAAATAGCAAGGTCATCAGTCCCTTGTTTCAAATAGACTCCATTCTGCTAACGGGACATCTCAGTATAGTCAGAAAAAATAAAACGGATAAAGGGGAAACGTAAAAGGGCAGTCACGTTGTCATTAGTAAAAACAAATGAGGGAAGTTGGCAAGAGAACGAACCCAACACTATGCTGAAACAGCATAGGCAAGACCACCTGCAACTTAAAAGGTACAACTGCTATAATGCAGAAAGTACGTATGGGAATAGAAAAACTAACCAAGCCTTAAAAAGAAGGGGTAAAAACAGAGTAAAAGGGAAAGAAAAGAGGATTCTGGTCAGGGAGGTGAATCGGGAATCTCTGAACACTGCCTACAGTGGGAGACACCCAAACACTCACCGCCCTGCCCCAACACCAGAGGGAGATTAAAAACTTTAAAACTGAGAATAAAAACCACTCTCCCGGAGGAAACCTAGAACCAGAGAGACCATCCGGGAATCGTCAGCCAACATCAAAGGTAAAGTGTGGGGGAGTCTGTACTTAGCACGCAGAGCCAAAAGAAGGGGGCATTCAACCAAAATGTGGGCCACTGACTGGAAGGCTCCACAACCACATAGCGGGGGTGGCTCATCACGCAAAAGGAAACCATGGGTCAGCCTGGTATGGCCAATGCGGAGACGACACAGTGTGGTCGAGTCCTTGCGGGAGAGGCTAAAGGAAGAACGCCATGGGCCTGTATTCACCTTAATGGCACGAAGTTTATTAGACAGCGGAGTAGCCTCCCAAGAATTGGCCCATGACTGTGCAAAGTGGGATTTGATGTGAAGCCGTAAATCCGCTGCAGGAGGGGTTACAGAAAACGGGGGGTAAGTAACTGCTCCCCCAGCCAAACGATCAGCGAGCTCATTACCCGGGATACCCACATGGCCCGGGACCCATAGGAAGTCAATGGAACAAGCAGCACGGTGAAGATCAGCGAGATGGTCATGGATGGCAGAGACCAAGGGATGGCGCGAAAAACACCGGTCAATAGCAAGAAGGCCACTCATCGAGTCCGTACATAACAAAACGCGGTTGTGTTGGGATTGTTTAATAAAGGTAAGGGCCCGGGAAATTGCCATCAATTCTGCAGTAAACACCCCACATGAGGGTGGCAGTAGATGATTTTCCGTTCCAACAAAGGACGTGAAGGCATACCCAACATGATCAGCAGATTTAGAGCCATCAGTGTAAAAAACAACAGCATCCCGAAACTCCCATAAAATTTGGCGGAAAAAGGAACGGAACACCACCGGGGGGATGGAATCTTTCGGACCGCGGCGGAGATCCATCCGAATTCGAGGCCGAGGAACTAACCAAGGAGGGGTGGAGGGGAGGGAGCGAGGAAGACAGGACAAAGAAGGAAGCCGAAAATCACGGGTAAGAGACGCAAGGCGCAGCCCAACCGGTAAACCCGCCCGAGGGCGGGAGTCAGGCGGGCGACGTCCATGGTCTGGGAATAGGATAGAATAGGAAGGATGAGCGGGAGAAGAACGGATAGTAAGGGCATAAGACACCAGAAGCTGGGACCGCCGAACAGAAAGAGGGGGGATCCCAGCTTCAACCAGGAGACTATCAACAGGGCTAGTAGGGAAGGCACCGGTGGCCAAACGGATACCACGATGGTGGACTGGATCCAGCACGTGCAGCGTGGAAGGAGCAGCTGAACCATAAACTTGACAACCATAGTCCAAACGTGACAGAACTAGAGCACGATAAAGACGGAGGAGGAGGGAACGGTCCGCACCCCAGGAGGAGTGGGCAAGGAAGCGAAGGACATTGAGTTTACGGAAACATCCTACCTTCAGGAGTCTGATATGGGGCAGCCAAGTGAGCTTGTTGTCGAAAAGAAGACCTAGGAAACGAAACTGTGGAACCACAGGCAATCTTTGTGCAGCGAGATAGAGCTCTGGATCAGGGTGGACCGTAGTACGGCGACAGAAGTGGACCACCCGCGATTTTAAAGGAGAGAATTGAAACCCGTGGGAGAGGGTCCATGCAGAGGCACGCCGTATAGCCACCTGGAGCTGCCGTTCTGCAGATGGCATCGAGGAGGAACTAACCCAAATGCAGAAATCATCCACATACAGGGCAGGGGCGACCAAGGGACCGACAGAGGCCACAAGTCCATCGATAGCAATGAGGAAAAGAAGGACACTCAAGACAGAACCCTGTGGGATGCCTGTCTCCTGGGTCCGTGGAGAACTAAAAGCAGTACCAACTCGAACTCTGAATGACCGATGGATCAGGAACTGGCGGATAAAAATCGGGAGTGGGCCCCGAAGACCCCACTGATGAAGGGTTAGTAAGATGTGATGGCGCCAGGCCGTGTCATAGGCCTTGCGAAGGTCAAAAAACACTGCAACCAAATGGCGGCGCTGGGAAAAAGCCTGCCGAACTGCGGATTCCAAGCGAAGCAAATGATCGATTGGAGATCGTCCCTCTCGAAAGCCACACTGGTAAGGGGACAATAGATCCCGAGATTCGAGGACCCAAGTGAGCCGACGGGCTACCAGCCGTTCAAGTAACTTACAACCAACATTGGTCAAACTAATTGGCCGATAGCTGTCAACAGATAGGGGGTTCTGACCAGGCTTAAGGACAGGAACCACAATGCTATCCCTCCACTGAGAAGGGAAGTCACCCTGGAGCCAGATACGGTTAAACACCCGAAGAAGATGGTGCCGTTGTGGAGCACTGAGATGTTGAAGCAGCTGGTTATGAATGGAATCTGGGCCAGGAGCTGTATCATGAGAAGCAGATAGAGCAGAAAGAAATTCCCATTCAGTGAAAGGTTCGTTGTAAGATTCTGACTCACAAGTGGTGAAACATAAGGTGACAGCTTCAGCCTGCTGTTTTTGATGAAGGAAAGCAGCTGGATAGGAGGCCGACGCTGATGCCACTGCAAAATGGGTCGCAAGATGTTCTGCGAGAACTAATGGGTCCGTACAAATGCCATCTGGGAGGTGAAGGCCTGGGAGGGTGGACTGCCGATGGCAACCTTGGAGAGAGCGAAGTGTAGCCCATACCCGTGACAGAGGGACAGTGGAACCAAGGGAAGAAACGAATCGTTCCCAACATATCCGCTTGCTCTGTTTGATTAAATAACGGGCTTTAGCGCGAAGGCGCTTAAAGGTAGAAAGGCTGGCTACAGATGGGTGCCTCTTAAACTGTTGCAAAGCTCGACGGCGATCACGGATGGCAATGGCAATGGCCGTACTCCACCACGGGACTTGCCGACGACGAAATTGTCCAGATGAGCGCGGGACAGCAAGGTTAGCAGCGCGAACAATCGCGTCAGACACGTCACGTAGGACGTCATCAATACAACCCGACAAAGAGGGAGAAAACTCGACCTGTGCAGTATATAGAGGCCAATCGGCGCGGTGGAAAGACCAACGAGGTAACCTCTCCATCGGGGAGCGGGAAGGGAGCGTGATAATCAACGGGAAATGGTCACTATCACAAAGGTTGTCATGTGGCGACCAGTGTAATGAAGGGAGGAGAGAGGGAGAAGAAAGAGAAAGATCAATGGCAGAGAAAGTACCATGACCAGCACTGAAATGAGTAGGGGAGCCATCATTAAGAAGGCACAGGTCGTGGTTTGCAATAAATTGGTCGATAAGAAGACCTCGTCTAGATGGAAAGGCACTGCCCCACAAAGGATGATGAGCATTAAAATCCCCAAGGAGGAGGAAGGGAGGAGGAAGTTGCTGAAGAAGGGTGGTTAAGGCAGCAGGTGTAAGAGTCCTGTCAGGAGGGAGATAAAGATTGCATACTGTGACTGCAGAGTCTAAGTGGACCCTAACAGCAACTGCTTCCAATGTAGTTTGGAGAGGAATCCACGTGCTAGCAATGTCTGTACGGACCAACGTACAAACGCCACCAGAAGCCCGCAAGGGTCCGACCCGATTTCGACAGAAAACACGGAACCCACGGAGGGTCGGTGAGTGAGCATCAGTAAAATGAGATTCCTGGAGAACCACACAAGCTGCTGAGTAGGACGAAAGAAGGGATTTCAATTCCGGAAGGTGACGATAGTAGCCATTACAATTCCATTGGAGAACCACAGAACGATGGTTTAAATGAGGGCTGAACACGCTAAATCCAGTCATACCGCCGGGTCCCCACCCGTCACCGACAAGGAGGGGGCGACATCCATAAACGACAGGTCAGAATCCGGTTGTGAAGCCGGGGAAGGGACCTCCGGTGACACCAGAGGCTCTTTGTCCCGGGACTTATGTTTCTTCTTCTTTTCAGGCTGAGATCGAGGAGGGCTGTGTGGCATAATGGAGCCAGCTGCAGCAAGATCAGGAACAGAAAGAGACCGCGCGACCTGGGGGCCGATAGACCGCGGCTCTCGCGGTCGCCGCGCTGCAGCAGACCTTTGACCTGGAAGGTGCCGGGAAGGGGCATCCCGGGAGAGGCGCCCTTGACCGGCAGACGCCGAAGGAGTGGGACACTTCTCCGGCTGGGGAGGGGGAGCGGCGCCCAGAGGAGAAGGTGCGGGAGCCGCAGGGGAGGGGGGAAGGAGAGGGGTCCGGGAGGGGGGTAAGGAAGGGGGAGGAAGGGATGAAGATGTAACCAAGGCGTAACTAGATGTCATGGACACAGGGTGCAATCGTGCATATTTCTTACGGGCCTCTGTGTAGCTTAAACGATCAAGAGACTTATACTCCTGTATCTTTTTTTCTTTCTTATAGACTGGGCAATCTGCTGAACGTGGAGAATGACTACCATGACAATTTACACATACAGGAGGGGGAACACAGGGACTCCCCTCATGGAGTGGACGTCCACAGTCACCACAGAGAGGGTCCTGGATACAGCGAGAAGACATGTGGCCAAAACGCAAGCACTTAAAACACCGCATAGGAGGTGGGATGTACGGCTTCACATCACAGCGATAGACCATAATCTTAACTTTCTCAGGAAGGGTATCCCCTTCAAAGGCCAGGATAAAGGCACCAGTATCAATACGATTATCTTTAGGACCCTTCTGAACACGCCGAACAAAGTGAACACCCCGCCGTCCGAGATTGTCCCGAAGTTCCTCATCAGTTTGAAGGATGAGGTCTCTGTGAAAAATTACACCTTGTACCATATTTAGAGACTGGTGAGGGGTAATGGACACGGGGATAGTGCCAAGATGGGTACAGGCACGAAGGGCCGCAGATTGGGCAGCCGAAGCAGTTTTTATCAGTAATGAACCCGACCGCATCTTGCTCAGGGAGTCCACTTCGCCGAACTTGTCTTCAATGTGTTCCACAAAGAATAAAGGTTTGACACCGGTGGAAGTATCTCCATCAGTCCTGGTGCAAACTAGATAACGGGGGAAAGGTTTTGCCCCTAGACGACGGGCCTGACCCTCCTCCCAGGGGGTAGCCACGGAAGGGAAGGCCGAAGGGGCAAGAGAAGCAGCACTTGAGGAATCAGTACCACGCAGAGAGACGGCCGCAGAAGAGCGGCCAGAGGTTTGGACCCTTATGCGTTTCATCTGCATAGCGTCCGCCCTGATACCACCCACTCCGATCAGGGGCTCTCCTCACGGGCGCCACCCAGCCACAGCAAGGGCCGTCTGGCACGGCGGCCATTGCCGGGAGTTCCGATGCTCCAGGATGACGAGCAACCACTCCAAGGCATGCATGAGGAGGTCACAGCTCAGGTATCAGAAGTGTGATCCCTGTGTGTTCAGGGGGCTCAACCAAAAGGGTACATAGCGACCCCACCACACGGGCTGGCTACCGTGCTGGCTATGCACCCTAGCATCAGACAACGACGTAGAAGAAAAGGTGGAATATACTAGGAGGGCACACGTCGGAGACACTAGGTAAGGTGCTCTTCCCCAAATGGCTCACACTACGGAAAGAGAAATTTTGGAATGGAGGTCAAACCCCAGAGGGGGACCAAGGAATGCCAAAAGGAGGAGATGATTACGCAACAAAGCCAGAGTGTAAAACCAACAGAACCAGGAGGATAGCGGGGGCCAACATAAGCAAGGACACCAATAGAGGGAGAGGAGAGGGCGAGGGGAAAGGGGTATGGAGGGGAAAGGAGAGGAAGGGAAAGGAAATGCAGCCCGGGAGAGAAAGAAGGCTGCAATGGCTCGGGGCCCCGTGCTCGCCACGCACGTATCCACGAAAGAGTTGTGGACCCCCTGGGGGGGAACGTTAGTTTCCAAAGCATTGAAATCAAGACCGCGATTCGCTTTTGTAAGCCAATCATAGCTCATGTCACGTGATGTCACCAGCCGATGATAGCAGATACTCACCGCATTTATATGGGGCTCCCGAAACCAGATTTCGTAAACTGATCTCCCAGTACCGCTTCTGCCTGGTCACATAAACACTTCAAAATTGATTCTGGAAATCCGCTTCTGGTTGCGTTTTCCAATTCTGCTATTTATTTTCGCTCTCATGTAAAAGCAACAGATTTTAAAAGTGCTTGGGCTGTCAGGTTTAATCCTGTTTTTAAAAACTTTGGCTAATACTGACAGAGTTGCTTTTTGTGAAGGATAAGTAGAAATATTAGACTGAAGCTGTTTACACCTCATCTAATTGAAGAGAAATAGCAACTGTGCTGACTAAATCAAACTATATCTGCTGTTTTCCAGGCGCCATAGTTAACTGGGCTAGCAAATCCGCTTCAGACCTTGACATGTAAACACAACAGCGAAAAACAGTCTCCGAAGTTTGGTTTTCATCTTTCGGAAGATGTGTTGCATGTAAACTTAATGATTCAGAGCATAGGATACATGAGGTAGTCAGCTCATAGCAACATCACTTAAGTATCGCGAACACACAAATAGGAAAAGTTAATGGCTTAACTTAATGAATATAGAGTAGCTACAAGAAAAGCTAAGCTTTCACATATAATATTTGTCTTTTTGCATGTGTTACACTTCAATACATCACACAAACGGGCTAATAAAATTTTAAGTAATGACGTAAATGTCTGGTCTTCTGGGATCAAAATTCTTCTAAGTGGCTGGCCCTCAAAGTATTAAGCTTTAAATGAAAATCAAACGCTTTGTGATTTAATAAATTCAAAGCATGTTTGCACACATAACAAAGCTCACATTGGATAAAATAAAATATGCTTTGAAAGTAAGCTTTTCAAACAACCAATTGTAATATTTTTCACAAGACCTGTTAGAATTTGTTTTAGCAGTTGTCAGAGAGTGCCACAAAAGGCATTACTGTACCTGCGCAGCTATGATGATGTAGGTAGCCCGTGTGTTCATACGTACATGGCATTAAGAGATCTTACATTATGCCATAAACGAATCAGGTTATTGGAGGACACTCCAAGAGCATCAGAATTTCATAAACCATACTAAAATGCATAATACGACTTAACGAGCACATTCATATGTCCAGATTCACAAAGAAGTAGGCCCCAAGCCCAGCTGCACTTCAAGTAGCCAGAAGCAGGAGAAGGTACTGCTCATACTTGACGCTACTGCACATGCACATAAGCCCGATGCGACTGCTCAAACGAACCTAATGTTAATGATTGTGATGTCATGTCCAACAGAAGCAGTTTGTCATTATGAAGTATTGCATAGTCTTTGTCTTAAAGCCTTTGACACATTTCCTTTGAAACTTAAGTCCCCCCCCCCCCCCCCCATTTATGTTTTATTGCTGCAGTATTATAATGCAGTAAAGATCTGAAGTAAAATTCTTTGTTAGAGTATCAGTTCTTACCAGTCAAAACTACAAAAACTTAACTGAAAATTAAAACAGAAAAAAATTCCCGAGTTTTCCCCAGATGAACAAATTCCTGGGTTTTCCCCAGATTTCTCAGTTGTCCCGGAGCATATACACCCCGTAATAAACCCACTGTGCGATAAAGCATGTTGTGGTAGCATATCATCACTGCGACAACTAAAAATTTACGACATGTTTCACAGCGAGTTTCTGCACATGTATACAATCCATGACTACGTTTTCTATGAAAATGAACATATCTGGATTTAATAAAATACAATACCTATGTGTTTACACTATATTTAAGACTTTGTAGTTCCGCTAATCCAGCACCCATATGAACAAAGAATTGCCAGGTTAACAACCATCTAGTGTATGTCACATTACCATAACATTGTAAGGAACAAACAACTTGAAAGGCATACAGACACAAGTGCAGAGTGGTTAACAAGTAACTAAAATAGACTAAGTAAACGGAAATTTTTGCCAATTCTTTTTTTTTTATTTTTAAAGGGGAGATGGAGATATGTACATACTCCCAACTTAGCATCTTCGTGTAGCTGTAAATGAGTATATTGGTCTGAAAACATGACGTTACACTGAGACGGAAAAGAGAGAGAGAGAGAGAGAGAGAGAGAGAGAGAGAGAGAGAGAGAGAGAGAGATTTTCTTTGACTACTTAAAAACTTATTATAAACAAACAAATATTGCATGTGAAGTTTTGGTGAGAAGAACGTATACTAAATGCTGTGTTAATAAGTAACCACCATTTCTAAAATAAGTGGATACATACTTGTAGGGCTCCGAATTGTATTTACGGCGAGAAGCTTCCCGTGTTGGCAACTCGTTCTCCTTGTAGAGCATACCCCATTCAAAGATTCCACGATAATGGTGGCCATCTTGATAAACAGGCCTGTACTCAAATGTTTTGTGGTCAATCCCATCAATCACAGGTACTGTCATCACGGTCCTATGTGCATAATTGAATGACACAAATGAAACAAAAAAATTCTATGACATGGTATAATTAAAGCGATTATCAGAACAAAGAGAATATTTTAAGGCATTTGAACATACAAGGGAAAGTAAAAAGAAAAAGACAATTTTTAACAAAATAAGTTTTTTACTGGGAAAACAACACTGCAAGCAACATCCCTCTAAATAATCTCCCTCTACCTCTATGTACTTGGTACATTTCTTGACAAGGTTCCTTATTCTGTCCTGGAAGAATTTTTGTGGCATCATGCACATTCACTATTGCCCAACTCCAACTTCACAAACCAAATAAAAGCTAGGCTTCATGTATGTGCTCCTTCAGCAAGACAAAACAACAAAAATTACTTTGAGCTATGTCACAATACACAGTGGGTGCTCAAGGTAGCTAAAAGCCAAGATTTTGCTTGCACTGTGTTGTTTTCCAGTGGTATGATTGCAGGTATTATCCTCAAGGAAAATCACACACTTTATTATAGTTTAAGACATTCATAGATAGTTGCACATGCTGAACAGTGGCTTAAAGTTCAACTTGTGCACGGTATCGTCAAATCTGGCATAATGACAATCATGAATCATTCACTCAGCTGTCTCTAAATTCCTGCCTGTTTTCGTAATGTTTATCCAAACCCTTTTTATCACATACACATCCACCTACAAAGCAATCTATCCACTCTTAAATATTTAATTCACTAAGATAACTATTGCAACTGCATCCTACAGAATAATCTCAGCAGTTTCAGTTCTATCACAGTACAGAAAATGAATCACTCCCTTCATTTCCTCCTCTGTATACAGATGACGTCGCACTTATAGTAAAATGCTCTGACACCATAATGAACAGTGGTAACCAGACACAAAGTCAATGCAAGAACAACAGTGATGTTAAGGTGGGACACCGTTGAGACACTGTTGTCTGTGAAATATGTACGTACAGATCAACCAGGAGCCATAAACTGGAGATCTCTTAGACTTTATGTCAGAAGAGAGATCTGTTTTGGTCTTTTGTCACAAAGAATATTGACTTACAAAAGGTTGACCAAAGAAGCCTTTCAGAGTCTCTAAAATATCCATAAGTAAAGCTATTATTTATGACAGACTCAAAGAAATAGCTAGGAAATTACAGCCCAATTTTTCTTCTCCTGAAGATTTTCAACAGTGTTATAAGAAAATTATCATACCATAAATTCAAAAATTTTATGCAGGTGTTTAAAATATCTCGTCACATTTGTTTCCAAGCACTGATCAGCAACAAGAGGAGTTCACAAATGAAGCTGAATATTGGCTGCCACAATGATCTATCCTGGCCCCTCTCCTGCTCAGTTTGTACATATCAGATATGCCTCAAACCACATCAAGAAAGTTTGGGTATGCTGACAACTGGGCACTTGAAGTGAGGCATACAGATCTCAAAAGTTTTGAGTCCATATTGATTTAGGTTTATCAATTATTATTGTATATTTCCACAAAGGAAGGTTGCAGCCAGGTGTCACTGAGTCAGAAGACGCAAACAGTTCACTCAGACAAGAAGCTGGCCAAAAAGAGCTCAGTCTACTTTGAAGGAAGGCTACTCATATACAATAGAAATTCGAAATGTCCAGGGATCATGCCTGATAGAACACTCAGTTACAGTCAACATCTATTAAGCTACAAAAATCAAAATCCTAAACAACATTCTTGTGAAACTCTGAGGCAAGTCAGGGGGACCCTCTGCATCTAAACTCTGTACTTCAGGTCAGGCACTGGTTTATCCTGTTAAGGAATATTGCTCCCAAGCTTGAATAAGCAGTACTCACACAGTACGTGCTGACACTTGGCTGAACTACACCAAGTTACAATTAGATCTACACTCACTTTCTGGCTACCCATGCTTACCAACATCTCTGCGGTGGGTGAGTGCAATTGTATGGAGTATTAAAAACTACGGAAAAATATTCACCTCCTTGTTCACACAAACATTTCAATCACAAGTAGAGGAAGGCTTCGCTCTCATTGCCCCTTGGAAACTACAGATATGCGAGTTGGCAACAGCTTTAATACTAACGACTGTTGGACACACACATGGCACATTTACGCTATGACAAAAAATCATAAGATGCCAAGCTTATCATTCAAGTCACCTGGGTTTCAACATTCAAGATCTCTTCAGTTCTTAACCGAATATGAACCAATGCTGAAGGTTTGCCAATTCTCTGCACAAATGGAAGAAAACAACATCTCCAAGTAGTGACCAGGCACTGAAAAGCAGACTGTTCACAATGCAGATTATGTCCGCCAAGAGTTTTCCCTGGCACTCCAACAGAGTTCCTGCCACATAAAACACTGACTGGAAAACATACTTGGAAATTTGTTTCCACCGTAGCTTGTGGATTTTCCTGTGACCATCAACGATTATTAAGTGTGTTGTCAATTCCATTCTGTGTAAATATGGCTTCATTAGTTAATACTGTGTTATTAGTGGAAGCAAATGACAACTGTCATTTAACCGGTGATAAAATTCAAGTCATGTGGCGCTGTTTCCAATGTGAACATCGTGGACACACTATATGTGAAATGGATACAAGTTTTCCACACGTAATGTTTGCTATACACATGTTCATCGGACACTGATAAGTGCAGAAAGTTGGTGTGTGCTGCAGTAGGACTACTCTGCACTATGTCAATGTGTCACTGTTCCTCCATAGCTAGCTGAATTATATGTCTAGAAGAAAAATGGGAACTTGGAATAATAACAGGGTGTATACGTGGACAAGAAAAAAAAATTCGCGGATTTCTCCCGGATTTCCCGGTTAAAAATACACTTTCTCCCGGATGAAAATACACTTTTCCGTGTTAAGTGACAGTACACTTTTCCTCGGAACTGTAAAACTTTATCAGTTTATAGAGATTGCAACGCGCTTTTGTAACCCAGTCGTAGTTCAAGTCACGTGGTCTCGCCAGCCGATACAGCGGATATTCAAAGCAAAGGACACGTCATGTCGTCAGCCAATAGCATTATCACTGTTAAGTAGCGCGTACACACAAATAGGAAAAGTTAAAGGTTTAAATTAATATACATAGTGCTGCTACAAGAAAAGCAAAGCTTTCACATACAATATTGGTATCAACGATTAATAAGCTGCAAGAGAAGCTTAACTTTCACGTATAACGTTGATCTTCTTTGCGCGTGTTACACTTTAAGATACATCACACAAATGTGCCAGTAAAATTTTTAATAACAACATGAATGTATGATCTTCTGGGCTCGAAATTTTTCTAAATGGTCATCCTCAAAGAGTTGATTTTTAAATGAGAGTAAAATGCTTTGTGATTAAAGAAATTCATCGCACATAGTTCATATTGGGTAAAAGGAAATTTACTTTGAAAGTAACGCTTTTCTCAATCATTCGCAATATTTACCTGTGACCCGTTAGAAAGAGGTTCGTTTCAGCAGTTGCCAGAGAGCGCCAATTACAGGCGTCACACCGCTTGTGCAGCTACAATGACGCAAGAAGCCCATATGTTCGTACGTGTAAAACATTAAAAGATCTTACTTTAAGTCATAAAAGGAACAAGACATCAGAGAATATTCCAAGAGCATCGGAATTTCGTGAACTATAATAACGTGCATAATTCGGTTTAAAGTGCACATTCGTACGTCCAGATTCAGTTGTAAATTTTCTTGGCATACCAGTACTGTAGTATTTCAGTTTTGGTTCTTTATTATGGCTTAATGTAAACATGGTCTTTTGAAATGCAGGGAACAGTTGAAACTAGCCAATAGTGTGGAATTAAGCATTTCGTTACAAATAAATTGACTGCCTCAGCGGAAAAGATTAATAAAAACCACTTTTCTTTAGCAAACAGACAAAAATAACTTCATTGTTCTGCAAGGCGATTAATACTTGACTGAAATTGCCGCCCAGGGCAGATACCCCGGTTCGCTCCTAGTGAATATGGCAGCTTGCGCACGACAGTAAAATTTTTCTGAATAGCATCTTGCTGCTATTATATATAGGTAACAGACACACTTCAGTAGCCAGAAGCGGGAGAAGGTACTACATACACGCGACAACTGCACATGCGCATGGGCCCGCACGCAACTGCTCACACGAATCTAATGTAAACAGTTGCGACATCACGCTCATCGGGGGGGTGGGGGGGGGGGGGGCAATTTGTTAATTTGTTGTTATGAAGCATTGCATAGTCTTTCTAAAGCCTCTGACACATTTTGCTGCTGGCAGATGCTTGTATGAGCACTGTGTTTTGTTGTGGTACATGACACATTTCCTTTGCAACTTAGGTTTTATTTTAGTTTTTTTTCTCTTGTTCATGGTTTATTGCTGCAGTATTATTCTACAGTAGCGGGATACAGTAATATCCTTTGTTTGAATATTATTTGTTACCAGTTAAAATGACAAAAATTTAACTGAAAACTAAAACAAACAAAAAAATCCCAGAATTCTAAAAAATTCCTGGGTATTTCCCGGTTTTCTCCCAGATGAAAAAATTCCCGGGTTTTTCCCGGATCTCCTGGTTGTCCCAGGTCGTATACACCCTGAATAAACACAATTTGCTGAAGACTCTGGTAAATATTCTACGATAAGGAATTCGACATTTTGGAAAGCACAGACAGTATTCTTCAGTAGTAGCAGCAGCAGCAGCAGCAGCAGCAGCACTACCATCACAGAGTCCATGAACATACATCATATCTCCATATTCTTCATTAGCATAGATATGTGCCATTTCAGTGCATTTACGAACACAGTTAACCACTGCTTCTCTCTGATACACTTTCAGTCCCACCCACTACTTCACTAACAACACATCACGGACAGCTGAACGTACAATGGGCTATTTTCATGGCAGAAAGACATACTGAACAAGGTAGTTGAAAGCAACAAGGTTAGTTGGTTGTGCAAGACACACACACACACACACACACACACACACACACACACACACACACACAGGAGCCACTAGCCCAAAATTACGTATACATTAATGTGTTCTAACTCAAAAACCAATCAGAATAGAACATAAGCCCGCATAAAGATTTTTTGTTCAAATGAGTGTTTCTATTATATCCATGAGTACTGCTCATTCCTCCTGGGACATCCTGTATATCCCCCTCACCCAAACATACCGCATTTGCTGAAATCATCTGGCATGACATTACAATATTTATGAAGATTGTAAAGGAAGATATTCTGCAGCACCAGATAAGTGAGCTTTTTATTACATGTCAAAAGTTCACAACACTGTCAGTGTCATGCACACCAGAATGTTTGAATAGCTGCACAGCATTTCCTCGTAGCACTGGCCACGCTGTGAGATACGTTCTGCATAAAGATTGTGATAGAAGCTTCATCCGTGTTAAATCTGAGGTACCAGAAAGCATCTCTTGTACGTGATTGAGTATGCACCTTCAGTAGTCAAGAAAATTCTATTGAAAGATTTTTGGAAGTTATACGAATATGTGAATATGGAGAAGAAACTGTCTCCTCCAGTTTCAGAAAACCTTTCTTACTTGGTAAACTCATTTTTGGACTTTTACAGGTCTGATAAGCGCCAGGTCAAACCTACACTGACAAGCCAAAATATTACAACCATCTGCTTAATAGCTTGTTTGTCCCTTTCCGGAATGAAATACATCACTGGTTCTGCATATTAGGGATCCGACAGTTTGTTGGTAGGTTTGTGGAGGCATGTGGGATTAGATGTCTATGCATAGGTCATGTAATTCGTGTAAATAACGGGCCACTGATTTGCATATGCAGTGATGGTGCCCAATAGTGACACAGATGGAGTCCATAGGGTTTACATCAGGTGAATTTTGTCACTGAGACATCAACACGAGTTCACTACAATGTTCCTCACATCATTGTAGCACAGTTTTGTCTCCAGAACACAGACAATTACACTGTTGAAAGGTGACATCACTGTCACGTAAGACATCAAGCATGAAGGGATGCAGATGGCTCCAGCTGTCTTCGATTGCTACCAATGGCCCCATGTAAGCACAGGAGAATGTCTCCCACAGCATAATAATGCTCCCACCAGCCTAAGTCTGTGGCATGCTGCACGTTTTGAGCCACCATTCGTCTTAATCACGGTGTCTGTGGAGATGACCCCAATGATCCCATGTCCACTGCAATCTTAATTGATAATGTCATTGAATCAGCATGTAAATAGGTAGAAGTGTTCTGCCATGTATCTCCATGTTCAACACTTTTGCATGCACCAGCATTGTGCTCTTTTGGCAGAAATGCATCAGATCACTATCTATCCTACTTAACAGGGCAGACCAGCCTCCAAACGCCATATTCTGTGAAGATCCATGGATGTCAAACCATTTAGCACCTAGTGGTACTTTCACTGTCCTAAGTATTTTTGTAGATGCAGCACGTGAACATTCGACCAGCTTCGCCATTTTCAAAATACTCCCTCAAAGGCTCTGCATAATAACAATCTACCCTTTGTCAAAATCACTCATCTCAATGGATTTACTATTTGCAGCCCATATCTTAACTAGGGTGATCCCTTGCATGCACTTACATACTTCTGTAACTGCGCCATGTGCCCGCAACACCACCAGGCGGCATCCAACGTCGCGGTGGGCAGTGATAATAATGTTTAGGCTTATCAGTGTACATCCTGACTGTCAGTCTGATAAAATTTGCCTTGAGCATTTGTTTTTTAGTTTTTATTCTCTTTGTGTATTTCATAATAATTATACTCAATTCAAAATGAAGTACGAAATTTACATACTAATGCTGTCCGGCAATAAAAAGATACACCTCTTGTTTCTTGATGCTTCAGTTGCACAGGATAGAGATCAACATTCGGACTCAGAAAACTATGCAGAAAAAACTATGAAAGAATTCAAAAATTTTATTTTGAGCAATTTGTGCAGCGATGTAACTAATGTTTCATGTCACAATACTACAAATGATGACCACTTGGTTTGCAACTGCGATTTCGATGATTCGTTGAGATTCAGTGAAGATGATACAATGCTTTAATATAACGAGGAGGATCATCACAGTCAACTGCAAAACCCGAGACAATTAGGAGATACAAAAGAAAAATGTCAAGTCAGTGTAAGGTTACCAGCAAAATAAGGCTTTATCAGTGTACTTTTGAATGGTGGGATAACATTTCCATCACCTGAGTGGCTTGCTACAATATTTGAGTTTGAAATTGTTTTTGCTTCTTTTCTTGGAGCAGGAATTTTGTGTTGTAAACATGTAAGCAAATCCTAAGCAGCTTTACTGCAATCGAGATTTCCTGAAATTGAAAAGAAATTTTTGATTTATATATGTCTGAACTAGCACTATTATCTGCATTAGGGTTTCAAATAAATGAGCCAAATGAGATGCAAAAAAAATCTTTTCTGGATTGCATTGACTTCAGCAACTTTGAGTTAAATTTTCTACATCACCATCAAAAGGTAAGTTTCACCATTACATTAGATTAGTCTCGTTGTTGTGGTCTTCAGTCCAGAGACTGGTTTGCTGCAGCTCTCCACGCTGCTCTATCCTGTGCAATCTTCTTCATCTCTCAGTACCTACTGCAACATACATCCTTCTGAATCTGCTTAGTGTATTCATCTCTTTGTCTCCCTCTACGATTTTTACCCTCCATGCTGCCCTCCAATACTAAATTGGTGATCCCTTGATGCCTCAGAACATGTTCTACCAACCAATCCCTTCTTCTAGTCAAGTTTGCCACAAATTTCTCTTCTCCCCAAATCTATTCAGTATCTCCTCATTAGTTACGTGATCGACCCATCTCATCTTCAGCATTCCTCTGTAGCACAACATTTCGAAAGCTTCTATTCTCTTCTTGCCTAAACTATTTATCGTCCATGTTTCACTTCCATACACGGCTACACTCCATACAAATACTTTCAGAAATGACTTCCCGACACTTAAATCTATACTCAATATTAACACATTTCTCTTCTTCAGAAACGCTTTCCTTGCCATTGCCAGACTACATTTTATATCCTCTCTACTTTGACCATCATCAGTTATTTTGCTACCCAAATAGCAAAACTCATCTACTACTTTAAGTGTCTCATTTCCTAATCTAATTACCTCAGCATCACCCGATTTAATTCGACTACATTCCATTATCCTCGTTTTGCTTTTGTTGATGTTCATCTTATATCCTCCTTTCAAGACACTGTCCATTCCATTCAACTGCTCTTACAGGTCCTTTGCTGCCTCTGACAGAATTACATTGTCATATCGAACCTCAAAGTTTTTATTTCTTCTCCTCCATGGATTTTAATTCCTATTCCAAAATTTTCTTTTGTTTCCTTTACTGCTTGCTCAATATACAGATTGAATAACATTGGGGATAGGCTACAACCCTGTTGCTTGACACAGACGGTGCACTGACTGCCAGACGCACTTTGAGTTGCTTTGATTGCAGCAGCTCGGCAGATCATTTTTGCGACCAGATCCATTTCAGATCCACAGGATCGTGATACATAGAGATTTCGTGTCTCCCCATAGAAATAAATCACAGCTCGATAAATCTGGTGAGTGTAGGTAGGAAGGAACTGGTCCACCATGGTCAATCCATTGATGCAGGAATGGCCAGTTCAAATGCCTACAAAAGGGCAGTCTAAAATGAGGAGGCACCCCATCACGGTGCACTTCACGTTTGGTGTACATCTTCAAGCAAGTTGGGAGGAGACTGTTCCAGAAAGAGATGGTAATATGTGGCAGTCAAGCAGGATGGTGAAAGGTACAGCCTGACTAAGCAATCGCTGACCAAACCTGTCTCTACGCATTAACTATGAGGCGATGATGGGCTGCATAGTGCTGCACACCGTGGTGGGTTTCCTGGTGCCCACAAATGCTCATTGTGGTGACCAAATACGCCATACTTGGTGAATATTGCCTCATCACAGAACAACACATAAGCTGGGAAATGCAATTCTTGGCCATTTTGTTGCAGAACTCTCGGAGTGAGACTTACACATGGTCATCGGGCTGTAGCAACTGCAGCCTTTGGAGATGAAAAGCATGTAAGACTCGGCACTCAAAATACGCTAGACACTGCTCCGAGACATTCTTTAAGTGCGAGGCAATGGCATGTACACTGGTACTCCAATTAGTCTACATAGCATCCAACATACTTTCTTCCCTAATGATCGAATCTGCTGAACATATCCTGTCCTCATTAGTCCAGGCACTTGTTAATGACCGTATTCAACACAATTCGATCCAGATGTGCAGACAAACTGCATTGTGACTGCGGTCAGGCTGGGGTGCGTTTTCGATAAATACATCTAGCGGCTTGTCCATTTCATTCAGCTATTCCATACAGTAAGTGCATGTCTGTAAGCCCACTGTTCAAACACAGTTCTGTGCTCCTCATATGCTGGCTAGTGCTCGAATGAGGAATTCCTCACATTGCCCTCCAGTACTCTCATGTGGAGCACCACTTATTGGCGTTCCCCTCCAGCATTCTCATTACAGCAGCATACGTCTGCAGCCATAGGTTGTTATGCAATTCTCAATACTTATGATATGCCCCAACTCACCTAACTCACCTATTGTGGACACCCAGTGTGTGTGTGTGTGTGTGTGTGTGTGTGTGTGTGTGTGTGTGTGTGTAGGGGGGGGGGGGGGGTTGTACACACTCTCATGCTATTTATTTTCATTGTATTATGATGACAATTTCAAGATTATTGTACGATGATCCCTGGATGGATAAATAAATAGATAAACGGACAAATAAATCTGCGTTTGGCATATGCTAACATCTAGGATATGATACAGCCTGGCATGACTTCCACATACAACAAAACCAAGAGGTTTCACATTGACTTTATTTCAGTTTCAACCTGATTAAACTCAAGATGATCAAGGCAATAACACCAAACAGCTTATGGATCTCGGATGCCTAGGATAAGAACTGTGCATGTTATGATGCCAAACATCAACCTGAGAGCCACAACTCTCCTGACCTAGAATGGATTTTTACACCTATACGAGAGGTCTGGCTATCACAAAAATTATTATAACGCTACTTTTGCCCATACCAAATGCTATGTGGTTTGTCTGTCATCCGTGAAGAATACAATGGTGGTGATCCTACACTGAGCAGAAAAAAGTGCTTTGCACAAAACCCTATCACTGTCTTGAGGCACATACTGACAATGAGGGCTTTCACCTGCCGTATTTACTCTAATCTACGCTGCACTCGAATCTAAGCCGCTCCTGAAAAATGAGACTCGAAATCAAGGAAAAATAAATTTCCTGAATCTAAGCCGCACCTGAAATTTGAGACTCTAAATTCAAGGGGAGAGAAAAGTTATAAGCCGCATCTCCAAATCGAAACAAAGTTGGTCCATTGTAATATGAGACACAATTTAGGTTGAATGAATGACGATACAGCTACAGTAGTTTGGTTCGAGTCGTAAGCTTAGCAGTTAAGCTTTACAAGGTAGCCATTGCTATGCGTCAGGCGCTCCGTCACTTCGTCTTTCACGTGCTTCGTCTGGTTTGAATTGATTGCTTATTTTTCTTTGATCTGATAAGTGTCGTTCTCTTTGTTATAGGTGTTTACGTCACTCTAAGCTGAAAATGCATTACTGTACTGCGTTATGCATTGTTTGTCACGTTCTGATAATGAGTGGTCACGACCCGTCGCTGCTCGCGGCATGGCTTGCTTTTGTGCGCGCTGCCGCCGCTTAGAGAGAGAGAGAGAGAGAGAGAGAGAGAGAGAGAGAGAGAGAGAGAGAGAGAGAGGGGGGGGGGGGGGGGGAATTGTCTCATTAGTGAAACAATGACAAGAGACTGCTATTTGTTGTTATTTACACTGCTGCTTTCTTTGATAATGATCAACAAGAACCAAATAATAAACTGTGTATGATAGAAGATGTTCTGAACGAGAGTTTAGCGAAAAATTTTCTCCGTTTGAAAATCTTTGCAGACGCCTCTTTAGTACATTACTTTCTGCACAGAAATTAGAGTCATCTTAGATTTAAAAATCTAGTCAATTGCCGTGCTTCATTTCCGACTACCACTATTAGGCATAAGAATAATACGAATATAAACATGACATGATATGTGTATTCTTCCGCGTTTGCTGTTGTCTTACTCTAGTTCCGCAGTTTATTAGGCAGACTGGATTTATATGATATAGCAGCAAACATGAAAGAATACATGGCAAAATGTTTATATTCGTATTATTCTTATGGTGAAGAGAATACTGCATGTGATTCACAATTCATAAAAGTTCCCATTAGCAACTCTCTCTTCTCATAGGTAGGAAAAAATTCAGAACGTAGAATTGGCCATATTGACAAACATCGCAAACAGTCTTGCCAGTCGGATTTTAGTAGTACATTGAAAAGCTGCTACATTCGAAGATGAACAATACGGAATTTGTATTTACTTCGTTGTTCGTTGGGTAATGTATGAAAATGCAGTGGTCGAAATTCGGGACGGAGAAAAAAGCTCGTCTTACAACTTTTTTTTAAATTTATTTTCTGGCGCAGAGGTTTTGGCGCCAGTATTTACCTTTGTGCCTGCAAAGCATGCCTGTGTAGCGCTACAGATATTCGACGGCTGGGGTTAGTTGTGGTGATACCTACCAACATATTTCAGAACTTCCACTTACTTTGCACTTGATTCTAAGCCGCAGGCGGTTTTTTGGATTACAAAAACCAGAAAAAAAGTGCGGCTTAGATTCGAGTAAATACGGTAAATTATGAAAATTGCTCACACAATTAAGTCTGGTTGATTAAACTAGAATCCAAATGACCAACTTTTCACATTTAATCCAGCACTTAATAGTTGCTCTTATTATCACAAGTAATGACACGATGAAATCCTGAAACCTTGAAATTAGCTGTGTTCTAAGCCATGAGACCATCAGCAGACTACAAAGTACACATTAGCTGCGGAAAGATTCCCCTGCATGTATTGCTGTCAACTATTTCAAACTATTCTATTCTGTATCTTACTTTCATACTGTCTGACAGATTACCAACTTACCTGTCCCTGTATATTGGTGCAAGTAGGGGTGGTAGCCAGTTGGTGTTGACTTCACAGTGTGCATCCAAGAAGAGAATGACTTCACCGCGTGCCTCCTGGGCTCCAAATGACCGTGTTCTAATAAGTCCTTCACGCTCTTTGTTGCGAACAAGGCGAACTTTCCCATCAAATTTTGTTATGTACTCTTCCAGTTTAGTCTTCAGATCCTCTACATAAAAAAATTAAAGTTATTGCTTACTTTCACAGAAAGACTGAGCATACAGGTAAAATGAAGAGATCATTTCATATTTTTAATCTTTCTTTTATTGCACAAGATGCAACGTAAAGTATTTTTCTCTTAGTACAAACACAATGAGCTGAGTTGGAAATGAGATGCTCAGAAAACGCAAATGGAGCGTCACAATATTATGAAAAGGGTAGTTGCTACTCACCAAACAGCGGAGATGCTGTCGCAGATATGCACAACAAAAACAAGACTGTCACAAAATAAGCTTTTGGACAACATGGCCTTTGTTGCAAAAAGACAATACACACACACAACTCGTACACACATGACCAAAGTCTCTGGCAGTTGAGTTCTGGCTTCAGCTGCCAGAGATTGTGGTCGTGTGTGTGTGTGTGTGTGTGTGTGTGTGTGTGTGTGTGTGTGTGTGTGTGTGTGTTTTCGACAAAGGCCTTGTTGGTCAAAAGCTCATTTTGTGACAGGCTTCTTGTTGTTCCTATCTGCGATTGCATCTCCGCTATACGGTGAGTAGCAACTATATATATATAAAAAAAAATAATAATAATTTCATAATATTGTTACATTCCAAGCTGGATTTTGCAAATGAAGTATCCTTGCAGAGGAGCGCAAAATATTATGAAAAGCCACAAATTTTCATCGCCCACCTGTGATGTTTTCAGATTTGTGCAATGGTATAAATAAAACACATCATAGGACAACAAAAATGTTTGCTCTGTAATGAAACACACAATTAAGTAACAGTTTTTTTAGGGTAAGGGAGACGGAATCTATCGACTGTCTACAAAATCTGCTAGGAAAGATGAATCACAAAGCCTTAAACCCCTTTTGTAGTTACACTCATGAAAAGAAATTACATATCGCTGCGCACCTGTAAGTTGTGGGCAATGAAGGTATCCTGTTTTTAATTTTGGCCTTATTTTCTGTTTGTTTATCTTTACAGGGCATATCAGAGTGGACTTAAGATGATTTATTTCACAGTCATCTCCCGCAGCACTTCTTATTGTAAATACTTGCATCTAATCTCCCTCAACTGCTATTTCAGTGTTGTTTACCTTGTTGATATGGTATTGTCTGTCTTTTTTGCAACAGATTTTTATTATTCCTTTTGTCAAACATATTTCATCTAATAGTATTATTGTAATATGCATCTGCAGTGATTTGCAATGAAATATGAGAGATAATTTTTTGTATAACTAAATATATTCTCTTGTGAGAAACACTACATATTTCAAATACTTAAAGTTAAAATTACCTCTTTATTTCTTTGCAGAACCCTGGGAAATGCCTAATGCTATTAGGTGAAACACACTTGTTAAAAACCATTCAAAAGTCAAGATCGGATAAAATATTTTTTATTCGAGACAACTAGTTTCAACAGTCCTGGCTGTCATCTTCAGGCCTTACACCTTACAGTTTCATAAGTGGGAAGCATGACAAGATACGCTGCAAAAAACAATGCATGCTTTCCCTGAAAACTTCTTACCACAGATGGTTTGGAAGCCAACATACAATGACAAAAATATATTAGATCTAACGGCAACAGACACGACCTGGACTCTTTCAGGATTACTTCATTGTAAATGGTATCAGTGACCATGAGTACAAAGAGTTACTTGAACAAGTAGAAAGATTTACTTTAAAATCTCAAAGAGGAACTTGAAACATTAAGCTCTTGGCAGGAGCACGTTGAAGAACTGAGTCTCGTTAGGAAAAACACTTGACCAAGCACTGGATAAATATGTACTTAGCAGAACAGTTCATGACTGGGAGAACTCTTCATGGTATACCGTCACTGTTAATAAACTTCTTTAAAGCAGTGACTATTGCATGATTGTTTGACAAGACATTTCCAGGGGCAGATGTGGAGTCTGACCATAATCTACTGGTTGTGAACTGTAGATTAAAACTGAAGAAACTGCAAGAAGGTGGGAATTTGAGGTGATGGGACCTGTATAAACTGAAAGAACCAGAGGTTGTAGAGAGCTTCAGGGAGAGCACTAGGGAACAATTGACAAGAATGGGGGAAACAAATACAGTAGAAGAAGAATGGGTAGCTTTGAGATATTAAATAGTGAAAGCAGCAGAGTATCAAGTAGGTAAAAAGGCGAGGGCTAATAGAAATCCTTGGGTAACAGAAGAGATATTGATTTTAATTGATGAAAGGAGAAAATATAAAAATACAGTAAATGAAGCAGGCACAAAGGAATACAAACGTCTCAAAAATGAGATCAACAGGAAGTGCAAAATGGCAAAGCAGGGTTGGCTAGAGGAGAAATGTAAGGATGTAGAGGCTTATCTCACGAGGGGAAAGATAGATACTGCCTACAGGATAATTAAAGAGACCTTTGGAGAAAAAAAGGACCACTGGCATGAATATCAAGAGCTCAGATGGAAAAACAGTTCTAAGCAAAGAAGGGAAAGCAGAAAGGTGGAAGGAGTATATAGAGGGTCTATACAAGGGCGATGTACTTGAGGAAAATATTGTGGAAATGGAAGAGGATGTGGATGAAGATGAAATGGGAGATACGATACTGCGTGAAGAGTTTGACAGAGCACTGAAAGACCTGAGTCGAGCAAGGCCCAGGGGGTAGACAACATTCCATTAGAACTACTGACGGCCTTGGGAGAGCCAGTCCTTACAAAATTTTACCATCTGGTGAGCAAGATGTACGAGACAGGTGAAATACCCTCAGACTTCAAGAAGAATATAATAATTCCAATTCCAAAGAAAGCAGGTGTTGAAAGATGTGAAAATTACCGAACTATCAGTTTAATAAGTCACAGCTGCAAAATACCAACGCAAAATCTTTGCAGACGACTGGAAAAAGTGGTCGAAGCCGACCTCGGGGAAAATCAGATTGGATTCCGTAGAAATGTTGGAACACGTAAGGCAATACTGAAGCTACGACTTATCTTAGAAGAAAGATTAAGGAAAGGCAAACATACGTCCCTAGCATTTGTAGACTAAGAGAAAGCTTTTGACAATGTTGACTGGAATACTCTCTATCAAATTCTGAAGGTGGCAGGGGTAAAATACAGGGAGCGAAGGGCTATTTACAATTTGTACAGAAACCAGATCACAGTTATAAGAGTCGAGGGGCATGAAAGGGAAGCAGTGGTTGGGAAGGGAGTGAGACAGGGTTGTAGCCTCTTCCCGATGTTATTCAATCTGTATATTGAGCAAGCAGTAAAGGAAACAAAAGAAAAATTTGGAGTAGGTATTAAAATCCATGGAGAAGAAATAAAAACTTTCGAGGTTTGCCGATGACATTGTAATTCTGTCAGAGACAGCAAAGGACTTGGAAGAGCAGTTGAATGGAATGGATACTGTCTTGAAAGGAGGAATAAGATGAACATCAACAATAGCAAAACAAGGATAATGGAATGTAGTCGAATTAAGTCGGATGATGCTGAGGGAATTAGATTAGGAAATAAAGCACTTAACATAGTAAAGGAGTTTTGCCATTTGGGGAGCAAAATAACTGATGATGGTCAAAGTAGAGAGGATATAAAATGCAGACTGGCAATGGCAAGGAAAGCGTTTCTGAAGAAGAGAAATTTGTTAACATCGAGTATAGATTTAAGTGTCAGGAAGTCATTTCTGAACGTATTTATATGGAGTGTAGCCATGTATGGAAGTGAAACATGGACGATAACTAGTTTGGACAAGAAGAAAATAGAAGGTTTCGAAACGTGGTGCTACAGAAGAATGCTGAAGATTAGATGGGTAGATCACATAACTAACGAGGAGGTATTGAATAGAGTTGGGGAGAAGAGGAGTTTGTGGCACAACTTGACAAGAAGAAGGGACCAGTTGGTAGGACATGTTCTGAGGCATCAGGGGGTCACAAATTTAGCATTGGAGGGCAGCGTGGAGGGTAAAAATAGTAGAGGGAGACCAAGAGATGAATACACTAAGCAGATTCAGAAGGATGTAGGTTGCAGTAGTTATTTGGAGATGAAGAGTCTTGCACAGGATAGAGTAGCATGGAGAGCTGCATCAAACCAGTCTCAGGACTGAAGACCACCACCACCACCACCACCACCACCACCAACAACAACAACATTGCATGATAGGTGTGAAACACAGTGTAGGACTACAGACAAAGAAACGTAAAATGATACTGTGAAAAGGACAGTTGCTACTCACCATACAGCAGAGATGGTGAGTCGCAGATAGGCCTTTCTGCGACTCACCATCTCCGCTACATGGTGAGTAGCAACTATCCTTTTCATACTATTGTTACATTCCATCCTGGATTTTCCATTGTTGAAATGTAAAATGAAATGTATTTGGGTACTGATGGTGTATGCACGCAGCCTTCAAACAAGTACTGCATCAAAATCTTATCGATAGACCACACGCAAAACTCAAACAAGTTTGGTTAATACATAAAGGCTGTCAATGAAAGCAAAGTTAGTTTCCATACACCCAAAAATGGAACAGGAACTTGGTTCCATCTTAAAATGTTCCTTTACAAAGAATAATGTGAGACTACTGCTCCAGTTGTATTCTCACACCACTACAAATATGAATCTTGTAGGCATTAGCGTCAGCAATTTTGAGAAACTGCTGAAATTGCTGACGCTGAACAAGGCCCCCCTTTCACATTCTACACAGAATTTGAAGCTGGGTTCGCTCCTCAATTAACCAAAATACACTATATCAGCAAGTTAGAAAAGAATGGGAGTTCGCAAGATACTGAGATAAGACCACGAAATGACAACATGAGGCAAGCAACTGAGAGGTGGACCGAGAAACTGATGGATCACCTGAATGAAGAAATGAGTGATGGATGGGGGACAAGACTGCGACAGAGTGGAGAAAGAATTATAGTGGGAGGGCACGAAAAGATGGAGAGGCTTATGTCCTAAGCAGGCCCTTTCAGAGGCTGTAAACTGTAGATGATGACAGGACCCTTTAGATCCCTCAAATGAAAAACTATGCCCAGTACTTGGAAGAAAGCAAAGGTCACACATGTCTACAAGAAAAGTAGCAGAATTGATCTGCATTTACATCTAAACTCTGAAGACCAACTGGGAAGTGCAAGGTACAACTCATCCTCAAAATTACTGTCTAGTATCAGTTACATCCATATGATGTACGATCTAAGGAATATAACCTGTGCTCAAATGTCATGAAGTATCTCACCAAAAGAGTGACTTCCATGCCAACCCACAAAGATTCTGGAAACACTTGCAGCATAATTGTTTCTACCTGTACACATATGCCTTCAGTGGCTGTGCTTCCGTCAAGTCTGGCTGAAAAATGGTTTTTGAAAGCACGTTATTTTAAAATGATGTGGTACACACCAAGTTTACAGTTTATAGATTTTAACTGCACTTTGATATTGATATACACGCTGTTTGTGGCCAGATCATGTATCTCACCATTTAAATTCTGCACAGGTACACAGTTAGCCACATACTACACTCGGTTGACATCGAATATGGTGACTGTTCTAGAGCAGTAATCTAACACTGAAGTGACAAACAAAAGTTCCTGTGTGAAAAACAGATAATTACAACAGCCACAGAATTGTACTCTTAACATATTGTCTTTCAGTTCTAACGGTCAAATAAGTACGAACACAACGTGCACAGTAATAATTATTAAGAAAGAAAAAAAGTGCTATTCACAATTCAATACTATTGTCCCATGTTCACAATTCAACCTATTGTCACAGATTGAATTAGCTATTACTGAATTTTAACACTGTCAATGAAAATTCATAGTCAATTATTAAAAAACAGCCACTGAATGATGGAGTGAATTCTTAGGCATGAAATTTATATAGATTACCAACTTGTAAACAGTTCCAAACTGTCTGCCATACATGATCCTTTATCTTTGGACACAGATCTTGTTAATTTCATAATGTTGCGCAGACTGACTTAAAACGGCTTTGGACCAGCCTCTTTTGTACAATTACAATAAATACAACAAAGGTTACCTATTTTTATTTTCTAGATTTTCATAAATTACAACTGAGTATTTACATTTCTGAGTAATTGAATAGTACAACCAGATTCATTTGAGTGTGGACTCTTAGATAAAAAAATAGTTTCTATTGAATTACACTGGTTAGTTTGCCTAAATATGGGATTCTATTCCAGTAATGTTTTAATTAAAGAAGCCAATTGCTTTTAAACTAAATGAGTGCAAATGTTTTACCACATTTTCGTCATTAGCTGTATATTTTCATCATTAGCTGTATAAAAGCTATAGTTATTTACATGCCTTTTTCATCAACTCCATCAGGAAGTTAGTAATCAGGTTCATATTAATAAACAAACAATGACCATGAAATCTGAAATGACTTAAATTTTGTAATTAGCACGATATCTGGTATTTGGCAAACTAGCTGGCCTCCTTAATTCCTGACAACCAAATGAAAGTAATAGATTGAAAGAGAAAGAGAGAAGAGAGAGAGAGAGAGAGAGAGAGAGAGAGAGAGAGAGAGAGAGAGAGAGAGAGAGACACTGCTACTTACCAGAAAGATGACAAGTTACGTCACAGAGAGGCACAACTAAAACACACTTACAACTTAGCTTTCGGTCAAAGCCTTCACCAGAAAAAGAAACACACATAAACATATGCATATTCATTCACACAAGCAGACACATCTAATCCACATGACTGCCATCTCTGGCAACTCAGACTGGAATGCAACTGGAATGGAAACGGAAATCTGGAAGCAGCAAGGAAGGGGAAGAATAGCAGTGTATGACTGAAGAGGAGGATGGCAGGGGGGGAGGGGGCGTGGGGGGGGGGGGGGGTTGCAGGGACTAGACTGCTACCAGGCACGGCAACAGGAAGCTGTCGGGCATGGGGACACGGGGGACAGTACGTTACCACAGCTTGAGACCAAAAGAATTTCAAGAGTGAAGAATGTGTGGTAAGGATAATACCCACGTGGTGATGGAAGGAAGCATCCAAGTGGCTTGGGTATTGAAGCAGTCGCTGAAACCAAGCTTGTTATGTTCAGCTGCATGTTGTGTTATATTGTATTCTACTTTGCTCCTCACCACAGTTCGGTGGTGACCGCTCATCCTGGTGGCCAGCTGGTTGGTAGTCATACCAATATAAAAAGCTGTGCATTGATTACAGCAGAGCTGGTATATGACATGGCTGCTTTAGCTGGTATATGACATGGCTGATTTCACAGGTGGTCCAGCCTCTGATGGAGTAATGCCTGTGACAGGACTGGAATAAGAAGTGCTAGGTGGGTGGACTGAGCAGGTCTTGCATCTGGGTCTTCCACAGGGATATGATCCTTTGTGAGACCCTCAGCGTGCTGGGCAAGGGAGTTCTTGTCACTGTGGATCGTCATCCCCTGGTGGCCAGGCTGTATGGAAGTAATTTCTTCGCGTGGAAGCAATGACAGCTGTCAAAATGCGGATAATGTTGGTGGCTGGTGGGTTTGATGTGGAGAGAGGTGTGGACGGAGCCATCAGAGATGAGGTAGTCAAGATTCAGGAAGGTGGTGTGGTGTGTTGAGGAGGACCACATGAAGTGGATAGGAGAGAAGGTGTCGAGGTTGTGAAGAAATGAAGAGAGAGCGTCTTGGTGCTGAGTTCAGATCATAGAGATATCATCGATGAAACTGAAGAGAGAGCGTCTTGGCCCCAAGTTCAGATCATGGAGATATCATCGATGAAACTGAAGAAGGCTTGGGGTTTAGTGATTTGGGAGGGTGGGAAGGTCTCCTGTAGATGGCCCATAAACAGGAGGGTACCATGGATTTTTTTGTGTACCTTTCCTTAAAAAGGTGTTATAGTTGTGAGTTAGGATAAAGTTAGTAGAGTGTATGATGACAAACAGGAGTCTGAAGAAAGCTGGGAAAGGTAATGTTCAATAGCGGTAAGGCCATGGGCGTGAGGGATGATTGTGTAAAGAGGTGGTGATGGTGGAGAGTCAGTGTAGAAAGTGGTTGGTACCTTTGATGGGGCAGGCTAGATTATGGGTAATTGGTTGGAGGCGTTGGTCTATGTGGGCTGAAATTCTTTCATTGATAGCGGTAAGATCATGGGTGTGAGCGATGTTTGTGTAAAGAGGTGGGGATGGTTGAGAGTCAGTGCAGGAAGTGGTTGGTACCTTTGATGGGGCAGGCAAGATTACAGGCAATTGGTCGGAGGCATTGGTCAATGTGGACCAAAATTCTTTCATTGATGGCACAATGATCAGCCACAATTCCGCATCTAGAATTATTGGGTTAGTGGATTCTGTGGAGTATGTATAAGGTGGGTGTATGGGGTGTCATAGGAAAAGGAGGGAAATGGATTCAGGGGGGCAGTTGTGTGAAGAGCCTACGGCTTTAAGCCGGGATCGGAGGTTATTTAGGTGTAATGGGACTGGATCACTCTGGCAGAGATTATAGGTGTTGTAGTCAGATAATTGGCAGAGAGAACTGCAACAAATTGCCCTTAATCTAGAATCCCAAGTCAAAGATTCCAACCGCTTACTTCACCGACTCTCCTCCGTCCCACCCCTTTACCACCTGGATCCCTACTCATAACTGTTGATGCCACCTCCCACTACACAAACATCCCTCATGCCCATGGTCTCACCATTACTGAACATTACCTTTCCCAATGTCCTTCAGACTCCAAACCCACTACCTCATTCCTCATATACATTATTAACTTTATCCCAACCCACAATTACTTCTCATTTGAGTGGAGAGTATATAATCCGCAGTACAGCTATGGGCACCCACATAGAAGACTCCTGTGCCAACCTGTTTACAGGTCATCTCGAGGAGACCTTCATAGTCTCCCAGAATGCCAAACAACCAGTCTGGTTCAGATTAATTGATATCTTCATCACCTGGACTCAGGGCCAAAACATCATGCCTTCATTCCTTGCATTCTTCTTCAAATACAAACCTCAAAATGATTTTTAACAAAATGGTTTAAAAGATCTATTCAGTCATCAATGAACTGGCATTAAGTCATTAAGAATGCAGAGGGATATAACTCTCACAAAAAATTGATGTATTTCCTAATTAATTCAATCACTTTTGGCACACACTGTACTTTCTTTAGCAGGCAGCCCATTAAATGCATCTAATTACCTTTATCACTAAAATCATCAACTAGCAGGATTTCCTCAAGAAATTGCGGAGGCGTTCGATTGATAACACTGTGAACTGTTCGCATCAGAGTGGACCATCCCTCATTGTGGAAGACTATAATTACACTAGTGCGAGGAAGATCCTCTGGATAGTCCCACCTTTTACATCTGAAATAAAAAAAATACATATGAACATAAAGGCCACTAAAAAAGCAATCCAGTGAATCATAACATGAAAATGTATACTAGTTTTGGGCGGTTAAAGTCTAGGTCAGTATGAGCGGCACTTAGGGTGCTGTTTCTTTATTGCACATAGGCTGGAAATGTGTCAGTTATGTGTAGTCAATGGGTTGATACTTCCATGTAACCCATGAGAGGTGAGAAAAGAGAGAATGAATTTCTATCACTGAAACAGAAACCAATCTCTTTTTCACTGTTGCTACAATCATTTGACTGTTTTTCACCAAATATGTCAGGAATTACGAGGTTGTGGTTAGGCTGGGACCTAATCACATGTTTTAAATTAAATTAATATATCTTGCCTGTCAAAATTTTTGCCCACTTCTTCTGAATGTGTCACGATTTTGGAGATTGTGATAATATTCCTTTGAAACACATTGTCTGCCCACTGCTGTCTCACTGGCTGCGTAGACCCAGCAGCACACACACCCTCTTTCCTTCCCGTCAGACCACACGGTGAGCGCACACAACATTACCACACAAAACATCCAAGTACAGCGTTAGCACTGATCTAAACTTTTACCATTGTGGGCATTTTGGTGGGCGTTTAACAAGACAATTTTTAATTATGTGTACCTCACCAAATCTACACAAACAAAATCTATGTTGACAAGCTGTAATTTTATCAAGCGACTGGATCCACCTGTAAAAGCACTAATGAAAGGCTACACAACAAGAACTGTTCACATACACAAACATTTAAAATTATTGTCTTGGTACATGGATTTTGATTCCAGGATGCTTGACGATGTGACAAGACCATCATTAGTGATCTTTTATAACAATACACGAAGGGGGACTGGGAGTAAGACACAGGATTCATATTCGGGAGCAGTGGGATCTATCCCTGTCCAGTTGAATTATGTTAACACACTGTCTCCACCCCCCCCCCCCCCCCCAAAACACCTCTCCTACAGTTTTGTTTCCCCTTATCATAATAGGTGAATTTCTTTCAAGGGTTTGAGTGATCTGCCTCTCCAACTTCCCCTTTTTCTTCCCTGAGGAAAAACCTAACCATTCTAAATTTTTTTTAAAAAAAAAAAAAAAAAAAGAAAAAATCTTTATCTATATATATCTATAATCAGTATTTTAAATTTTGTTTTCTGAAGGTACTGGTGAGTACTGGACAGTCATTCCATCTCCAAAACAGATCCATGTGAGAATAGTAAGACTACCTCTTGAATCGCAAGCACTAAATTTGTAATGACTGGCAACATCTTTTAGTGTAGGACACTGTTCATTGGGATAACCCTACAAAAAAATAAGTACCCAATGCTGTGTAACTTCAGACAAGAAACTGTACTTAAGACAAAAACAAAAGTGGAAGGTTATAAACACTCACTCTGGTAACCTGGTGTCAGGGATGGTGCGATCAAGAGAGATTTCATCGGAACAAGCCATATTCATTCCATACTCCGAAAGTGATTGCTGTGCATCGTTCTGTCGATCGTCCCGCACAAAATGAGGATGACCTCCCTCTCCTGCACCTTCACGTGGCAATTCAGGAGCAGGTTCAAAATTACCACGCCCCTGTCTCTCCTCCCTTAGAGTTGGGACCTGAAAAATGCGAACAAAACATTACACGTGGATGTCAACACTTTTATCTAGATGCCAGAAGGCTGACACCATATAGGCTTTTATTATTATGATTCTTGTAACTCTGAGTAAATTAGAGTTACCATTATTGCAACATAAGAAAGTTGTAGTCCATCAACTACAAGTCAAGCCACATGCAGAAAAGCCCGAACACCACTGCGTACTCAAAACTACAGCACTAACCTCGGGTAACAACAGGGAGGTTCCATCTAAAATCTTGTGCAGATCGAGGTCATTAGATACAGTGCCACTATACCCAGATATCAGAGTAATAAACTCGTAGAAAGTTGAGCATTGAACAGGGTGGTATCTGTTATCCATGTGCAGAATATGGATGTGGCGGTTACACTTATGTGGTTCTATTATGGATACATTCCCGTGTTCCCCTGTGACTCTACATTGCTGACTTTGCTTTCCCAACCATAACAGACTTATCAGTTTTCCATACACATTCTCTGCTGGTTTCAAGCATTCTATTGCATAAATAAGCAAGCCACATATTGAAACAATAAAAACAAGTTGCAACAATTTGGTTATCAGCTGCAAGTGCTGCCTGTAACTAATATGGAAGCAAGCATTTGAAGCACAAATTCTGGAAAAAACACAGAGCTCAAGCAAGTGCTTTCTCTGATCGGCTGCAATGTGGTTAGTATCCTGTAAATACCATTTTTATTCCAATTTAGTAGGACGAGGATGTAGGCAGATGTCGGTTACGCCCTTTATTAATGCACCACATCACATGCAATGTTGGGAAATAATGTATATAGGAAATCTGACCAATGGATAGATATTTAAACTTTGCTCCTACTGAATAAAATCCAATCTCTCAACATTGTGCTACCTACCTTTATACAAGATCATTGGTCCATTCTAATGTGGAATACAACTGTGATGCCTCAAATGATTTCAAGACTTTCAAGAATAGTGCTCAACTTCCCACTACACAGTCTGATCCGATTACGTTACGGAGGAACATCAAAACGCGTGACTTGCGTCGACAGGCTGACGTGTAGCACAGCCACAGCTCTAGGATACATTTGAAAGTGAGAGTGATGTCTAAGAAAAAGCTCAAGTACTGTTACGAAACTGCTCAAGTTAAGATTCTGACTGTATATCGTGGGCCAAATAATTATTAATTTTGTTAAAAGAAATACACTGCAAATTTTTGCAATTGTGATATCTCGTTTCCAAATACATTAAGCAATCTATTGTTAAATTTGTGCTAGGATCTGGCACAATTATACTGCGTGACAAAAAAAAGTGAAGCACCCAGAAGGGGTGGAGGAAATGGAATTAAATTCCACAGGTGATATTCCAGTCATCACAAAACCAAGTAGTCACATTTACAAAGAACTTGGCAGTTATGAACCCAGTTACGAGTATGATGGAGTCCACCTAACCTATTGCAACCACTGATTTGGTTGGGAAGGATGTCAGAGCAGCTGTATCCTCTCCTGAAGCAAGCTGGCCCACAACTGGTTCTCGATATTCTGGATACTGGCACTGGGATGGATTTGACATCCAAGCTGGTCCCAAATATTCCAGTGGAGACAGATGAAGGGATCTTGCTGGCCAAGGGGACAGTTCACAGATACACATACCATGTGTGGATGAGCACTGACCTCTTGAAAAACAGCATCACAATACTGCTGCATGAATATAACACAAGAGGACGTAAGATGTCCATGCTTCCTGATAACTGCACCAATCCAAATGCAGCAGTTTACGGGTGGCACAGTGATTTCCCCAGTCCGGCTGCTGCTAGTCTCCCACTGAGGGTGTGGGATGACAAAGAAAGCAGCAGGGGGTCCATTACTTGTTCTCGAATGAGAGGTGCAGCAATGTGAACGGTGCACAATGCGACAATCCTCCCATCCTTAAGACGATCAGAAGTGGTCGACCAAAACTTTAACACACAGTGTACTTGACGTCACATTTCCATGGAGTCCAATATCAGGTCACTGTCACACCCAGGTACTGCACGAGTCAACCAACTGGTCAAATGGAGACCCACAATGAGGCCCCTTTCAAACTCTGTCAGGTGCCGATAACGCTGTCTCGCACGAGTATACGGCATCTTCGTGTCCTTCACGGTTATCACTCAACATCTGATGCTGCTCACGCTACATACATATAACAGCAGACCTGGTAACAACACCGAACACAAACAAGACTAAAACACTCTGGTGGCTGTTCTACTGGTCACAGAGATTTGGAACACACTAATCATTACACAACTGCAGACCAATCGTGTCTTCTGGGTTTTTCACTCTTATTCAGGGAGTGTACTTCAATCCTGTGAAAAACATGTGTGTTGCTGTCTCAATGGGTACTTGCAACTGTGCCTGACACCCACCACACATCACAGCATGTACTGCTGAAATTGCTCTGGAAAACACGTAAGTAATGTATGGATCCTGATTTACATTCTTACCTATATGCAGTTCGCCAAGTTCCAAGTTTGTTAAATTTATTAATGTAAATTAAAATGGATGATTTCATTCAACAATGAATGACTTGAGTAACAGTTGAACTCCTGGACATCGAAAGCTCCAAATCAGGCAATATCTCTGTGAAATCAAACATCATACAATGTCACGGTACACAAAAAAGTAGAAAAGATGATAACAACATGAATCTTTACAGCAAAATACGTTGTAATACATCAATTCTGCAGAATAACATGTTCCACTAGCAATCCCTCAAGCTGGCGAAAGATGTACGTTCAAACCAGAAATGTTGTTGTGGTAGTAGTTAAATGAAGGACATCCCACAGCATGTGTTCCAATTTGCCATATGAGCAGGTGGGTGTAACAGGTGGTTCAGAACATCGACAAGGCACTACAGCAAGTGTGTCCACCTGCTGAGGAGTGCCACTTACGATTTGGCGTCGTAACTTATCGGCCCCTTTGAAGTCACGAAGAAATGGGTGCTGATGGCAATCTCAATGACAGAATAATTGAAAATTATACTAGAGAGCTGTCAACTTAAAATGTGAAATCATTAAAAAATTAATGTCGTGATCTATTTTGAGCTACAAGTTAAGAGAGATTTGTTTCCCCCACAATTGTAAATTAAGTTGTACAGTGACCATGTAGTGCTTACAATAGAGAAGAGTTATTGTAAAAGTGATTATATCGCTTTAGTAGCTTGAAGCTCTCAAAACATACCTCTGCAGACACAACCTGTCGCACTCCATTTGGCATCCTAATGTAAGGCACGAAATTGAGGTGCTGAAAGAAGGGAGCTTTCATACTAACAAAAAGAGTTTTCAATAATTTCAATGAAAATAAAAAACGAAGATACAATGTTGCCCAGAGAAACCCCAGTTCATAACAGACTGTATAAGCAGGTGCCCACAGTGGTCTTGCCTCAATTAATTTGAATATTCAATATGTAATTTGGTTAAGCTAAGACGAGTTTTGACCATAGCAATGAGGTCAACAGTAAAAGTTATTCCCATCCTTAAGTAACCTTCGGCACATGAGTAGAGAAGAATTTCATCGACAACACAAACTAAGTCCATGTTGTGATTCCGAGACTACAATAGTAGCAGCGATCTCCAATGAGATCTCTGCAGCAGCTGACCAGCACGACAACAGCACAGTCCTGCTCTGCAGTGCAGGGGCCAGGTAGTTGGCTACGCAACTACACAGCAGCTCATCAATATGTCACTTAGCTCATGGATCACGTGTTGGAAGTGCAGTGCAGTTAGCTGTATGCCTGATTAGGTGAGCTGTAAATAACAATGGCGTGAGCTTTTTTATTTTTTTTTACGCTAAGTAATTTATTCTGTGAAGAGTTGTAAAAAAACACATTTCACTGGTTTTGTACAGTGATTCCAAAACGTAGTGAAGTTATTTAAGTGTTATCAAGTGCATATATTGTTGTCTATACTGCATGCTGTTTACTATCCTCAGCAAAGAAGGCTGTTTATCAGAAACATTAAAAAAATTAGAAGTGTTACCAATTAATGTTAAGGCCACCACAGAAGAGCTGTCTAACCCAAGGTGATGAATTTAAGAATTTAAATATTAACTCCTCAAATTTCTCCACCCATGCTGCACTTTCTATTGCGGTCCTGTCACAGGCTTATCCTAACCAATCAGAGGCTGGGTCACCCATGAAAGCAGTCATATCATATACCATCTCTGTTGCAATCACTGCACAGCTGTTTATATTGCTGTGACTACCAACCAGCCGTCCACCAGCATGAACAGCCACTGACAAACTGTCGCCAAGAGCAAAATAGACCACTCTGCAGCACAACGTGCAGCTGAACATAACATGTTTGATTTCAATGGCTGTTTCACTATCAGAGCCATCTTGATTCTCCCTCCCTAGCTTTTCTGAACTGCGCAGATGGGAGTTGTACTTACAACACTTTCTTAGCTCCCAAAATTATCTCTGTCTTCAACCTACAGTAACCCACTATCCCCACACCCTCCCCTCAACAGTTTCCACTCCACCTCCCCTTCCTATCACCTCCTCATACCCTCACCTTCTTCATGTATCTACTCTGCCCCAACACATCAACCCATCTTTCTCTTTCCTCTTCCCACTCCTCTCCTTTTTCCCCTCCTCATTCCCCTTCCTCCCTCTTCAAACAATCTGCTTGTTGGCAGTCTACTCCTAGCCTGTTCCGATAGACGGCAGTCTTCTCTCCCCCACCTGTAGCCTTCCCCTTCCCCTTCAAATTGTGCCTTTCATTCATGTGACAGTTGTATTCTGGTCCAAGCTGCTGAAGATGGCAGTCATGTGTGCATAAGGTGTGCTTGCTTTCTTTTGTGTGTGTATGTGTGTGTGTGTGTGTGTGTGTGTGTGTGTGTGTGTGTGTGGGGAGGGGGGAGAACCGGAGGAGGGGGGGAGGGCATGGGGCACACAGGGACACCTGCAAGTGCACGAGTGGTTCCTTGTTCAATGAAAGCTTTGGCCAAAAGCTACTGTATTAGTTTATTTTCATTGTGACTGCCCGCAACTTAATGAGTCACCTTTATGGTAAGTATCAATCCATCTCTTTCGTAATATTACTGATATGCTGCCATGGAATTTCCAATGTTTGATTTTGCCAAACAGCTTTTCTTCCATCTCACAGCCATGTGATGTTTTCCTTTGCCATTATTCTCTACAACATTATTCTTCCCAGTGTCTACTCTCTCTCTTTTTTCCTGTGTGTATTAACCATCCAAACTGCACACACTTCCCCCCGCAACAATGTTTCATATCGATCTTGTCAGTGTACAGTACACGGATACATTACTGCCTGGATTGTTGATGCAGCATTTAATGCCCCAAATTCTTCCCATCAATAATGAAATTTGTTCCTATTGATCCCACTTCCTCCCCATGCCACATGATCCTGTGATTGTCCACCTAACGACACCCCTTTGTTTTCTTCCCTTATCCCAACACAAAAATACTCCCATATATCATCCATTCCTTTTCTTCCATGTTTCTGTACATTTTAACATATTTGAGCGTATTTTTACATGGGTTTGCACGTTTTTGTGTATTATGTATTTGTGCATTTTTATACATATTTGTTATGATTTTACATATTTTTAAATGTCTGTTCATCCTAGTTTCCCATATGCCAACCCTGCCACAATGGACTCCTGCTCCATCTTTCTGCACCAGTTCAGAAAAGTACCCCTTCCCTTAACTAACAACCCAGTCCCATATCCTGTTTCTTAAATGTCGCATAAACCATTGACTGCCCCACCCCCACCTCCCTCCCAATGACCTAACCAAAAAAATTGCTTTCTCTGGGTCCCACCCCTCCTTTCACAGTGACCTTCACCTTTTCAGATTCCACCAGTCCCTGGCCCTCGCAAGCCTTGTATTGCAAAAACCCACCTCAATGGCACGGACATCCTTGAACCACCTCTGCTCCCTACTGTGCAATCCCTGCTACATACATCACATTTCTGAAACTGAATCCCTTGCTCTCCAGCACCTGGAGGAGCATTCTAGACACCACCTCCATTTATGCTACCATAGTGTTTCTCCTTGTCAACCCTACATAGCACCCAGATTCAACCATCTTACTTTTCAACTTGCCACATCTTCAAAAACTCCTGCCAGGACACCACCAAACCCAGAAACGAAACATACCTGTGACACTATTGTTAACGTTCGACCAAAACCTTCAGCCCCACAGAAACTGCAGTCCCATCCAAAGGCCTCCTCACTTTTAGTTGCACTGTTTCTGCAATGAAAACACTTCTTTGCAACAAATCTCTTCAACCAAAACCAACCTAGTCCCAATATTGAACCCTGACTCTCACAGTTCATACCACCATCCAGCTGTGAACCCCCCCCACCTAACCACCTGCTGGTCACATTCAACAAATTCCTTACGTTCAACTTGG